>NW_006408823.1:1728275-1745454 GCF_000296735.1 Chrysochloris asiatica
GGGCCGTTCCTGAGTCTAGATACATTAGGGCCACTAGAGGGCGCAGGGCCAGGCTTGGGGGTGGAAGGAAAAGTGGAGACCTGGATAACGTAGAGGCGGAGCCTGCCTAAAGAACGGTCAACCAGAAGGAATCGTAGGGCTGAGGGCAGGGCAAAACAGAAGGCTGAAGATAAGGGGTGGGGCTAGGCTGCGGCGGGGCGGGGCCTGGCCAGCATCCCCGCTCTCCGGGTTCTTAGAGCGCTCGGGTCTCGAAATTCCCACTCGCGGCTCTCGGGCAGGTACTCTCCCAGCAGAGACAGAGGGTGCGCACAGCCGGGCTTCCCAGGCAGGGCGTCCGCACTCGGGCCACGCCCCAGGCATCGTGTTCCGAGCCGGGCGGTCGCGCGGCGCCGGCAGGCTGAGCTCCTGGTCAGGGGAACAAGCAGGACGCTGCCCTGGGCTCCTTCATCAGAGACTCTGAAGGCAGGGTGAGTGGGGCTAAGGAGCTTGTGTGTGTACATGGATGTGTTCGTGTGTTCATGCACGTGTGTGTGTTGGAGTTGGATAGGTGTGTGTGCACAGGAGGTTGGGTGTGTGTGTGCAAAATTGTGGGCTTGTGTGACCGAGACAGTGGGTCTGAACTTGGTGAGCTCTAGGTGGTTTTTTTTTTTGTGTGTGTGAGGGGCATGTGCTGAGTGACTCTGGGAGAATCTGGAGTGTTGTGTTTTCAGTGGGTAGCAGTGAGGGGTGCATTTGGGGGACCTCAGTGTGGAGAGGTGGGGAAAAGGGAAGTTTGGGCTGCTGAGTGTCTTGGACTAGGGAGAAAGGAATGGATAGGACAAGTGTTTGGTGTAATTCAGATTAATTCTGGTATCATTTCCAGCGCCCGTTACTTTGAGGGCTGGGAGATTGTGTGGGTGCTCACCCTGCTAGACAACGCCCCCTCCAGGACCCCCTGTGAACATGGTGCAAAAGTACCAGTCCCGGGTCCGCGTCTACAAGTACCCGTTTGAGCTTGTCATGGCGGTGAGTGATCCTAATTCTCAGCCCTTGGACTCCCAGCTAGTTCAGACTGCCCCATTCAGCCGACCTGCTAGGTCAGACTTCTAATCTGTGAGTTGTCCATTGAACCATTCCTCACCCCTCACCTTTCACCGGAATTTCCAGAATTCTGATCCAGTGACCAGAACAGGTCCTTTCTCCCTCTTCTAGTTACCAGCTCACCAGTGCTCTCACCTAAGGACACCCTGACAGAACTCAAGGGCGTCAGGGCCCAGCCACTGTTGTTATGGTGTGGACTAACAGCAGGAAATACAGGAGCACTTGGCTGTCTGAATTCTCCCAGACCTGATGTTCTGTGAAGATAGTTGTTTGTTGTTGTTGAGGGTCCGACTCATGTATAAGGCTTCCCAGGAGCAGTTGTTCTGTGAACATTCACCCAAATTACTATACAGTTCCCCCCAAACAAACAAAAACAAAAACAGCGGTTCTATGAGCTGCTCAGTGTTACAGAACAGAGCAGGTGGGGGACAAGGAGGGCTCCCAAGGCTCTAGGGCCCCCTTGCACCCTGGCAGCAGGCCGGTGGGTTTTTTTTTTTGTTTTTTGCTTAGCTCTACCCTCTGTCTTACAGAGCCACACTTAACCTTCCCTAGAAAATGGGACAGTACTATAGGGTTGTGCTGAGGATCAAAAGTCATATTGTGTGGTTCCTGCGGCTCAGTGCCTGGCACACACCAAGTGCTAAGTAAATACTGTTTGTCACTGTTCTACACTGGTACCAGTTACTGTCAGGCTAACTCCTACTCATGGGGACTCCTTGTATGTCAGAGTAGAACTTGCTCCATAGGGTTTGGCTGATTTTCCAGAAATAGATTGTCACTATGGATTAATAGGAATCCTGGTGTGGCGCTGTGAGCTAATGTGTCAGACTGCAAAGTCATTTGAACTGCAAGGTTGCTGGTTCAACTCACCAGCTGCTCCTTGGAAACCCTATGCAGGGTTGCTATGGGTTGGGATCAACTCAATGGCACTTAACAACAACAACAACAATCAATTAATAACTAAGTCTTTGTTTACCTTGTTTATTGGGCAATCCAACACTGGTTTTGTCCCTATAGAGTGGTCTTAGAGCTGTGGTTGTTACCCTTCGTCAGAATCACATCGATCCTAACTCATAGCGACCGCTACATAGGGTTTCTGAGACTGTAAATCTCTATGGAAGCAGACAGTCTCATATTTCTCCCAGAGACCGGCTGGTGGGTTTGAACCACTGACCTTGTGCTTAGCAACCCAATGCTTATCACACAGCACCACCAGATCTCCTGTTGTTAAGGGTCATCAAGTCTGCCCCGACAACCTCGCCCTGCAACATCGCACAGACTTTCCTGTGTTTGCGCGTATTGTTGCTACACTGGGTCAATCTGTCACTTGAGGGGTCTTCCTCTTTTTCACTGACCCTCCACTTTGTCAGGTGATGCCCTTCTCCAGGAACTGGTCCCTCCTGACAACATGTTCAAAGTACATATGACGAAGTCTCACTTTCCTCTTTTCTAAGGAACATTCTGATGGATTGTTCTTCTGGAAGTCCGTGGTATAGTCAATATTCTTCACCAACTCCATAATTCAAAGGCATCCGTTCTTCTCCACTCTGCCTTATTCATTATCCAACTTTCACATACATGTGAGGTGATTGAAAATACCATAGCTTGGGTCAGACATACCTTAGTCCTCAAAGTGACATTTGCTTTTTTAACACTTTAAAAAGTTCTTTTTGCAGCATGCTGGCTGAATGCATGGGCATTCATTATGCATCCAAGTAACGTGAAATCCTTGACAATTTCCATCTTTTCTCGGTTTATCATGTGGCATGAAGGCTACTCATGTAATCCCATTGCTTGATTGGAATATGTCAAATGTATACGGGGGCTTCACAAAGTTTGTGAAAAAGTGAAATGAAAAGATAATGGAGTTTTTCCATAAACTTTTTCGAAGCCCCCTTGTAATTTGCAAGTTTTGTGCCCCTTAGCTGAAGGGGGGGCTGAGTCTACCCTCCTCACTGGTTTGTTTGCCTTTTGCTTTCTTTCTTTTTGTGAGTATTATTGTGAGTCATAACGAACCATATACATTGTTAAAATATGCCTGCAAGTTTATGTGTAATGTTTGTAGCCTCCAAAGATAAAGATCAGAGTTATAAAGATACTGATAAAAAAGGCAATAATGAAAACTTACATACACACACACAGGAGTGCCGTGGCTCTGTGGAGTTAGCAATGGACTGCGAACCACAAGGCTGGCAATTTCAAGCTCACTAGCCACTCCGTAGGAGAAAGACGAGGCTTCCTGTTCCCACAAAGATTCCTAGCCTTGGAAACCCTGCACGGGGTCTCTATGAGTCAGCACTGACTCGACAGCGCTTAGCAACAACAATATATATATACATATATGGTATTTGACTTACGTCAGAGCTGACTTATAGAGTTGTTGGAATGGAACCTTGTTGTAAGTCAGGGACTACCTGTATAGAAGCTTGGACTCCAATGAGAAAAGGAGGTTTCAGATATGTACTGTGTGTGTCTGTGCTGCGTTTCGTTACAGTCTTCATATTTCTTAAAGGAACCGCTGCAGTCATGCTGTCTTATCTTCTATATCCTTCTCCTCAGCTAAATGACCCCGAACCCCAGCCACAGCACGGCCCACAAAGCCACTTTACCTACTGTTTACAAACCATCTTTGTCCCCACAGTAGCTGCATAACTTAACACAAGTTGTGTGTTGTACAAGTACAAAAGGGGTTTTCTGCATTTAATGTCAGTCTTTGTTCCTCAGCTCCACACTTGTCCTCCATTTAGGCTAGGAGCCAGGGAAGTTCAGAATGAGCTAAGTTGTTTTCACTATCTCTGAACGGCCAGAGGCGTTAGCCTCTTGCTTTTTCTGTTTTAACAAAACCTACCTAAGCACCAAAGTGGCTGTTGCTTCTTGTGTAGCGCCAGCGAGTCAGTTTCGACTTAGAGAGACCCTGTCTGTATAGGGTTTCCAAGGAGCAGCTGGTGGATTTAAACTGCCAACTTTGCAATTCAAACAAACCTTGCAGTCCTGTGCTTATCCTACACTGCCACACCAGGACTACCAACGTGGCTCTGTTGTTGTTGTTAAGTGCTGTCAAGTCGGTTCCGACCCATAGCGACCCTGAACAGGGTTTCCAAGGCTGTAAATCTTTACGGGAGCAGAAAGCCTCTTCTTTCTCCCCTGGAGCAGCTGGTAGTTTCGAAATGCTGACCTTGTGGTTCGCAGCCCGATTCGTAACCACTACGCTACCAGAGCTCCTTACCAACATGGCTCTAGCCTCTTCAAAAGTTCACCAGCAGCGACAAAAGAGCCGAAATTGGGCTTGAGGAATTGGTGGTAAAATAGCACTTTTACAGGCAACTTTTCTAGAACCAAGTTAACAATTTTTAAACAGTACTTTTGTGCTTTGTCTTGGTTTTACTTAAAACAGTCTCTAAATCCGATGAGTGAGTGTTTCTGTCTTTGGGTCAAACCCTTGGCCATGAATTCTGCCTCCCCTAATGGGATTCCAGGAAGTCTTTGGATTTCTTTTTCTTTGAGCACAGTCTATCTTATTGGGCTCCCAACAATGAGCTGGTATTCTCCTTACAAACACAGAGGAACCATGGAAACAATGGCTGCAGCTGAGAGACTGAAGTGCATGGGAGCAGCTCCTTGGTTCATTCAATTGTCATGGCGGCCACGGGCTTGTGGTGGGCTTGGTGGAGGTTGCTGTGTGTAGAATACAAGCACATCTGGGACTGTAGAGTCAGATTGAGTTGACTCTGAAAGCCACTCTCTGGTGGACCCATGAAAGGGAGGCATTTGTGGTTTCATGGTCAAATTCTCACCTTCCATTGGCTCAAAGGAATTGAGCCGAAGCAGACACCAGCCTTGGGCATCTGGTTCTTATCCACCACCCATTTGTGAAGTGAACTGCTTTCTAGCCAGGAGTCCTGGTATGGGCTGCAGGATAATGCGCTGGACCTCAACCCACCAGTCACTCCTTGGAAACCCTGTACAGGGTTGCTATGGGTCAGAACCAACTCAAAGGCATTAACAACAGTCAGCCCCCTGGAGTCCTTGTGTGGTGCTGTGGTATAAGCACTAGACTGAAGGGTCCATTTGAACTGCAAAGTGGCGGCTCAAGCCCACCAACCACACCTCGGAGACCCTATACAGGGTCGCTATGAGTCAAAATCAACTTAAAGGCACATAACAACAGTCAACTCCCAACGTATGACAACTCCATGCACAATAAAACTAAAAGCTACCCAGTCCTGCACCATCCCATAATCACTTGTGGATTGAAATGGTGTGATCCATAGGGTTCTCACTGGCTGATGTTTGGAAGCAGATCGCCAGGCCTTTCTTCCTAGTCTGTCTTAGTTTGGAAGCGCTGCTGATACCTGCTCATCATCCTAGCAATACCCTAGTCTCCACTAACAGCCATGGACAGTGGCTGCCCATCAGGTGCATTGGGAACATACACACAATAGCTTCTTCCGTTCAGCACAGCGTTTCATTGTAATACACATTAGTACGTCAGTCTTTCGTATGGCCTGACCACATGGTATTTGATGATTAAGTCATGGAAGAATGGCCCATTTGGGTTGCTTCCACCTTTTAACTATTATGAATAATGCTGCCACAAATATCTGCGTAAGCGTTTTTGTGTGGATGCAAATTGTCATTTGTCTTGGGCATATGCCTACAAAGGAATGCCTAGGTTGATTATTTTTAAATGTGAAGGCTAATGCTCATTGCCCCTCCTCCTCCCCTTCTCTATGCTTCTAACCTCCATATGCTTGGTGGTGGTGGTTGCGTACTGTCGTCAGTTCCAACTCTTAGCAGCTCTGGATAGGGTCTCTCAGGCTGTAAGTTTTACGTGAGCAGAAAGTCTCATCTTTCTCCCAAGGAGTAGCTACTGGTTTCAAACTGCTAACCTTGCAGTTAGCAGTCCAGTGCCTAACCCACTATGCCACAGGACTCTGGCTCCATATACCGGTGGTGGTGGTGGTGGTGATGTGCCGTGGAGTTGGTTCCGACTCACAGTGACCCTGCACAGGGTTTCCGAGACTGTAAATCTTTACAGGAGCAGAAAGCCTCATCTTTCTCTCATGGAACAGCTGATAGTTTCAAACTGCCAACCTTGAGGTTTACAGCCCGATTCGTAAAGACTACAATACCAGAGCGCCTTTGCTCTGTCCTATGGAGTCAGAACCAACTCCATGGTACTTAATAACAACAACAATAATAGCGTTGCTATTCGTTGGAATCAACTCCTAGGCAGTTGGTTTGGGTATTTGTTGTTGTTGTTGTTGAGTTGGCAAACCCACACGCAACAGAAATAAAACACTGCTCGGGTCTGCTTCATCCCCACGATTGTTTATGGACAGGACTGTTGGGATCCATGTGGTTTCACTGGATGATTTTTGGACATAGATTGCCAGACCTTTCTTCCTACTCTATCTGAGTCTGGAAGTGCTGCTGAAAACCTGCTCAGCATTCTAGCATAATGCAAGTCTCCACGGACAGAAGGGTGGGGGCTGCACATAAGGTGTATCGGCTGTCCCTGGCCCTTTCCCTCATTCCAGCAGCAGGAACTATTTTAGCAGCCTGAAGGAACCTTGGTGGTGCAGCGGCTAAGTGCTTGACTGCCTACCAAAAGGTGGGTGGTTTAAGCCCACCAACCACTCTGTGGGAGAAAGATGAGACAGTCTGTTTCTGTCCTATGGGGTCGCTGCGAGTTAGGAATCAACTCCTAGGCAATGTTTAGTTTATTTGTTTTTTTAAAACTCTGTAGTAGATGAGGAAACTGAGGTTTAGGAAGGTTCTGGATACCTGTCCTAAGACCATAGTCAGTAAATGGTAAACCTGGGATTTGAAGTCAGGGCCTCTGGCCCACAACCCAAGCTCACAGCCATGAGTCTACAGATGTTCCAGCTTCTGGACTGGCCTGGCAGCCTCTTGTCAAGCCACTACCCAGGGAGTCTTGCACGCCATACCACATCTAACTTTGCCGTCCTGAAGAAGGAAGAAGGCCTGAGATAGAATTTCCTTTCATGCTGAGAAAGGGGGAGGAGTTGAGGCTGTCATCAGCAATTAAGTGTTGAAATATTTAAAGGCCTGGCTTTGTCATATTGATACACAGGCTGGTCATTTAGTGAGTGGATGTCTAACATGGAACTGTCCAGCACAAAGGCAGTTGCAGGTTGGAATTGTGCTTATGGACAGAGCTTTAATAAAGCGGCAGGGGCCTTATTTGAAGGAGTCTAAAGACTTACAGCCTCGGAAACCCTGTACAGGGTCGCCGGTGAGTTGGAACTGACTCCATGGCACATAACAATAACAAATTAGTTCCCTGGGGCCATCATCTGATCCCATTGCTAACAGCTTAAAGGAAGCCACATTCTCTTCTGGATCAGATAGTTTACTGGGCCCTGAAAGTGTTCTGATTTGAGCTAGGAGAAAGGAGTCCATATGGGCTCTTCTGCGTCAGAGGGTCCTGAAGGACATTAAAGATTTCATTCACTCATTCATTTATGTTTGCATTCCACAAATAGCTGTTGAGTTCCTGGTGTATACCCAAACACTGCACTTATTGTTTTAAGTACTGACAAGTCATTTTTGGACTCAGAGTGACTCTGTATAGGATTTCCAAGGAGCAGCTGCTGGGTTTGAACCACCAACCTTGTGGTTAGCAATCCAATACTTATCCTACAATGCACACTCTAACATAGTGCCAGGCACGACCCAGTTATATAGAATTGACTTCAACTCACAATGACCCTTAAAGTAGCAGACCGCTCCCTCTTTCTCCTTCCGAATGACCGGTGATTGTGTGCTGTGGAGTCCTTCCGGCTCTTAGCGACCCTGTATAGGGTTTCTGAGGCTGTAAATCTTTACAGGAGCAGAAAGCCCGATTCATAACCACTACGCTACCTACCAGAAGTCCTTTGAGCTCTGGTAGCATAGTGGCTTGAGAGCTGGGTTGCTCACCAAAAGGTCAGCAGTTTGAGTCTCTCAGCCACTCCGTGGGAGAAAGATGAGGTTTCTGCTCCTGTAAAGATTTACAGCCTTGTAAATTTACAGCAGGGTCACGATGGGTCGGAATGGACTCCACGGCAGTCACCGCCACAACCAGGACTCAAATTGCTGATCTTGCTTTCTGTGCTGCCTCTGTACTAGGTGCAGGTGCTTGTAGCTATTGTGGCTGTTAAATGCCGTCGAGTCGGTATAGGGTTAGTGAGGAGTGGCTGGTAGGTTTGAACCGCTGACCTTGTGGTTAGCCATCCAATGCTTATCCTAGAGTGCCACACCAGGAGTCCACATACTTGGTAACCCTTTTTGAAATGTATCCCTGTTCTGTTGATTCATTTGTTTGTTTACTCATTATCTGGGTCCCTCCCATCAATTGCTCAATTGCATTGGGTAAATCTGCTGCACAAGACCTCTTTAACATGTTCAAGAGCAAAGATGTCAGCTTGAGGACTATGGTACGCCTTACCCAAGCCATGATATTTTCAATAACCTCATATGCGTGTGAAAGTTGGACAGAGAACACAGAAGGCTGTACAAGACTTGATGCATTTGAGTTATGGTGTTGGAGGAGAATATTGAAAGTACCACAGACCGCCAAAAGAAAATATAGATCTTTGATGGAAGAAGTGCAGCCAGAGTGCTCCTTGGAAGTCAGGATGCTCAGACTTCATCTCTCATACTTCGGACATAATGTCAGAAGGGGCCAGTCCCTGGAGAAGGATATCATGTTTGGGAAAGTAGAGGGTTGGACAAAAAGAGGAAGACCCCCAGCGAGATGGGTTGGCACAATGGCAGCATCAGTGGGCTCAGGTGTACCAACAATTGCAAGGTTGGTGCAAGACCTGGCAGTGTTTTGTTCTGTTGTGTGTAGGGTTGCTATGAGTTGGTGTTGACTTGATGGCACCTAACAACAACAACTCATCAATTCAGCTCCATGGAGCTCATGGCCAGCTAGGTGACTTGTTCACCTGGTTCTCTTGAAATGGTTCCTGGATGCTGCCCTTATTCAGCTTCCAGTCTCGTGTGTGTGTGAGAGAGAGAGAGAGTGAGAGAGAGAGAGAGAGAGAGAGAGAGAGAGGAAGAAGAAAGGGAGACACAAAGCAGCCAAGCAAATGCCATGTTTTTATAGATTGATTTGTGTCCCCAAAAAGATACATTGAAGTCCTAATAGGAGGGGTACTTGTAAACATGACTTATTTGGAAATAAGGTCTTTGCAGATGTAATTAATTCAGTTCACATGAAGTCATACTGGAATAAAACAAGCAAACACCCATTACTGTCAAGTTGGTTCTGACTCATAGTGACTGGGACAGAGCAGAACTGTCCCACAGGGTTTCCAAGGCTGTAAATCTTTCTAGAAGCAGACTGCCACGTCTTTCTCCCTCCAACCGGCTGGTTCACAGCTGAGTGCTTTAACCACTGTGCCACCAGAGTTCCCCTACAGAGCCCACTGCTGTATGAGTAACGTCCTTATAAGAAGAGAAGAGCCAGACAGGCACAGAGGGAAGGCAGCCATGTGAGGACGGAGAATTGACGTGGGCCTGGATGCATTCCTGAGACACTTGGAGAATCTAGAATAGCTCTTCCCCTCTGCTCGAGATCCTGACATACCACCTAAATGTCAAGACGGCTGGGCTGGCCTCACTGCCTTTGCAACCCCCACCACAACCATCAGGGGTACCAGCTGCCCCGGGAAGTGCCTGGGCACAGCGCGTGCTCAGAGCAAAAGGAATTCTACACCCCCCCCCTCCCCCCCGCCCCAGCTCCTGACGAGTGGGTGGGACTCAGCAACAGACTGTGTGTGGTGGGCACCTGCTGGCACGTCCCCCAGTGTGAGGGGCCGGCTGTGCACATGGCATGCCCTTTTGTGGGAGAGACACAGTGGCTGGCACTATGGGACATTTAATCTGTGCAAAGATCTTGGGGACAGAACCAGGAACACAAGCTAGGTCCTCGCTACTTACCCAACTGTAACCAGAGGCTCAGGAATTTATACAAACAGCTAGAATTGTTCTCATCACCTTCTTTGTGATGATTCATTGGCCAACCCACTGCCATGCAATGGATTTCTACTCAGAGCAACTCTAGGACAGAGTCGAGCTACCCCTTAGTGTGTCCAACTATGGAAGCAGACTGCCTCTCTGTCATCCGAGGAGTGGCTGGTGGGTTTGAACCACCAACTTTATGGTTAGCAGTCCACTGCCTAATCCACTATGTCACCAAGGCTCTTTGGACCCTGATTGTTGTTAAGTGCCATTGGGTTGATCCTGACTCATAGTGACCCTGTGTAGGGTTTCCAACGAGTGGCTGGCTGGTGGGTTTGAAACAAGGACTTTGTTGTTAGTAGTCCAGTGCTTATCCTACAGCACCATGCCGGGAGTCCTAGATCCTGAAAGAATGGCAGAAAAATGTGGAGCAGAACCTCAAATTCCTTTAAAAAACAAAATAAAACTTTGATCATAACCACATGCACTAATTTAGAAGAAATAACCTGAAAACCAAGACCTACTAGACTATGTGAGATTAGCGGACTCCTCGAGACTTTTGCCCGGAGATACTCTTCAAATCTGAAACCAAAACTAACTTCTGAGATCATCTTGTAGCTAAATAACAGGTTGGCTCACAAAATAAGTGCTGTGTTCCTTTTAAAAAGTCACTTATATGAGTCCTCTGGTAGCGTAGTGGTTACAAATCAGGCTGCTAACCTCACAGTCAGCAGTTCGAAACTACCAGCTGTTCTGCGGGAGAAAGATGAGGCTTTCTGCTCCTGTAAAGATTTACAGCCTTGGAAACTCTGTACAGGGTCGCTGTGAGTCAGAACTGACTCCATGGCACATAACAATAACAACATATGAGTTCTGGTGTGGCACTGTAGGATAAGCACTGGACTGCTAATCACAAGTTGGTGATTCAAACTCACCAGCAGCTCCTTGGAAACGAACTCGACAACACTTAACAACAAATGTGAGACCAAAGATCAACAATGACTTTGAAACAAAGATGAGAATGTCAGGGAGCAGGGAAACTAGATGAATGGAAATGGAACAACCAGAATTGAAATAATGAGAATGTTCACGCATGGCAAAGAATATAACCGATGTATAGAAATTGTTGAATGGGAACCTACACTACCATGTGAACCTTCACAGGAAACCTAATAAGGTATTCTTTTCTTAAAATAAATATTATTAAAAAAATAAATAAAAGCACCCTGGTCGCGCACCCCTTCCAAGAGGTGGGGGTTTTATAACTCTTCATCCATGAAAAGGAATGAAGTTCTGATTTAGGCTAGAACATGGATGGACCTCAAAAACATCAGCAAGACCAGACACAAATGGGCACCTATCACGTGACTCCATTTACAGAAATGTCCCGGGTAGTCAAATTCATAGACAAAGGCAGTAGATGAGTTCAAAGTTGCCTAAGGTGAGGAGAGGAGCCCTAGTGGTGCCATGGGTTAGGCGTTGGGCTGGTAACCACAAGGTCCGCAGTTCAAACCCTCCAGCTGTTTATGGGAGAACAATGGGGCAGTCTGCCGCCTCTCGGACACCCTCTATAGATTATGAGTCAGAATCAACTTGAGGGCAGTGGGTTTTTTAGGGTGGGGGAAGTGAGGGACAACTGCTAAAGACTGCAACCCTTCTTTTTGGGGTGAAGACTATGCCCTGGAGCAAGATAACTCAACAGCCTTGTGAATATACTAAATCCACTGACTTGTACACTTTCAAAGTGTGAATTTCGTGGCATGGGAATGATATAATAATTAATAATGTAACAATTGGGGAGGCGAGGTGACCGATATCCCTGCCTGTTCCCGAGTCTCCCAGGCTTCCAGGGGGCGTGGGTAGGTGACACTTCCGAGGATTATGGTAGTCAAGGTGTGTTCCTAATGCTCTGCTCACCTAGGGGGGTCAGTCCACTGAATCCTGAATGGAAAAGCAAAGGGCAGGTATCACGCTAGAATGCATTGGTGTATTTGGATCCTTTTTCCCTCTCTCACAACAAAAGTTTGGGGTTACAGCAGTGTATTAGCCCTCTTTGAATTTGAATGAGGAAGAGCCGGAAGGAGGGAGAGAGGAAGGGAGACAGCAGCTGGTAAATGAATTGATTAGCAGAAATAGCTTCTCTGTACTTTCTACAATAGCAGTCTTTTTTACAATTTAAATTTATTTAGCAAATGTTTATATAGAATGAACCATGTGCCCAGTCACTCTACAGAAATGAACTCTTTTAGTATACGCCCCTGCCGGCAACTCAGTGTGGTAGGCATTATGATTAATACTCCTTCTTACCCACAAGTGAGTTGAGGAACAGAGAGGCCAATGACTGGTTCACCGTCACACAGCTGGTAAGATTCAGAGCAGGGATTTGAACCCAGGTTCCAGAATCTGTACTCTCACCAGGCTTGCTATGCATTCATTCATTCGTCACAAAAGTTGTCTGTTGAGTGTGAGTTGTGTGCTAGGCATTCTGAACAGCACTGAGGAGTCAAAGATGAACTAACAGCCAGGAGTCATGAAGCAGGGAGGAAGGAAGCTAGTCTGTGCACTGACTGGGAGGTACTGGGCTGACTTCACACTTCAGATGATGTACCTGAGGCGGAGAGATGGGGGGTGACGTGCTGACGGTCACTCAGCCTGCTGTGGGCTAGCATAGGTAGGATCCAGGGCAGGTTAACTCCAGCTCACCTTTCTGCCTGCCGGTGTGTAAGTGTGCAGGCAGAGGGATCCCAAGGGAGGCAGCCCACAGGAGTATGCATGGGTCCCTGCCTGCCCCAGCTTTGACCCTGCAGGGGCGTGTTCTGAGGCTGCACCAGCTCTTTTTTTGAGTGGACAGGCTCGAGTGTCTCTCTCTGTCCACCTGTCGAGAAGGCTGTAACTGAATCCTCTGCCTTCTCGCGTCCGTCCCAGAGGGGCCCAACCATGTGTGTGTTCATCCGGGAGATGCTCACACCCATTTGTGAGTGGCCAGCACTGGGCAGGCAGCTGTGGGGACAAGAACCAGGCAGCTGAAGCCATTCTAAACCCAAAACCAAACCCACTGCCCTCAAGTCAATTCCAGCTTATAGCAATCCTCTAGGGTAAGGAGTAGAATAGCTCCGTAGGGCTTCCAAGGCTGGAAACCTGTGGAAACCTGTAGGGGAGCAGATAGCCTCATTTTTCTCCCGAGGAGCAGCTGGTGGATTTGAACCACTGACTTTGCACTTAGCAGCCCGATACATTACCCACTGCACACCACAGTTTCACCAAGGCGGTGGTGGTGGTTATGTGCCGTGGAGTCGGTTCCAACTCATAGTGACCCTGTACAGAATTTCCTAGGCTGTAAATCTTTATGGGAGCAGAAAGCCTCATCTTTCCCTTGTGGAACAGCTGGTAAGTTTGAACTGCTGACCTTGTGGTTCGCAGCCCGACTCATAATCACTATGCTACCAGAGCTCCTTACACAAGGGCAAATTTAACCTCTTTGAGCTGGCTACAACACAGGGCTGGTCCCACACACTATTTGACTCTGTAAGACCCTGTTGCATAGTGAAAGCAAAGGGGCTCCTGTCTGCTCAGATTCAGACCCTCTGCTGGGGCCTTTTGCCAGGGCAGGGTACCCTAGACACAGACTTCTCAAGGGCCAAACACTATTGAAGAGGAAAAATAAATAAATGTACGAATTGTTGAAGATAAACAGAAACCTGTAGAATTAACATGCACCAATGTTGAATTCATTGTCTACCAAATGCTCCAATGAATAGGCTGGGTTTATGTTCAGCTCTGCCCTGCTCCTGGTACAGTCCCCTAGAGGGTGGAGCGTGTCTGTCTCCCAGATGACCCTGAATGCCCTAATCCCCTGCCTGGGCCTGGTGTATCTAGGAGTGGCATTGCTGGGTCATGTGTTAACTCTATGTTTAACTTCCATAGTAGTGGCACATTTGACATTCCCACCAGTCATAGGTGAGGATTTCCATTTCTCCCCATTCTCAAGAGCAGTTGTTTCTTGTTTTTCTGATAATAGCCATCCTCCTCATTGTGGTTTTGATTTGCGTTTCAGTAGTGACTAATGAAAGAAGCTCTGGTAGCATAGTGGTTACGAATCGGGCTGCGAACCTTAAGGCCAGCAGTTCGAAACTACCAGCCGCTCCGCGGGAGAAAGATGAGGCGTTCTGCTCCCGTAAAGATTTACAGCCTCGGAAACCCTGTACAGGGTCGCTATGGGTCGGAACCGACTCGACGGCACTCTGTAACAACAACAAGCGACTAATGAGGATCAACATCTTTTCTCATGTTCTTGACCCATGTGCACATCTTCTTTGGAGAAATATCCATTCAAGCTCTGGGCCTAGTTTTCTCAATCGGGTTGTCTGTCTTTTTGTTATTCAGCTGTCAAAGCTCTTGGCATATTCAGGCTACTAAACCTTAATCAGATATACGGTTGCCAGATATTTTCATCCATCCTGTGGGCTGTCTCTTCACATTGTAGCCAAAGTTCTGTGATGGACAGAAGCAAGAAGTTCTCCTTTGCTGTCTCAGTTGTACCCACCCAGCACCCTCTGCTGCCAACCAGCCCTCCCTGCCCCATTCCTGTTGTCTGGGTGCTTCTGATGCACTCTGAAGAGGAAGCCAGTCCAGGGAAGCCTGTGCCCTCGGCTGCCTGCCTATGCTGAGCCATGACCTGTCATTCCTCTCCCTGGACACCCTGCCTGGGTTCTTTGGCCCATCAGCAAGTGTCTATGATTTCCTTCTTTGTTGGCATTTCTTTTCTATTATTATTATTATTTTGAAAAACCTGTCATCACTTCAAGGAGGTCTGGAGGTCTGCTCACCAAAAGATGGGTGGTTTGAACCCACCAGCTGTTCCACAGAAGAGAGGCCTGACAATGTGGTCATGTAAAGATGGGCTTGCTCTGAGTCTGAGCCGACTCCACAGCACACAACAACAGCACTGTCATTTAATAAACTATGCATTTTTAAAATCTAGCACCACTAGATGTCAAGATATTAGGAAGAGCACTCGGCTGCAGACCACAGTGTCCAGTTCAGCGACATTAACCATGCTCATCATCTGTCCCACCATCACCATCAACAGTTCCTGAATGTCCCCATCTTTTCACAAGGGCTCATTGCTCCTCACCCTGACCCCAGCGCTGCCTAGGCTGGATTCACGATGATATATTTTTTAAATAAAATGAGAACATTGTCATGACCCCTGAAAGCACGGTATGTCCCGGATGTGCCCGGTGATGCAAGGTCAGCCTTGGTAATGATGGCTGCTGTTCACTGAGGAGAGTTAGGATGTCCACTCCACAACTCTTAACTTTTAAAAGCTTTATTGAGATAGAATCCCACGTACCATACAATTCACCCATTCAAAGTGAATGGCTCAGCCACAGTGATTATATTCACAGCCTTGTGCCATCCTCACCTCTCTCTGTCTCCAGAACATTCCATTTCCCCCAGAGCAAACCATGCACCCATTACACAGTCCCTCCCATTGTCTCTCCACCTCCAGCCCTGTCATTCTTAACTGTCTTTGGGTTGGTTCCAACCCTTGGTGACCCCATGTACGACAGAATAAAATGCTTCCCCTGTTCTGCTCTGTAATGAACTCTAGTGGCACGTGGTGCTAAGCTTTAGGCTGCTATTTGAGAGGTTGGTGGTTCGAGCCCACCAGCCGCTCTATAGGATTTACAGCTTCTGAAAACCTGCGGAGCCATTCAACCCTGTCCTCCAGTGTCACTGTGAGTTGAAATTGACTCGGCGGCAGTGGGTGAATCGTAGGTTCGATCCTGCACCATCCACATGACCAATTATGGATCTGACTGTTGTGACGGATGTAGCCAGGCTTTTCTTCCGAGCCCATTTTAGTCTGGAAGTTCTGCCGAAAGCTGCTGAGCATGCATGTTGCTATGATGGCTGTGGTTCCAGGCAAACCATAAATCTCCTTTCTGTCTCCATGGATTTGCCAATTCTGGACTTTTAATATGAATGAAACCACGTCATTAATATGTGACCTTTTGTGTTTGGCTTCTTCCACTTAGCATCTTGTTTCAAGATTCATTCATGCATCTGTATTGCAGTCGTTTTAATGTTAAGTGTCTTTGAGTTGGTTCTGACTCATAGTGACCCTGTATTGGGTTTCTGAGGAGCAGCTGGTGAATTGAGCTGGCAGCCTTGGCAGTGTTGATTCTATAGCTCCATACCAGGAGTCCCGTCTTTTTAAAGGTTGACTCTTACACTGCTGTGTGTACAGAGCAGTTTTGTGTCTCCATTCATGGACATTTGAGTCGTTTCCATCTTTTGACTTTGGTAAGTGAAGTTGCTGTGAATAAGTAGATGATCTGACAGTCAGTGGCCCAAGGAGAGCTTTGTGGTTCAACGGAGAGATATAAATGGGGCAAGAGCATTTCAGGGGAGGCAGGAGGTACAAAGGCCCTGTGGCAGGAGTGTTCTAGGAACAGCATGGAGGCTAGTGGGATTGGAGCAAGGTGAGGGCACTGGGGTAGGAGATGGACTAATCCCCTAGGCCTAGTGGTTCACTACAAGGAGGCTGGGATTGATTCTGGGCCCCAAGGCCTGTTCTGAGATTGATCCTTCCACACATTGTCCCACTGAGGGGACAGGAGATAGACTGAAGAACATTCAGGAAGGAAGGGAGAAGCTCACGGGGCATGTGGTTGTGACTGGCAGAGTTGAAGGACTGAAAGGGGAGGAAGGAGGTCATGTGCCCAGCACAACCCAGGAAGACAAAGCCAGCCTGTTTTGAAACTGCCCACGAGAACAAGCCAGGCCTCCCAGCAACACATTCCTGGGGGAAGTAGGGCCTGGCTTTGGGATTCAAATAATCCCAGGTTTCCTATTTTGAGCTGTGTGACCTTGTATAAATTACTGAGCTTCTCTGGGCTCCAGTTTCCTCATTTGTCAGATGAGGTCGTCATTCAGAGGATTAAAGGAAAGAAGGTGCTCACACAGCCAGCCGTCAGGAGGCAGCCAAGGCTTGTTGTATGCTAGCTGCTCTGGAAAGGGTTTGTCAACGTCCTCACCATCACTGGGGGGCAGGGTCTGTACCAGTTACTGTCGAGAAGATTCCAACTGATGGAGACCCCGTGTGCATCAGAGTTCAACT
>NW_006408823.1:1746178-1747520 GCF_000296735.1 Chrysochloris asiatica
TGTAGCAATTTACCCTTGTTTCCTTTATCCAAAAAAAAATCTTTGTGTGTGTGTGTGTAATCTTCCTGTAGTCGAGTTCTGATTATCAAGCCATTGAGGCTAGCTCAAATGGGTTGTTGTTGTTGTTGTTGTTGTTAAGTGCTGTCAAGTCAATCCTGACCCATAGCGACCCTGTATAGGGTTTCCAAGGAGCAGCTGGTGAGCTTGAACCACTGACCTTGAAGTTCAAAGAACTTTGCAGTCTGATGCATTAGCCCACAGCACCATACCAGCACTCAAATGGGTACTGTCTGCATATTTGGATGTTCTTGTCCATCTCCCCTCACTTCATATCAGCTGGATGCTTCACTCTCAGCTTTAGCCCTCTGTGGCTATGTCCTTGCCCAGGGGCTCAAGTGTCCCCAGGTCTCACCACACTTTGTACCAACCAGCCCTTCCTCTTCTCTCTCTCATCTCCAGGTCAACAAGAGTCAATGGACTGTGTTGAATTCAGCTCATTTCTTCATTGCTGCCTTTCCCCCTCTTCCACTCACCAGTAGACCAGTGTGGTTGTCAGCAAGCTTACATGCCTGTTCATGTGTTCCCTTTGAGTTTCAGTCTTAGAGGGGTGTTTGTCCTGTAGGAACTTGATTGCTTGCCTTGATGATTTCCTGACGAACAGCTTGCTTATTCTTGTAGTAGCCAGTCATGCTGACATTTTTTTGGGGGGGGTGGGGTGGGTTTCCTGATGATCTTTCTTTGAGGATGTATCTTCTGTTGCTCTAGCTGTTCCAGGCTTGTCTGCTTGTCCTTGCTAGTGGGAATATCCTACCTCATAAGGTTCTGGATGGGACTCAGGATTTCACCTAAGGTCCTATACTCTGCAAAGGCTTTGCAAGAGGCCTATTTCACAGGGCAAGTTCTAGAACCCCTTTTAGGTATTCCAATCAGTTACAGGCTGAGATTGGGCTTACAAGTTTTCTGTAACCATGTTTCCCAACATTCCTTTCTATCCCACTCAAGTGTCTATTTTACAGTAGTAGTCAAGGGAAGCCAATATTCATAAGGCAGTCAAGGATTTTAGTATTATTTCCCCTCTTCAAGCTGTACCTAGATCCCTGTATCCCAGAGCCCTGTTGTTCCTAGTTTGAACATGCATCACTATTTACCTCTGTCCTACTTAGGCCATGCAAACCTGTCTCAGTGTTCCCCTATCTATCTTGTTCTTCTGCCTCCTCCTCCTTTTTGTATTGCCCTCCCCAACACCCGAACTAAGACCCCAACCCCAACCCCACTGTTGTGGTTACCTTATATTCCATTAGCTCTTCCGTCCATTTAAGACAGTCTATTTTTATCCTGTAAT
>NW_006408823.1:1749339-1799014 GCF_000296735.1 Chrysochloris asiatica
GGGAGCAGCTGAGCATCTCGAATTAGAAAGCAATGGCGTTCTTGCTTCTGCTACAAAGTCCCTAGCTCTAAGCCTTCCAACCTTCTAAATATTCCTTTATATGTTGTTCAGAGTTCTGGCACCATCCCCTGAGTCTGCTTGGTCTGGTATTCTGTGTTGTTGCTGACGGAGCTCCTCACGATCCACCATCTTGTTTGTTCCTGTATTGTTTTTCAAAAAACATTTTATTATGGTTTGGGTGGAAGTCTACAGAACCCGTTAGTTTCACATTCAACAATTTATGTACATTCTGTGTTGTGATATTAGTCATGTGACAGTTCTCTATATAGCAGCACTCCTTTTCCTGCTTCCTCCATGGGTTCCCTGTTTCCATTTGTCCTTCTCTCCTGACCTTTGCTGAACTTTGCTTTTGGGCAATTGATTGAGTTTTCAGTGGCTGACTTTTTTCAGATCACCAGGCTTTTATTCCTAGGAACTTCTCTGTGGATTCAAACCTCTAAGCACTCGGTTAGTAGCCAAACCTGTGAACTGTTTACACCACACAAGACCTCCCGCAGGCGTAATACCCATTTTGCAGAGGAAGAAACAGAGGTTCAAAAAGGCCAAGTGACTTGTAAACCAGTGAAAAAGTAACAGAGCCAGGACTTGAACTGAGGCCAACCATTACTACATTATTCACTTTCCCTCCACAAGCCTTCAAAAACCTCAGCACCCATCCTGATCAAAAGGGGGGAAATGCAGAGCAGAATTGAAAACTCTCATAGAATCCAGACTTCTGGAGTTATGGTGGCTGGATGAATCGCTTGAAGTAATCTTTAAGCTTTAACTCAAAAATGCCTCCTGAAGCCATCTTAAAACCGAACCATAGTTTAGCTTAACTAGTAAACAGTATCTGCCTTAATCATTATACCCTTTTAAAAGAAATCTATTTAAATAGAATCAAACTGATAGCAGGAATTTGAAGGATTAGATCGGAACTCTGGGGGCAGTGAGTTTATGTTAATGAGGGGGGAGCAGCTCAGAATAAAAAGGTGAGAATGGTTCACAATTTACAGAATTACACAATTTACAGAATGATGGGTGCTCCAAAACCCAGGAGGGAACCCCGTTCTTGTCAAAGGGTGTTGGCCAGTACGTGGGTCCTGAGGATAAAAATTCTGAGCACTTTCTCTGGGTGAAGCATACAACCTGGTATTATGTTTCACACATAAGGAGCTCTGGTAGCGTAGTGGTTACAAATCGGGCTGCTAACCTCAAGGTCGGCAGTTCGAAACTGTTCTGTGGGAGAAAGATGAGGCTTTTTGCTCCAGTAAAGATTTGCAGCCTCAGAAACCCTGTGCAGGGTCACTATGAGTCGGAACTGACTCCATGGTACTGTACAACAACATAGGAAATGCTCAGGAGACAAACTTGGTTTTATACCCATTTTCCAGATGAGGAACCAAGTGTAGAATGAGAGATTTGCTGGGCTTCAAAGCCAGGCAGACTAACCCATCCCTGCTGTCACCCACTTGGCTAATTGGATTCTTTTGAAAGAGAGCCCAGAGCAGCTTGAGATGTGTGTGTGGGGGGAATACCCTTCTCAGGGGTCCCTTGGCCAGCTCTCTGAGCCTGGACCCCTAGGCAGAGGGTACCTGGGGTAGGGCACATGCTGTGGGTACCACATGCAGGGGGGTACCAGTGAGCAATTTCTATTTGCCATCACAGCGTCCATAGCTGGAAAGATCATTCAGCAATTCAAAAGGAATTGTTGCAACGTAGTCCGCAAACACAATGCTCTGCATCCCACTTGGATGAGTAGTCACTGAGGACTTAAAAACTTGTGATCATCCATCTAAGGTGCAACTACTCTTCCCTCCCTGTCCTGAGCAAAGAAGACTGGAGAGAACCAAAAACTCAAGAAAATAGTGAGTCCAAAGAACAAATGGTCCATGTGAACCACAGCGTCCACTAACCAAAGACCAGAAGAACTAGATGGTGCCCAGCTACCATTACCGTCCTGGACAGAGTGGGAGAAAAAGGGTAAAACAAAATTCAGAATAATCACAAAGACCAGACTTTACTGTTCAGATAGAAAAATCTCAAGACATCCTTCAAGCCTGGAACTGAACCCACCTCCCACCCCTACCTTAAAACCCATCAGGAGCGAGCTGCTCAGAACAATCAACCATATGGAACCCAAAGGGCAGTGTGTAAAACAAAAACAAAACAAAACAAAAAAAAAGCTCAGAAGGCTTGAAGGGGCAGGAACCAAGGGGGAATGGAAAGGAGAACCTGGGGAAGAAGGGGGGAATGCTGTTATATTGAGGGACTTATACCCAAAGTCAGAAAACGAAATGTGTTAATTGTTGAATAGAAAGCTAATTTGCTGTTAACTTTTATCCAAATTGCAATAAAGACTGCAAAAAAACAACAACAAAAAAGGAGTTGTTATGGGCATTATTTTCCTTAGATACGTCTCTGCCCCAAGAGGCCCCTTGCACTCTTTCCCTGGGGGACAAGGGCTCCGTTCTAATACTGCTGTTTGCTCAATACATCCAGCTGGGAACCATGGCATGAGGCAGCTCTGTGCTTCTGAGCACTCAGCTGGCCTAGTGGGGACTGGGGTGAAACCAAGGACACCTGGGCCTGGTCCCATTTCTGACTCTGTCCCCACCCCCTGCTCCAGAACTGGTGGCACTTCTCTGGGAGCTTTGAGGGGTGGGGGAGGAGGGTGTCTGCCCTTAGATGCCTGCACTATTTCTGGACTCTCGTTGATCCTACTGCCAGGGCACATGGGCAGGCGCTTGGAGCAGACCCTACTTGGATCACATCAGTCAGATGCCAGTCACAGCCCTCCACTGCCCTGACCCCAACACTTCTAAATTAAGCACAGACTTGGGGCCTCCCTGAGTGCTATTCATGAGCTTGGGGTTCCTCTCTAGCTACTCATACCTGCCTGGAAGGACCCCCTACTCTGCAGGAGGGAGCCAGTCCTAAGTGTGAGCTGTCCTGAGGTTGTTGGAGGACAGCAAGTCTCCAGAGTCAGCTGCGCTCCTGGTGAAGCTCTGGTTAGGGTCCATCTGTTCTTTGTAGCACCCATGACAGCCCCTCACCCTCACGGTGACCCTGAGCAGCAGGAGCTGAGCTCATCAACACGCATGGAAAGGGCACCGAGTTCAGGTACCACCGTAGCACCCAAGTGGGGAGGTGAGCTTTGTGCCCAGGCAGGGGGCTCTGGAGTCTCCGCTGTCAATGCCGCGCACTAAGGGCTTTACCAACAGCACATATATTCATCTGTACACATACTCGTTGCCATGGGGTTAATTTCAACTCACAGTGACCCTACAGAACAGTGTTGTTGTTAAGTGCCGTCGAGTCAATACCAACCCAGAGCGACCCTGTACAGGGTTTCCAAGGAGCAGCTGGTGAGCTTGAACCACCGATCTTGCAGTTCATATGACTTTGCAGTCTGGTGCATTAGCCCACAGCGCCACACCAGGATTCCACCTGGTTGGTTCTGCTAGGTGAGTTCAAAGCCAACCTTAGGTAAGCAGTGAAGTGCAAATTGTTTATAGTACCCAGAGACCTGTGTCTATCTACACATTGTTTTATATATGCATACATAAATATATATTATATAGATAAGGGGGCTTCAAAATGTTGGTGGGAAAATTCCATTATTTTTCAATTCCATTTTTCCTTGAACTGTCTGAAGCCTTCTCATATTTATATCATTGTTATTGTTAGTGAATGTAAGCTTGGCCCCTGCCTCATAGCCACTCTTTGCACAACAGGACACCATGCCCAGTCTTGAAGCATCTCCATGACCAGTTGTGGGACAGGCCTTTGGGATCCATAGGGTTTTCATAGGCTGATTTCTGGAAGTAGATTGCCAGGACTTTCTTCCGAGGTGCCTTTGGGTGGACTAGAAACTCCAGCCTTTCAGTTAGTAGATGAGCACTTAGCTGTTTGTACCACTCTTTCTTTAATCATGAAGGGCTATTGAATTATGTCATGTTTTTTTAAGACACATCCTTACAATGTTCAGGACTAGCGCTTCTTTCTTCCTGAGACATTCTGAGGGAGTGCTAGATCATTGCTCTGATGCTCTTGTGTCACTGTGGTGCAAAGTGTTGAATTAAACAGTGTTGGGCTCTGTACCACCCCTCCGGCTGCTCCCCACCTCACCCACCCTATCTGCCCACCCCTAGGCCTATGAGAAGCGCTTCCCCACTTGCCCGCAGATCCCAGTCTTCCTGGGCAGCGAGGTCCTGAGTGAATCCCACAGCGCTGACGGAGCGGTACACGTGGTGGAGCGGAGCTGCCGGCTGCGTGTGGAGGCCCCACGGCTGCTGCGGAAGGTGTGAGCCGAGGGGATGCGGGAACTGGGGGCATCAGGCCAGGCGGGGTTGGGTGGCGGCCGGAACTGTAGTGTTGATAGTGAGGAGGGGGTGCTTCTCTGGGGTTCACGGATGAAGCAAGAAAGGGTTGATGGTCCAGAGAGGTGCCGGGAGCGACGCCCAGGGGATCTGGGAAGGGTATGGGGGTCCTGAGGGTGGGGGGATGTGGAGGAACGGGCCGTGAGGTTAGGACCAGGTGCTGAGAGGCAGCAGGGGTCCGGACAGGGTCCAGGTCTGGGGGCTGTGGGCTATGCTGGGGGTGACTCGGGGAGGCGGCTGGGGTCTGGGGTTGAGGCTCTGGATGTGACGCCAAGGCGCAGAGAGGGTGGGCTAGCATCCTGTTGGGGGCCGGGGTTCTGAATCACACACACACACACACACACACACACACACACACACACACACACGGGGTCCTCTGCAGCCAATCGCCCTGTCTCTGGCAGATCGCAGGTGTGGAGCATGCCGTCTTCATACAGAGAAACGTCCTGAACTGGAAGGAACGCACACTTCTCATTGACGCACATAACGAGACCTTTGCCAGCCGCGTGCAGGTCAGCGAAAGCTGCAGCTATACGGTGAGTGCCACAGCGGCCGTGCCACCAGCTCTGTGCCCAGCATCCCACCCTCCCTCCTGGTCCTTGCTGATAAGCTACAAAATACCTAGTTGTATTAGTGTTGTTGTTGTTGTTGTTAAGTGCTGTTGAGTCAATTCCAACCCATAGTGACCCTGTATAAGGTTTCCAAGGAGCGGCTGGTGAGCCTGAACCTCCGACCTTGCAGTTCAAACGGCTTTGCAGTCTGGCATTACCCCACAGCCCCACACCAGGTCAGATAAACAGTAATGCTTTTGTAGTACAAGGTTTTTTCACTGGCTAATTTTTTTGTTGGGGTAATAGGTCTCCAGGTATTTCTTCCTACTCTTAGTTTGCAATCTCCTAAAGCCTGCCCACCACAGATGATTTTGCTGGTATTTGATGACCAGCTTCCATCATCCCAGCAACTTAAAAACCACTACAATACAACAAATGATGTGCTGGTGTTCAGTATAAGTAAATCTTATAAATGACTTCTGGTGTGGTGCTATAAGACAAATACTGGACTGCATATCGCAGGCCAGTGGTTCAAATACACCAGCTGCTCCTCAGAAACTCTGTACAAGACTCGATAGCACTTAACTACAACAGTAAATCTGTATTGGAGCAGAAAACCTCATCTTCCTCATACGGAGACACAGATGGATTCAAACTGCTGACCTTTCATTCGGTTAACAGCCCAATTCGTAACCCACTATACTACCTTTAATAGGAGTATTGGTTGGTTGGTAATGTGCCATCAAGTCGGTTCCAACTCATAGAGACCTTGTGTAGGGTTTCCGAGGCTGTAAATCTTTACGGGAGCAGAAAGCCTCATCTTTCTCCAGTCAAGTGACTGAAAGATTCAAAGTACTGATCTTGCAGTTAGGCAGGCCAGCTCATAAGCCACTATGCTATCAGGGTACAATTAATGCAAGTATAATTAATAATTACCTTTATTATCTCCTGGTGTGGTGCTGTAGGATAAGCACTGGACTGCTAACCGCAAGGTTGGTGGTTCAAACCCACCAGCTGCTCTTGGAAACCCTATAGAGGGTCATCATAGTTGGACTCAATGGCACTTAACAGCAACAACATATATAGCTTCTTGTTAAGTGTCATTGAGTCAGTTCAGACTCAAAGTAACCCTGTATAGGGTTTCCAAGTTCAAACCCACCAGCTGCTCTGAGGGAAAACGGTGGTGTAGTCTGTTCCCATGGAGCTTTATAGCCTTAGAAACCCTAGAGGAAGCAGTTTTCTTCTGTGTCTTAGGGTCACATGAGTCAAAATTGACTCTACAGCAGTGGGTTTATCCTCTATATAAATAACTGACTAAGAGATATATAGGTACATATGCGGGTTAATGCGGCAGACTGCAAAGCCGTTTGAACTGCAAGATCGGTGGTTCAAGCTCACCAGTCGCTCCTCAGAAACCCTATACAGGGTCGCCATGGTTGGAATTCACTGGACAGTACTTAACAACAACAATAATACATATGTATATAGAGTCCTGGTGTGGCGCTGTGGGTTAATGTGCTGTACTGCAAAGTCGGTTTGATCCCCAAGGTTGGTGGTTCAAGCTCACTAGCTGCTTCTTGGAAACCCTATGTAGGGTCACTATGGGTTGGAACCAACTCAACGACATTTAACAACAACATATATGTATATATATCAATCCTCTAGGGTTTCTGAGACTGTAAATCTCTATGGGAGCAGACTGCATCATTTTTGTCCCTCAAAGCAGCTGGTGGGTTTGAACTTCCACCCTTGCCATTAGGAGTCCAATTAGCAACTTATCCCACAGCACCACACCAGGACTGTATACACACACATATACACACACAACAGCAATAACAAACTTTGCTGGCAGACTCCTCTACAGACCCCAGCTCAATGCTTCTTGAACCAACGTCCTTGAGCAGAAGACCACCAGGAGTCTGTTAAGTATGCAGATTCCTGGGCCCACTCTTAGTAACGTGTGACTGCGCAGCTCCAGGACAGAGCAGCAAATCTGCCATCAGAGTAATACATTGTTGTTGTTGTTGTTAATGTGCCGTGGAGTCGGTTCCAACTCATAGCGACCCTATGCAGGGTTTCCGAGGCTATAAATCTTTATGGGAGCAGAAAGCCTTACCTTTCTCCTGTGGAACAGCTGGTAGTTTCGAACTGCTGACCTTGCGGTTCACAGACCAATTCGTAACCACTATTGTACCAGAGCTCCTTTTTTGTATTATATATATATATATAATACATAGTTGGTTTTTAGTGCAATGGAGTCAGTTATGACTCATAGCAACTCCAAGGAGCAGCTGGTGGGTTTTGGTTAGCAGTCCAGAGTTTATCCTACAGCGCCACACCACGACTCCATATATAACACAGATATTATATATATAATATAGTTTTTAAATCCCTGGGTAGTGCAAATGGTTAATATGCTTGGCTGAACCCACTCAACAGCAAATGGGTTTACATACACACATAGGCACACACACATGTAAGGCACAGGGGCTCAGTGACCAGCCTTGGATTACTCCTGGCCCCTGATGAGCTATCTGTTTGTTCCTTACTAGTTGAGACTTTGGGCAGGGCCCTTTGGTACTATTGACCCCCACCCCCCTGCCTCGGTATTGTCCCCCCAGCTTCGGATGTTGTTCAAGTGTGTCCTGGCAGGACCCAGGTCACTGGGAGTGCCCTGGCTGAGGGACCCAGTATCCCCAAACCACGGCCCTGTCACCTTTGCCTCTGGCTTTCAGGTCCACCCTGAGAATGAGGACTGGACCTGCTTCGAGCAGTGTGCTTCCCTCGACATCCGGTCCTTCTTTGGCTTTGAGAATGCCCTGGAGAAGATCGCCATGAAGCAGTACACAGCGAACATCAAGAAGGTGAGGAGCTGCTAGTCCTGGGTTCAAGTCCTGCCACCTGTCAGCCCATGCAATACCACCATCCTGAGCCTCAGCCCCCTTGTCTATAAAATGTATATTAAAGTAATGGTGGGTGGAAAACACCCAGCCCATAGTGAGTGTATCCTCATCACTGTCCCAAAGTCCCCAGATGTCGGGGTTTGAGGAGTCAGTTGTCTGGGTGGAGGCAGGGCATTCTGCAATGCTTTGTCCTGCTTAGAAGGATTGCTCCATGATTTAAAGATCTCAGACCCATCCCTGCGTAAGATGCCGCTGAGTGTAATGAAACAGGTGAAATTCACTTGAATGATACATTTCATCTAACATGTTAACAATATGAAAATTATGATGAGACATTTTGCATTCTCTTTTCATACTGTATCACTGTCTTGTGGCTGCTGTAACAAAGTACCACAAACTGGGCAGCTTAAAACTAATTGTAGAAGTTCCTCCTCTCACAGATCTATCTGGAGGCTGAAGTCCCAGACCATGGTGTCAGCAGGGCCACACTTTCTCTGCAGGCTCTAGGGGAGGATCCTTGTTTCTTCTTGCTTCTGGTGGCCCCAAACATTCCTTGGTTTGTGGCAGCATCACTCCAATCCCTGCCTCCATCTTCACATGGACCTCTCTATATGTCTTTGTGTCTTTTCCTCTTTATCTAAGGACACCAGTCATATTACTGGACTAGGGTCCACCATGATAGCTCAGCTTAACCTGATTCCAGCTACAAAGATGCCGTCTCCAAGTAACGTCACACTCATGGGCATTGGGGTTTAGGGCTTAAACCTATCTTTTGGAGAAACACAATACAACCCATGCGCTATAGGCATACTTCAGAGATATTGTAGGTTCATCTCCAGACCACCATAGCAAAACCGGTATCATGATAAAATGAGTCATGTGAATTTCAGAATTTCAGTGTTTCACAAAAGTAAAATTTACACGGATACTCAACTGCCACCTACAAAGTGTGTGATAGCGTTATGAAAAAGTTTGGAATCTTACGAGAATAACCAAAATGGGCCACAGACACATGAGGTGAGCACATGCTATTGAAACAATGACGCCGACACACATGTTCAACACGGGGTTGCCTCAAACCTGCAATTTGTAAGAAATGCAGTATCTGTGAAGCGTGATACAGTATAGCCCAGTGTAGCTTTTCAACAGTAGCAGGTTCTAAGCCTTGCAGTGTGGTGTGTGTTCCATGTATACCACATCTGCACCGGGACCAGTTTACTGCCAACTGCTCATGAACTGGGTATCTGAGTTGAGACTGCTCCCAGGTGGGAGTGACCAGTGCTGATGTGTTCTGGTCTCTCTGGCTTCCAGGGCAAGGAGGTGATTGAGTATTACCTGAATGAGCTGATCTCCCAAGGTGTTTCTCACATTCCCCGCTGGACACCTGCCCCCGTCCGCGAGGAGGACATGCGCACCCAGGCTGGGCCACAGGTTCTGGGCCCCATGGAGGCCAGCCCACCCACTAACTCCCTGGACCTTGCTCTGGATTCGGTCACTGTGGATGGTAGGTCTCTGCAGCCTACTGAGAAGAGTCACCATGGACCCCCTTGGGTGTAGGATAGATCCCAGTGGGACTATAGCCGCACACACCCCCACCCTACCCCACGCTGGCTACGAGCCAGAATTGGTTAATTTCTAGATCAGCGATTGACCGCTGGTGACTCAGCATAGCTTGTTCCTCGGCCTTTGTGACTATTTTTAATTATGTGAGTAATGCATGCTCATGGGAGAAAAAAATGCAAACTGCTCCCAAGATGAGCAGGGAGGAGTGGGAGGCCCTTTCCTCTTCCTTAAGGCAACACTAGTTTCATGTCTATACTGCCGGCCAACATCTGAACATGTACAGGTGGTGGTTGTTGTTAGCTTCCCTCAGGGCAACTGTGACTCATGGCGACCCCATGTGTGCTGAGTAGAACTGACCATAGGGCTTTCGAGGGTGTGACCTTTCTGAAGATTACCAGGACTTTACTCCAAGGCATCTTTGGGCAGACTTGAACCACTAATGTTTTGGTTAGTTAAAAGCTTAACTGCTCCACAGGGAGTCACTTGCTTTTTAATTCCATTTTCCCATGAACTTTTTGAAGCCCCCTCTTATAAAGAGTCCTTATAGTTCTTTAGCTGCTAACCTAAAGCTTGGTGGTTTGAACCCACCAGCTGCTGCAGGAGAAAGATGTGCTTCTGTAAAGATATTTTTACAGCCTTGGAAGCCCTAGGGGACAGCTTTACTCTGCCCTGCAGGATCACTGGACATCAGAATCGACTCTATGGCAATGGTTTGGGTTTGGGGTTTAATATTTTTAAACAACTTTCTGTGATCGCATACTGCTATTTCCTATTGTGGCTAAACCATTATTTAGCTAAGTCTCTTTTGATGGGCATAGTTTGTTTTTGTTTTTTTAAAAATACAATCTAAGATGCATTTGTCTTTTATTTTGTATTTTTAATATATTTGTATAAAATTTTTAAAGTGGATTACTGGGTCAAAAGTATTATACAATTAAAGTTTTGGTAGCTGTAACCTCTCCACTGGACCAGTAAATAACACCGATAAATGGAGAAAAGACTGAAGTTGTCAAAGACTTCATTTAGCTTGGATCCACAATCAACACTCATGGAAGCAGCAGTCAAGTAATCAAATGACATACTGCATTAGGCAAATCTGCTGCAAAAATGTTCAAAGCAAAGATCTCACTTTGAGGAATAAGGTATGCCTGACCTAAGCCACAGTAGTTTCCTTCTTCTCATTTGCATGTGAAAGTTGGGCAGTGAATATGGAAGACCATAGAAGAGTCAATGCATTTGAGTTATGGTGTTGGTAAGGACTATTCAAAGTACCATGGACTGCCAGAAGGACAAACAGATGACAGAAGTAAGGATAGCCAGAATGTGCCTGAGAAGCTCGAAAGCAAGACTTCATCTCTTAGACTTTAGACATATTATCAGGAGGGACCAGTCCCTGGCGAAGGACATCATGCTTGGTAAAGTGGAGGGTTAGTGAGAAAGAGGAAGACCCCCAGCGAGATGGATAGGTGTAGTGTTAACAACAGTGGCTCAAACATAACAACAATTGTGAGGATACTGGAGCTTCCGGGATTGTTTCGTTCTATTTTCAGGGTTGCTATGAGTCAGAATCAATTGGACGGCACCTAACATGACGACACCACCAACCCATATGCCTACCTAAGAGGTTGTATTAATAAATGGTCCTACTAAAAGTGTGTAACTGTGTCTTTTCCCAACTTCATCCCTACTCCCCACAAGACTTTTATTATTAAACAATTTAAATTTCCAAAAGGTACAAAACAGTTGCTGGTAGAGTGCTTAGTTCTTTGATTACGAGACAGGTCAGGTATTTTCTGAGCAGGGACCAATAATTCTAAATTTGCCTCCCAAACCCCGAGGGGCCCAAGAGTCCAAAGAACGAGGCTGCCAACTCCCGGATTACAGTATAAACCAAAAAACCCACTGCCATCTCATTGATTCTGACTCACAGTCAGCCTGTAGGACAGGGTAGAAGTGCTCTAAAGGATTTCCAAGGCTGTAAATCTTTTCAGGAGCGAAAAACCCCATCTTTCTCCCTTGGAGCAGCTGGTGGGTTTGAACCGCTGACCTGTGGTTAACAATCTAATGCTTGCCCCACTCTGCCACCAGAGCTCTGAGGGATTATGGTTTTTGTGGTTGTCAAGTCAGTTCTGACTCACAGTGACCCTGTATAGGGTTTCCAAGGAGCAGCTGGTGGGTTTGAACCACCGACCTTGTGGTTAGCAGCCCAGTGCTAGTTATCCTCCAGCACCACAGGATTATGGTTGTTGTTGTTGTTGTTGTTGTGTGCCATCGAGTCGGTTCCGACCCATAGCGACCCTGTACAGGGTTTCCGAGGGTGTAAATCTTTACGGGAGTAGAAAGCCTCATCTTTCTCCCTTATGGTAGAGGGGTTTATTAAGGGGCTTACTAACAAGGCTGATCCCTGGGTGGTGGCAGGGATAGTCTTCTATCCCTGCCCCACAGAGGGAGGTGGGGGTTTTTATAGGTGCCTGAGCTGTGGACCCCCAAGGACACCCCAGCCAGTGTTACATAAGAGTGATTTAGCAAGCAGACATGAACCAGCAGCAAGCACGAGCATAGCCATATCTGGCCTGGAAAAAGCCTGCCCCCCTATAAACCTTCTTCATGTTTAGGGTTCTATAATCCTTCATTCAGGTGCAGGGATCTTTGTTTCCCTCTTTTGTGAATTCCTGCTCTTGCTCTCATCCCATTTTTATATTTTCTTTCTGACTGATTTTCATTGAATTGATTCTCACTCATAGTAAACCTATAAATCTTTACAGGTAGAAGTAGATAGCCTCATCTTTTTCCCTCAGGGCTACTGGTGGATTTGAACCACAACCTTGTGGTTAGCAGCCAGGTGCTTTCACCACTGTGCCACCAACACTCCTTTTAACCAAACGCATTGCTGTAGTAGAGTTGATTCTGGCTCATAGTAATCCTATGGTGGTGGTGGTGGTTATGTGCTATGGAGTCGGTTCTGACTCATAGCAACCCTGTACAGGGTTTCCGAGATGTAAATCTTTACAGGAGCAGAAAGCCTCATCTTTCTTCCGCAGAACAGCTGGTAGTTTCGAACTGCTGACCTTGTGGTTTGCAGCCCGATTCGTAACCACTATGCTACCAGAGTTTTACTCTGTCCTATAGGATTACCTTTAGTAAAACTTCCCCATGGGGTTTTGGAGGCTGTAAATCTTTATGGAAACAGATGGTCACATCGTTCTCCAGTGGAGTTGCTGGTGGGTTTGAACTGCCAACCTTATGGTCAGCAGCCCAATACTTACCCCTCTGGGCCACCAGGGCTCTTGGGAGAGCTCCAGAGGGTAGGAATTCATATCTTTATCTCAGAGGGTCAAAGAGGAGAATTCATTGACTCCAGGGAGATGTGAGAGGGTCCTTGGGACAGAAATGTGCATCTTCAGAACCACTTTAGAAGCTGTCTGCCGGTGATGCGGCCACAGTCTTGCTGAGAACCAAGTTCTGGAGCCAGGATGATCAAGAAGCATCTCCCTCTTGTCTGAGCCATCTCCTCTACCTCCCAGGGGACAAGCTGGACGGTGACTACACTGAACGGCACCTGGGCCCACTCACGCCCATGCAGGAGAGCTGTCTGACCCAGCTGCGGCACTGGTTACATGAGACCCACAAAGGCAAGGTGGGTGCAGACCCCCGGAGCAGCATGTGTGCCTTCAGTCATAGCAGGTACTCAGACACACACACGGTGGTGGTGATGGGGAGGTGGGAATCTGCTCATGAAATTGGCAACACAGGAAGTTGATACTTCACCTTATTTGTACCATATACTGCCTCATGTGGTGCAAACGATTAAGTGCCAGGCTTTTAACCAGAAGGTTGGTGGTTCAAATCCACTCAGAGGCACCTCGGAAGAAAGTCTTGGCAGTCTGCTTTTGCAAGGTCACAGCCACGAAAACCCAGTGGAGGTCACAACCATGAAAACCGCACACATGGCGTGGTTGTGAGTCAGAATCAAGTCTGTGACAGTCAGTATGGTTGGTTGGTTGTTGTTTGTTTTAAAGGATCCATGGTAAGGCAGCAGCTATGTGCTTGGATGCTGACTGAAAGATCAGTAGTTCAAACCCACCAGCTGATACTTGGGAGAAAGATGAAGCAGTCTGCTTCCATGCATGATGGCCTTGGTTTCCAGTGGGCAGTTAGTTCTACTCTGTTTTGTAGTTTGTGCTGACTGTCTGTACCCATAATACAGTACATGCTTTGCTATTTTCCCTTCTTAATCTTGGTACTGTTGGCCTTGTGGGAGTGGACTGGGGGGGGGGGCAGGAGGGGGGATGAGGTCCTGTGATCATTTATACAGTCCGCCCCTTGAATGCCTTTGTGCCTGTGCTTAGGGGGACAAATCGGGTTCATTTCCAGCTAATTTAGGAGCCCTGGTGGCACCGTGAATTAGGCATTGGGCTGCTAACTACAAGGTTGGTGGTTCAAACCCACCAGCCGTTCCAAGAAAGAAAGATGAGGCTCTCTGCTCCCATAAAGATTTACAGTCTGGGAAACCCTCGGAAGTAATTATACTCTTTCTTGTAGGAATCCAATTGATGGTAGTGAGTTTGGATTTTTATTCCTAGAGAAGCATTTTGCAGCGGAGACAGGAAACCTGCTTTCTGTCATGTGACATGCTGGATGAGGGAATCGGTCCTATGGGTTTTCTCCTCCTCCTTCTCTCAGATCCCTAAAGATGAGCACATCCTCCGGTTCCTGCGGGCTCGAGACTTTCACCTGGACAAGGCGCGGGACATGCTACGACAGTCCCTGAGCTGGCGGAAGCAGCACCACGTGGACTCGCTCCTTCAGACCTGGCGGCCCCCTGCCCTGCTGGAGGAGTTCTACGCAGGTGGCTGGCACTATCAGGACATAGGTGTGTGCCTTTGCCCACATAATGTAGACACGCATGGGGACTAGGGGCAGCTGCTCCACCAGAGAAAGGCCTGACCATCTGCTTCTGTAGGAGATACAGCCTAGAAAGCCCATGGGGTAGGGCTGCTATGACTCGACAGCACATGGTGACCACATTAGACAATGAATAAATGACCGGACCCTGGACATCTCCTACTCTGAGGAGCTAACTGTGTCATTCCTGCTTTGACCTGACCCCAAAAATACAAAACCTGTTAACATTGTGTCGACCCCAACTCATGGTAACCCCATGTGTATTCAAATAGAACTTGCCCCATGGGGTTTTCAAGGACTGATGTGTTTGGAAGCAGACTGCCAGTCTTTTCTTCTGAGGCACCCTTTCAGTTGGCAATTGAGCACATTCATGGTTTGCACCATGCAGGGATTCCTTTGGACATTCAGTAGGTGATTAATAGATGCCAAGGTCATCTTCTCACCTGAAGTCCCAGAGGAGACGTGGAAAGGGGGCAGCATTGGGAATTGAGCGTTGGAATCCAGACTTCCAGGATTTCTTTAACATGAAGAAATCCACCCAGGCTCCCTGGATCTGTGATGAGGAAGAGCTTACTTTTGAGCCCTCACAGAGCCACATTCATGATTTTTTAAAAAGCTTCAGAGATCCTATGCAGGGTCGCTATGAATTGAAACCGACTCGATCATATTTAACAACAACAACAACAACAACACAACAACACTTTCTACATAAAATCACTTGCTCTGTCTTTGATTCCAACTCCTGGCAACCCCGTGAATGTCAGAATAGAACTGAATTATATGATAGTTTACATGGGAGAACTTTAGTTTTACATTCATTCCATCGTATATCATCTTATTGCCATGGTTCCAATCCCCTTCATGCATCCTCAACCATCCAAAGGGTATATCCCAGAAACCCGCTCCCTACACTTCCCCCTCCTCCCCCCAGTTTTCGGCCCACAGTCCCTTTCCCTCTCTGGGTCCAAAGGGTTTCTTTTTTAAAATCATTTATTTTTATTTGTTGTTGTTGAGAATGTGCCCAGCAAAAACATGCACCAATTCAAGTGTCCACTGTATCATTCAGTGACATTGATGGTCTTCTTTGAATGGTGCAGCCTTTACCATCCTCCTTTTCTGAGCTATTTCTCTCCCATTCACAGAAACTCACTGTCTCCTAAGTTTCCATTCTAACCTTTCGAGTTGCTGTTGTCAATTTGTTCCCATCTAGATGGATCTTTTTGTTTTGTTGTGTGCCGCCGAGTCGGTTCTGATTGATAGAGACCCTGAATAGGGTTTCCAAGACTGTAAATCTTTACAGGAGCAGAAAACCACATCTTTCTCCCATGAAGTGACTGGTAGATTTGAACTTCTGACCTTGTAGTTAGCAGCCCGGCTTGTAATCCACTATGCTACGAAGCCTCTGGTAGAGCTTAAGAGAGTTCCAGTCCTAAGGCCCACCTTTTTTTTACTAGCTCAGCTAAATGGTTGTTCAATTTTAAGAAGACTTCAGGGCATAGTTTTGGCTTAAGGTTTAAAAAATGATCTCAGGGCAATAGTTTTAGGGTCTGTAGAGTTTTCAGTGGTTGATTTTTTTGTTGTTGTTTAAGTAGATTGCCAGGACTTTCTTCTGAGGTACTTCTTGGTGGGCCCAAACCTCCGACCTTTTCATTAGCAGCCACAATGTGTTAGCTGTTTGCACTACTCAGAGCCTTCCCCTGAATAACTGACCCTTCTCTCTGCTTGGTCTCCTCTCCCTGTACCCCCCAGATGGTCGCCCCCTCTATATCGTGCGCCTGGGCCAAATGGACACCAAAGGCTTAATGAAGGCGGTAGGGGAGGAGGCTCTGCTGCAACACGTGAGTGGGACCCTCTTCTGGAAACCCATGGTGGTTGGGCTGGGCTGGGAGGACTGTCTACACACCACCACCACACAAACACCTGCCAGTACCTTGTCTACCTTCTAGGTGCTTTCTGTGAACGAGGAAGGCCAGAAGAGGTGCGAAGGCAACACAAAGCAGTTTGGCCGTCCCATCAGGCAAGGTTCTCGGCTGACAGCGAATGTCCCTTAAGTGGTACACACACCTGATTTCCTCCCTTAGTCCCTAGGATGGCCCAGCGAAGCAGGGACTGTTCCTGTCCTTGATTTTTTTTGTTGTTTTTTAAAAATGTTTTATTGTGAATTATGTGATAGTTTACATGGGAGAACATTAGCTTTACATTCAGCCTATCATATATCATTTCATTGTCATGGTTATAATCCCCTCCATGCATCATCAACCAACCAAAAAAAGGTATACCCTGCAAACCTGTCCCCTCCCCGCCCACAGCACACAGCCCCCCTCTCTCTCTGTGTCTAAAGTCCCCAGCTGCTTCACCTCTCCACGTCATCATCTCTGCCTCCATCTCAGGCATCACTGCTTCTCTGGGTAGGGTCCTGTGCTCTCTGCTCTCCTCCCTTGATAGTCTCAGGGACCTCCGCTCCTGGACTGCAAAGTCAGTCACTCCCCTCCTTTTGCTACATAACGTCTACCTTTACATTTGTAACCCTCACAGTCAGTCCTGGTAACAATTATTCACTATTGTATCACAAGAGACCCGTCTGCATTTCCTTTCATCAGTCCTGCCTAGACAGATTGGATACTACTCAGTGGAGATTCTACCTTCCTCCATGCCCTCTGGATCTAGGCTCTCTCTTGAAAGCTTGTAAGCCCGTCACTTCTTGCCTTTGTAGCCTCCCATTTTGGGGAGCCAATGTCCAAGTTGCCCATCCCTGTCTACCCTGTGTAGCGAGGGAGTGGGACTGATCCTTGCTGTAAGGATTTGTTGCCTCTGTCCTTGTTTTTTAAAAAACATTTTATTGTGCTTTAGGGGCCTGGTGGCACTGTGGGTTAAGCATTGGGCTACTAACCACAAAGTTGGTGGTTCAAATCCACCAGCCTGCACTCCTGGGGAGAAAAAATGAGTCTGTCTGCTCCCATAAAGATCACAGTCGTGGAACCCCGGTTGTCGTGAGTCAGATCGACTCGATGTCAGTGACTGGGATTATGCTTCCGATTGAAGTTTACACAGCAAGTTCGTTTCCCATCAGTGACTCAGACACAAACTGTTCTGACATTGGTTATGACCCCTCAATGTGTCTAGCACTTGCCCCATTTCTACCCTGGGGTCCCGGTTTCCATTTGTCTTGTTTCCTTGTCCCTTCTTGTCTTTGGTTTGGGGCCGATGTGGCCATTTTAGTCACATATGGTTTACCACAGGTGGGTTTCCACCTGCTCTAAGGAGGAGCACCTTCGTCCAGGTATTATGGCTGATTTTATAGGTGCACCTATTAAGGTGTGGTGGTGCTGTGGGCTAAAGTGCTGGACCTCAAGGTCAGTGGTTCAGATTCACCAGCCGCTCCTTGGAAACCCTATATGGGGTCACTATGAGTCGGGGTCGCTCTGAGCTGGAACCGACTTGACAGTACTTCCCAACAACAGCTATTAAGTGGCTGAAGGTGACCTCCTCCTTCTCAAGTTTAAAGATTGTCTTAGAGCGATCATCTCAGGGGATTCACCACTCTCCTTCAGACCAGTATGTTTTTGTTTTTATTTTCCACTTTGAGGTTTGTTCTACATTCTTTACACATTATAACCAGGAACCTTCTATTGTGGTCAGTAGCAGAAGCTGGGCACCATTTAGTTCTTCTGGTCTCAGGTTAGGGGAGGCTGTGGTTCATGTGGGGAAACTGAGAGAAAAAGTCACTGAGCTGGTAGGTGGTGGAGCTGGGATTTGAACCCAGACATCTGCTCTGGAGTTCTGTAGTTTAGGTTGTTAGAATATTTTCAGCAATTGATCCCAACAACAAGCTCGCGTGGCCTGCGTGCTGTATGCTAGGGTGAAGCAGTGCTTCGTCTGCCCCTCTGCTACAGTCCTCACGATGACCACCACCTGTCCCAGTGAGGAAGGGCCAGCTCACTGCCCAGGGCATATAGCTCTCAGGGGCGGAGGTGAGGCTCAGTCTAGGCGTCCACGCTCTTACCTTACAGCCCTGCTTTACTGAGCCACCTCTTCCATCCTCTCTCTGGGCGCCCAGGGAGTGTGTTAAGGCCGTGGTGGATGGCGGAGCAAGTTAGAACAAAGGGGCTGTCTCTGCTGCAGCTCCTGGACCTGCCTCGTGGACCTGGAGGGACTCAACATGCGGCACCTGTGGCGGCCGGGGGTGAAAGCACTGCTGCGAATGATTGAGGTGGTGGAGGACAACTACCCCGAGACCCTGGGCCGGCTACTCATCGTGCGGGCCCCCCGAGTCTTCCCCGTGCTCTGGACGCTGGTAAGGGCTAAGCCATGACTGGATCCACCCCAGTGGAAATTGATGAATGAGCAAGATTGAGGGGGTGCCCCGTGAACTGCCCCGCCCTACCTTTTGTCCTATTTGATTTGTAGTATGTGGTGGTGTCATTGATTTATTCTAACATGGTCTTATTGGTCAGTACATTCTCATTTCTTCTTTTTATTTGTTTATGTATTTATTTAGATTTTGCTGTTAAGAATATATGGTTTACTATTTGAAGATTATCTCTGGGCAGTAGTTTCAAGGGTTCATTCAGACTCCATGGCTCTATAAAGTCGAGAATCCATAAGAATTTAACATTCTGTTCTGATTTTTGTGCCTTTTGGTCAGAATCTTCTATGGATCCTTGATCAAGGTGATCAATAATGGTAGCACTCATTTCTTTTTAATAACAACATCTGTGACGTTGTTCACATATGACTTCACCATTTTACAATGTACAGTTTCTTGGGTTTTAGTATATTCACAAGACTGTAGTTGTAGGACATTTCAGCACCTCACCAAGAACCCGTGCACCAGTTAGTAGTCACGCCTCATGTTTCCCTTCCCCACCCCCTGATACTGTTGTGTGCCATTGACTTGATTCTGACTCATAGAAACCCTATAGGAGACAGTAGAACTGCCCCCATAGGATTCCCTAGGCTTTAATCTTCAATGGGAGCAGTTCACCACATGGGTTCAAACTGCCAGCCTGTTGGCTAATAGCCTTGGTGCGTAATGCCCTCAATCCCTAGGCAACCACAAATCTACTTTCTGTGCATGTGGATTTGCCTATTCTGGACATTTCACAGAAATGGGCCTTTTGTGAAGCATTTCTTTTCAGTGGGCATCGTATTTCCAAGGTCCGTCTGTGTGGGAGCAGGTAGCCGGCCCTCATTCCTCTTTATGGCTGAGTAATAGTCCACTGATGAATGGACCACATGATTGTTGAGCCCAGATGGAAAGTTATTGTTACTTTAGAACATGTATTGTCAACTTGGTTTCTCAGTGCATCTTTGATGTTCATGGAAGATTCAGTAAAAGGTGAATGAATGAATGAATATTTCCGATGCTCATGGAGAGTTCAGTAATGGTGAATGCATAAATAAATGGATGACTATCTCTGATGATCGCGAAGGATTCAGTAAAGGTGAAGGAATGAATGGATGAGCATCTTCAGTGCTCATGGAGGACTCAGTAATGGTGAATGAATGGATGGAGGAGAATGGCCAAGTAGACATGAAGCAATTCAACAATAGAACCATCTGGAACTGGGAATAGTTCAATGAAAACAAACACTTTCCATCTCACTCATCTCCCCCATTCCAGATCAGCCCCTTCATCAACGAGAACACCAGACAGAAATTCCTTATCTACAGCGGCAGCAATTACCAGGGCCCTGGGGGCCTGGTGGACTATCTGGATAAGGAAGTGATCCCTGACTTTCTGGGGGGTGACTGTGTGGTGAGTTCAGTGGCTGGACCACTATCATCCTGTCATCTCCTTGGGACCTTTGGTACCAAGACTCCTGAGCCCCCAGCCTTCAAGATGTGGCTCCACAGCACTGGAGTCAGGCGAGGTTGTACTAACACTGTCCCCAAACGTTGGGACTCCTTTTTGAATCTGTGCTTTCATGTTGGTTCTTTCAAACACAAGAGAGACAGAAGTCTCAGGAAGCCCAGTCACCAGCTCTGAGGTTTACCAGTTGCCATGGAGTTGGCTCCTGCTCACAGTGGCCCCATGTGTGTTGGAGTAGCGCTGTGCTCCGTGGGGTTCACAGTGACTGATTTTTTACAAGTGGATTGCTAGGTCTTTATTCCAGAGCACCTCTGGGCAGACTCAAACCCTCAACCTTTTGGTTCACAGCTGAGTGTGTTAACCAGTGCCAACATGGCCTAGTTGTTGTTAGGTGCCATCGAGTCGGTACCGACTCATAGCGACCTTATGCACAGCCGAATGAAAACTGCCTGATCCTGGGCTAACCTCACTACTGTTGCCACGCTTGAGCCCACTGATGCTGCCACTTTGCCAATCCATCTCGTTGGGGGTCTTCTGCCTTTTTCTCTGTCCCTCCACCCTACCAAACATGATATCCTTCTCTAGTGACTGGTCCCTCCTGACAATATGTCCAAAGTATGACAGACGAAGTTTGGCCATCTTGGCCTCCAAGAAGCACTCTGGCTGCACTTCTTCCAAAACGGATCTATTGGTTCTTTTGGCAGTCCATGGCACTTTCATTATTCTCCTCCAACGCCATAACTCAAAACCATCAATTCTTCTATGCTCTTCCTTATTCACTGTCCAGCTTTCTCATGTATATGAGGTTATTGAAAATACCATGGCTTGGGTCAGGCGCACCTTAGTCCTCAAGCTGACATCTTTGCTTTTCAACACATTAAAAATGTCTTGTGCATCAGATTTGCCTAATGCAATACGTTGTTTAGTTAGTATATATAATTCATGAGATTGTGCAACCAACCTCTGCCAAAGGGTCATTGTTGTTAAGTGTGTCAAGTCGGTTCCGACTCATAGCAACCTTGTATAGGGTTTCTGAGGAGCTGCAGGTGGATTTGAACCGCCGACCTTTGCAGTTAGCAGTCCAGTACTTATCCTACAGTGCCACACCAGGACTCCCATCCTTATGCCCTTTCCAAGGTGTTGCTAAGCAGTTGTCAGAGTTTACTTGCTCGCAAGGGCAGACATAAATGCCCCCCACATCCCTGGCCCCTGGGCTGGTGTGCCCAAAGGGATTTGTCTCCATCCACAACCGTACACCAGTGTGGGAGCATCCAGCAGCTGTTATAAGGGACGGGAGGGCTGAGTGCTCCCTGGGGCTGAAATGATTGTTGGCCCCCTCCATTCTACTCTAACAGAAATTCTGCAGAGTGCAGAATTCCCAGCTAGAAAAAGGCTTTTCATAGGGATGGCCTTACCTGCTTTCTCTACTTGTTGCGACAGTGTATGTGGCTTATTTTGAGCAGATGGCCTGCAGCTCTCAGAGTGACTGTCTAAGAGCAGTGATGAGTTGGAACCGACTCCACAGCACATAACAACAGCAACAGCCATCTAAAGGTCGGTGGTTCAAACCATCTGCCACTCTGTGTGAGAAAGATCAGGTTGTCTGTGCCCATAAAAAGTCCCCATCTAGAAAACCTTCTGTAGGATCATTATGAGCCCTGTCATGACTGCAGAATAAGCACTGGACTGCTAACAGCAAGGTCAAAGGTTCAAATCCACCAGCCGCTCCTCAGAACCCTATATAGGGTTGCCATGAATCAGAACCAGTTTGACGGCACTTAACAACAATGAATTGTTCAGTACAATCCCAGTGTTGAGTAACTATCACCACTGTGTGTTCCCAGAACATTTTCATCACCCCAAACAGAAATCCCGACCCTTTAAGCTCCTGAGTCCCCAGTGCTCTCCAGCCCCCGGTAACCGCTAGTTTACTTTCTGTCTCTATGCATTTGCTTGTTGTAGATCTTTCATGTAAATAGGGTCAGATGTACTTGTCAACACCCTTTGTCTTTGTCTCTCAGTGTAATGTCCCTGAAGGAGGGCTGGTCCCCAAGTCCCTCTATTTGACAGAGGAAGACTATGAACATGCTGACCAGCTGAGGCAGTGGACGGAGACCTACCATTCAGCCAGTGTGCTCCGGGGGGCCCCCCATGAGGTGCTGCACTTGGCCAGGGAGGGCCTTGGGGGCTGGAAATGGTGACTAGTTGACAGACAGCTCTCTGGGCCAGGCTGGGTTTGGGGAAGAATCTAAGCCTAGAGGGGTTTCCGCCTCCACCCAGCCTTGGGCTGAGCCCCCAGGAGCTGTGGCATGTGAGCAGGTCTCTATACCTCCATCCTGGTCAGACTCTGGCTGTGGTCTGCCCCAGGCATAGGCACTTTAGAGAGAGGTGGTTCCTTAGTGGTTCTCCGGACCAGGGACAGCTGTGGGCCTCAGTAGCTCACACTCGGGGAGTAAGCATGTGACTCAGGAAAGGGTACTCCAACACCTCCTAAGTCTGGCTCCCCCATCCAAGCTCCCCCCACCCCTCCTCCTAGCCCGGATCTTCAGCCCTCGCTGTGTCTTTTGCAGGTCATGGTGGAGATCCTGGAAGGGGAGTCGGTCATCACCTGGGACTTTGACATCTTGCGGGGGGACGTGGTGTTTAGTCTGTACCATGCCAAGCAGGCGCCCACGCCGGGTCCCTGGGAGCCTGGGGCCAAGGCCAGTGGGCGGCTGGTGGACAAAGGCTGGGCTCTGGGCACTGATTACAGCCGTGTAGAGACGCCTCTCATCTGCCGGGAAGGGGAGAGCATTCAGGTGGGTGTTCCTCTAGTTACATGTTCACTTGTCACACACTGTTGAGTATCCCCCAGGTGCCAGGCTCTGGGGACACAGCCGTGGGCCAAACAGATGACATCTGGGCTTCAGGGACCTTGTGAGGCAGTAAGAGAGAGAGACGTCAACATGAGCACTCACCTAGCCAAACAGTGGTCAGTGCAGCAGAAAACGTGTGAGGCATTGCGGAGAGGGACAAGCAGCATATTGGCCATGGAAGGTAACAGGCTCTGGAGCCTCAGTTCTCCCATCTGAGAAATGGAAACCATACAGTATCTAAGTGAATTAGCCCCAGGGCTGCCTTTGGAGTCCCTGAGGAGTGGGATGAATGGTTAAGTGCTCGATGGGAAACCAAAAGGCTGGCAGTTTGAACCCCCACAGAGACACCTCAAAAGAAAGCCTGGTGATCTGCTTCCAAAAGGTCACGGCCTTGAAAACCCCCACGGAGCACAGAGGGTCATCGTGACTCGACGGCAATTGGGGTTTTTGGTTTTTGCAGAACAGTGTTGTTATTAGGTGCTTTCAAGTTGGTTCCGACTCTTAGCAACTCTGTGTCCAACTGAACACAACCCAGCCCCCTCCTGCACTATCCTCACAGCCATTGCCATGTGTGAGCACATGTGGCAGCCACCGTGCCAACCCATCTCATTGGCAGTCTTCCTCTTTCTCACTGACCCTCCATTTTACCAAACATCATGTCCTTCTCTGGGGACTAGTCCTCCCGAAGGGCATGAGACAAAATCTCGCCATCTTTACTTCTAAGGAGCAATTTAGCTGTACTTCTTCCAAGACAGATTTGTTTGTTCTTCTGAAAGTACATGATGTATTCAATATTCTTTGTTAACACCAAAAATTCAAATGCATCAACTTTTCTCTGGTCTTCCTTATTCATTATCCAGCTTTCATTTACCTATGAGGTGACTGAGAACCCCATGGCATGGGTTAGGTGCACCTTAGCCACAAGCTGGAGGGTTTAAAACAACAGAAGTTTATCCTTGGTGAGACCTGCAGGATAGAAGTCTGAAATCAGGGTGTTGGCAGGGCCATGCACTCCCTGGAGGCTTTGGGGAAGCGTCCTTGCTGGTCTCTCTCCAGCTTCCGGTGGCTGCCAGCATTTCTTGGCTTGTAGATATATCACTCAGGAATCTCCGTCCATCTGCACATGGCTGCCTTCCCTCTGAGTCTCTCTTTGGATTTTAGGTCTTTTCTACTCTGTCTTATAAAGACACCTTCATTACACCTGCAAAGGTCCTATTTCCAAATAGGGTTGCATCCTGGGGTTTAGGGTGGACGTAAACTTCTCGGGGACATTTTTCATCCCAGGCAGAAGTCAGGAGGATGAGAGGAGCGAAAACATGTCAGTACTCACAGCAGTGGTTGGCATGTGGAAGCATCTGTAATCTTACCAATGGTGGTACGTCACAGGCTGTGTGTGTATGTGTGTGTGTGGTTGGGGACTGACGTGGAAGGATTTATGGAGGAAGGGACACTTGTCCGGAATCCTGAAAGATGGAGTAGACTTTTCTAGAACCTTCTTAAAAGAGCAGAGAGAATTGCAATGTGTAAGATCATGGATAACGTGAGTGTGGAGGAGACCCCCCTTGGTCTATGGTATTGTTGTTAAGTGCCATCGAGTCAATTCTGACCCATAGTGACCCTGTATAGGGTTTCCGAAGAGCAGCTGGTGAGCTTGAACGGCTTTGCAGTTTGGCGCATTAATCCACAGCAGGACACCAGGGCTTCCCTTAGTCTGTAGTGATGTTAAATAATTAAGGCAGGTCTTTGTCGTGTCTGTGGGCACCTCTCTGAGGCCTGGCACACTCAGGTGACCAGAACATGAGTCATGGGGCTGCCAGGAGTGGGCTGGGATGAGTTGCTTTCAAGAACAAGGACCAGGAACTGGGACTGTTTTCCCACAACAGAACCTAGCCTGGGTGAGCCAAGACCTGCCAAATCAAAAGAGTGAACCAGATGTTGGTAGGAAGAAACATTGTTGAGAAGACAAATGGGGAGGGCTGGTTCCAATAGAGAGGAGTCTATGGTAGTAGGAAGGTCTACAAGCTGCTTGAGAATTGAGGGAAATCCCAGTTTTTCTTTTATAAAAGATGTGATTGCAAATCAGAGACTTCATGTGTGGGGGGAGACCTGCTCCACTCCAGGAAAGGACCCTCAAGGAAGGAGGGCTTGTAGGCTGACTCAACATGCAGGAACTTGGGGAAGGAGAGAAGCTTTGTTCTGATTGGTCAGTGAGGACAAGCAGTTCTGGGGCTCCTGTAGGAGGCAAAAGATTGGTCTGGCTTGTCATAAGTAAAAGAGGGGGTGGCTTATGCAGTAAGGGTGGGAGGTTTTCTTAAGCATTGCTGTTTCTGCCAGGTTCAGATAAACCCGGCATTATCAGACCAGAAAGTTGAGGGGGGCTGCCATGTGGGGAGGGCTGCCATCCATCCCAGAGATGGGGCCAAGAGCTGGACCAGGTGAGGGTCCACTGAGGGAGGTTCCAAGAATGCAGAATTTAAGGTGGTGCTCACACTCAGGGTCATGTGATGCCACCTTAAATTTCAGGCCTCTTCCACCAACCCGAAGGAGCCCTGGTAGTATAGTGATTATGCACTGGGCTGCTAACCACAAGGCCAGCAGTTCAAATCTACCAGCTGCTCCGTAGGAGAAAGATGAGGCTTTCTGCTCCCTAGATATTTACAACCTCTGGAACTCAGGGCCACTCTGAGTTGGAATCCACTTGGTGTCAGTGAGTTTCCCACTCACCCTAATCTGGTCTGTGTGGGCTGCTCTGGGCCAGATCTCAGGGGCCACAGTGAAGTTAAAGGTCATGCAGCTGAGAGGGAAGGCTGGACAGGTGATTCACGTCGATTTACAAAGCTCCCGATGACTCCAGGTGTGTCAGAGTAGAGCTGTCCCCAGGGTTTTCAGAAGCAGATCTCCGGATCTTTCTTCCAGGTGCCACTGGGTGGACTTGAACCTACAGTTTGCAGTGAGCACTTTAACCACTTGTGCCACCAGACACAGGAGGCAGGGTCCACTTGTCCCTGTGAAAGCTCAGCCCTGGCCCTGGACCTAACAGGACCTCACATGGATTCTGTCTTCCAGGGCTCCCATGTCACCCGCTGGCCTGGCGTCTATCTGCTGCAGTGGCAGATGCACGGGGCGCCCAGCAGCATGGCTTGCAGCCTCCCTGGTGTGGACGATGTCTTGACTGCCCTGCACAGCCCCGGCCCCAAGTGCAAACTGCTTTACTACTATGAAGTGCTGGCGTCTGAGGACTTCAGGTAGGAGGAACAGGGGACTGGGATGCTTCTGCGGGCCAGACCCACACATTCCTGAGCACCCTTCCGGGTTGGGGGTGTGGGTACCCTCCAGATTGTGAGACTTCAGAAAGGGCCCTAGCTCTGGGAAGGGTGTGTCAGGGAGGCTTTCTGAAGGAAGTTGTTAGTTATGGTCAACTGGAATCCAACTCTTGGTGATCCCGTGTATACGGAGTTGATGTACACAATCAAGTCAGTTCTGACTCATAGTGACCCTGTATAGAGTTTCCAAAGAATAGCTGGTGAGCTTGAACCACCAACCTTCCTTGTGGTTCAAACCAACTTTGCAGTCCAACGCATTAACCTACAGCATCACCCCAGGACTCGCATGTACAGAGCAGAATTGCCCCACGGGGTTTTCATGGTTGTGGCCTTTGGAAAGCAGATTGCCAGGCCTGTGAATTAGTTTTCTGGTGCTGTTTTGACAGAATTACCATGAGGGGGCAGCTTTAGCAAACTGTTTGCTGGTGGCAGTGTGCTGTGGAGTCAGGTCCCAGTCTAGTGACTCTGCATAGGGTTTCAGAGGCTGTAAATCTTTACGGGAGCAAGCAGAAAGCCTCTTTCTCCTGAAGAACGTTTGGTAGTTTTGAAACTGCTGACCTTCGGGTTCGTAGCCTGACTTGTAACCACTAAGCTAGAAGTCCAAATTCAGGACCAGCTGTAGAGGAAGCCTGTCTCTTTCTGTTGTCTCAAGGGGAAGGCCCTAGTCTCCTTTCAGCATCTGTAGCCCCAGCGTTCCTTGCACATCTCCATGCATCTTGGCATCTGTCTTGCCCTGGGTCTAGGAGCGTCACAACGCAGGGTCCAAAGGAGGCGCTGCATTTCCCGTTCTGGTTTCTTGGTGGTAGTAGGTCTGTCCTTCTCTGCCCACTTCTCTCTCCTTTGATCTTGTAAGATAAGAGGTGTTGCCGGCCACACCCTGGGGTGCTGTATGGCACCTTTAGTCCTCTTACTTATTCATCACATCAGATCACGTCGTGGGGATCATCATACAGCTGCCAAAGCTCTGAGAACCACACCGCAGCTCACTGTGCCAGCCAGGTGTAGTAATGCAAATTAGCAACAGCTAGGTTGCAGCAAAACGGACCAATGCAGTTCTCAGTTGTTCCCACCATGCTCAAGTGCTCAGCAGACCCGTGTGCTTGTGGGACATGTGGGACAGAGCAGACATAGTTTGTGTCCATACTTATCAAATTCTGCAGCTCGGAAGTTTGCAGTAGAGTTCACCTAACAAAGCCGGGTGGGGAAAGAGTGTTTACATAGCAGCACATGCAAAGATCCTGAGGCTGGAGGGAGCAGCCAGAGGCCAATGTGACTTGAGAGCAGAGTGGCAGAGCAGGTGAGGCCGGAGGTGGGGTGGGACACTTCCAGGCTGTGTCCAGGTCTGTTTGGGGATAGAGCTCTCTGTTTGGAGGTGGTGTGGAAGAAGGGCTGGACTTAATTTTTCATCTTTATGTCCCCCTTGACTCAGCCCCTGGTGGTTAGGTTACCAGCCCTGTGTTGCGAACCCTGGGACCTCATTTGCAATGTCAACAGCTTTCCCTCTGCTGGGGACCAGCCCCTGTGCTGCATTTCCACCCACAGGTAGGTGACACTGTGCCCTGCTTTCCCAGGGGCTCCATGACCAGCTTGGAATCGTGCACCAGTGGCTTCTCCCAGCTCAGCGCTGCCACTTCCTCCTCCTCCGGCCAGTCCAACAGCAGCTCCCTCGGCTCCAGATAGCACCCCCACAGCCATCCGGAAGTGTCCAGAACCAGGAACCAGCTGGCTGCCAGGCCTGGGGCCACGTGGGCTGGTGGCCCAAGTCACAGCGTCTGGAGTCTGTGTGCGTGTGAGGCTCTAGGTCCAGGCCTCGAGGTTGCAAGCAACAGACAGAACCTTGTAAGGAAAGTCCAGGGGGTCACTCTAAGAACAATGGGGCCACCTGGGTCTTGGGCCTCAAGTGATGATGTCATCAGAGTTCGCCCTGCTCTCTCCCTGTCTTGCTCTGCTTTCTCCTGGGTCCTCTTCATTCTCAGGTAGGCCTTCCCCATGCAGGGGACCCCCAGCACCACTGGCTCCCCTCCCTACCTCAGCAGCTGTAAGAGAGAAAGTGTTGTTTTCTTTTGAAGTTCTAGAATGCCCTGCCCCGAACTTGAGTCTCCTTTAACAGGGTCCCCTGCACATTTCTGAGCCAATCGCAGAGGCCAGAAGAACAGAAAACACAGATTGGCCAGCAGAAGGGTCATGTGACCAGGGGGTGTATGCAGTGGTTGGCCAGCCTGGGTAACATGTACACTCTTAAGGGCCAACCATATGGACTGAATGGGCAAATGGGTGCCCAAGAGAATATTGAAGTTCCCTCAGGGGCTAGGGCGCTAGGCAGACAAGATGGCAGGGGTTCACCATGGCATCTGATTCTGTGGGCGATGCCCAGTGCTCCGAGATGTCTGTGGTTGAGCAGTTGTATAAGCCATAGACTATTTCTGTGGGGAGGAGCCCAGTCCAGAAGCAAAAACCATTTCCCAGTGCTCAACCTAGCCCCGAACATCCATGATCTGAAGAAAGGGGGATGTCTGGGCCTTTTGCTAAGTTTCAGGCAGCAGTGAGGCAATTCAGGCTGTCCTATACGCCCCTGCAGACTCCTTTATTTCCTGGGTATCAGTTTAAAGATGCTATTTTTGGTTATAAGTCACAGAGATGCATCTCCCAGTAGCTTAGACCAAAAAGGGTAACCATTTGTTGGTGCATGTAACTTATCAGCCTAAGGGGGCTTCAGGTGCGGCTGGATCCAGGTGTCAGCACAGCGTCAGAATCTTCCTTTGTTGGTTCTGCCCTGGGGCAGATCTGACTCACAGAACCAGCTCCAACATTGACCTCAAATTTCTGTATGTTCCTGGAAGGGAGATTCTTGGGTCTCCTTGGTATCCGAGGACCATTCTCCCCTCAATTCCTGGGCCCTAAAAGAGGCAACCGAGTCCTGGTGTGGCGTTGTAGAATCAGCACTGGACTGCCAACTAAAAAGTCAGCAGTTCAAACCCACCAGCTGCTCCTTGGAAACCCTCTCCAGGGTTGCTAGGAGTTGAAACAGACTAGAAAACACTTAGAAACAGCAACAAAAGTGGCAACAGATCAGAGGTTCCCAGTTGGCCACCTGCCCTTAGTTTTGGAATATTTCGTTTTGTCTATAGAGTGAGCTAAACATTGGGAATTTTTCCTTAAAATTCAGCCCTTGTACCCTGGGTGGGATTGCCCTAGTCCTCACCTGTCTCTATTGCCTCATGCCCTGCCCACGTCTTATTCGTATATGTCTGCAAGGGAAATGCAGGTTCAACAGCAGCCTAACCTCCAGTCTAGGGGCTGAGTGCTCAGCAGTGGTGTTCTCTTGGGGACCTTGGAGTTGAGGACTTTCTGTGGATGACCCCCAGAGTTACTGGCCTTGTGCAACAGGTTAATTTACAGGGATGGGGATCATCATCCCATCAAAGGGCCAGAATGATTGGACCAAAGTCAGAGGTTGCTCTTTTTAGTGACATCTTCCTCCCGGCAGAGCAAGGGCCTCCTCCGGCTTTGTGTTGGCTCTTCTTGTGGGTCTCAGGTAATAACTCTGGAAGTGTTTGGGGATCAGCTCTCTCTGGAATTGGAGGGTGCCTCTGTCTTCTCCTCTTTTCCCCTCCTGCAGAGGCTACGAGCACAGCGGCTGGTCTTAGAGCCCCTCTGTGGTTTCTGTCTGGAGGTAGACATTGGAAAGGAATGTGTTAATAACAGCGGGTCTCTGTAGATATCGGTCATCATTGGAAAGAACGTGTTAGTAACATCTGTCATTAGAGTCAAAAGCAATGGTAGAGGCTTAGGTTGGTCTCCTTATGTTTATTGTCAAGGGTCAGGGCTCAGAGAAGGAGGGATTTTCATTGGCTTTAGATAACTGGAATTACTCAAGTCTGTTGATTCCAGAGATGGAGAAACCTGCCGGCAATAGCCCAGTTTTCATGGCAGGGATGAATGAGGAGCCTCGGAACTCATGAGCATTTTCTCTCCCCTGGAAAGAAACTGACTTACTGCTGGCTTAAGCCAAGCAGGGAAGTCACAGGTTCCTATTGCTGGGAGGGTTGAGTGTCCTTCAGGTATAGCTGGATCCAGGAGCCAGCTCCTCAGGGCTCAGTCTCTCATCTCTGCATCTGTCTGCACACTGGCCTTATTCTCTCCTCCACCTGGTGACTCCCAGCAGTGCCAAGCCTTCAACCCCATGGCTCAGGACCTCTTCCACATCTCAAATCTCAGAAAAACGCTCTGATTGGACTTGCTTCAGTCAGGTGCTTCCTCCTGCGACCTGTATTGGCCAAGGGGTTGGGTGTCCTGTGATTGGTGTTCCCCCCAGCAGTGACAGTGAGATGGAGGAGGGTCAGATCCCAGTGGACCATCATGGCCACACCACAGCAGGTAACCATGCTGGTATTGCCTCTGGTTCCCCTCCCATGCTTGGGGTCTTCATGGCCTATCAACAGCATTATCAAGGAGCCCTTCCTCTTGTCTATAGAATGTTTAGACTGAAAACTCCAAAGATGGGAGTTTCTGACTTTTATATATCCCCATCCCAAGGTCTGGAAACCACTCGGGTTGACATCTTTTTCCATCTGGTTGGTTAGAACAGCAAGAGCAGTAACAACTGCTAGCTGCAACCCCCTCCCCAGGCACCATGTTGTTTGAGGAGCCCTGGGGCTCGAATTTAGACAGGGTGGTTTTCAAACCCCAGCCTTTCTTTCGGTGACTTAACTTCTCTGTGCCTCAGTTTCCTCATCTGTAAAATGGGGATAGCAGTGCCTACCTCACTGGGTTGTAGTGGTACAAAGAGAGATAGCTACTGTCAAATCCTTAGCACATTGTAGAACACACAGAAATGCTCTGCAAACACCAGCTGTTATTCCGATTATTCAGTGCTTCTCATCCAGGGATTCCAGGGGCCTTCCCCAAGATACTTGTCCCTGTCTTTCATGGGACAGAAGACTTCAGAGTGCTGCGTAGGTCCAGGTCCAGTGGGTATCAAACTGTTAACTTCTGACATGGTTGGGTGGGCAGTTAGGTTCTTCCTTCTGGAAGCAGCTTGCGTTTTCTGGAATCTTCTGCAAATCCACTAACCCAGAAGAGCATCCACTGAAGTGACATTTCCTCCCCCCACCTTCAAGAGGATGTTTTGGAATAAGCAGACTTTAAGATTTTCTTCCTACTCTGCCTTCTGTGATGTTTCCCCCTCTGTGATAGCAATTATTCACTGAGAGTAGTGTACGTTTCCCCTCACAATACCTGTTTCAGTCCCTAAAATGTGTTCCTTGCTTGCCTGATCATTTGCTCCAACCAGAAGCATTAAACATTTTAGATTTGGATATAAGCTCTTATCTGCTTCCTAAAACCTTGGGGTTGTCCCTGTGGTTGTTCAAGAATGTCTTAGCTGTTGTTTAGAAGGCTCCAGAGGCTCTGGAGCTCTGGTAGTGTAGTGGTTACGAATCGGGTTACGAACCTCAAGGTCAGCAGTTCGAAACTACTAGCTGTTCTGTGGGAGAAAGATGAGGCTTTCTGCTGCCATAAAGATTTACAGCCTCGGAAACCCTGTACAGGGTCGCTATGGGTCAGAACCGACTCCACGGCACACAACAACAACAGAGCATCCTTACAAGGGTAAATAGCTTCCTCAAGGGGTCAAAAATTGGTGGTATGGTAGTGTGGGGAGCTTACCTTTGTTAACATCTAAAGCACAGAGACATAAACATATATACAGCCTGAACATCAGTGATAGGAAACTTTAATGGCAGGAGCTGTGATTAGGAAGAAAAAAGTCAAACCCACTGTTGTCAGTTCCAACTTAGAGTGACCCTAGAGGATGGAATCCTGGTGTGGGATAAGCACTGGACTGCTAACCACAAGGGTGGCAGTTCAAACCCACCGGTTGTTCTTTGATCACTGTGAGTAGGAACCGACTTGCTGGCACTTAACAACAGAACTGTCCCTTAGAGCTCCCAAGGTTGTAGAAGCAGATGACCATACCTTTCTCCCATGGAGCGCCCGGTGGGCTCGAACCACCAACTTTTCAGTTAGCAGACCAAAGCTTAACCCACTCTGCCACCAGGGCTCCCTAATCAGAGGTAAGTGTCGTTAAGTTGGTTCCAACTCACAGTGACTCTGTATAGGGTTTTCAAGAAGCAGCTGGTGTGTTTGAACCACCAAGGTTGTGGTTCAAACTGACCTTACAGTCCAATGCTTTATCCTACAGCGCCACACCAGAACTCCCCCTAATCAGAAGGGCTCCTAAAACAAAACAGACCCATTACTGTCTAGTCAATTCTGACTTCTGACTACTCCATGTGTGTCCGAGTAAAACTGTGCTCCACAGGGTTTTCAGTAACTGAGTTTTCAGAAGTAGATTGCCAGGCATTTCTTCCAAGGTGCCTCGGAATCGACTTGAACCTTCAATCTTTTTGTTACTGGCTAAGGAGGGATGATTTAAAAACAAAAAAGATTGAGTAGCGTTGCTCTGGAATAAGCTACCATTGAGTCTGCTCTGTAGATAACTGCCCAGTTATTGATACTGTGGCATCCAGTGACCAGGCAGATGTCACCAGAAGCAGCCCTCTTCCCCAAGTCATGCAAGCTATGACTTGCCTTCAGCAGGCTCACTCGGTCCCTTGTTTAAACTGCAGATCCTGGGGGCCCACTCTGCACTGCTGACCCAGGAATCTTATAGATGAGTTCTTGGAAATGTTCCAGATCCCAATCTTTCCCTGGCCGCTCTCTCCAGGAGTCCAAGGACAGCCTGTCTGAGGTGCCACCACATTTCCTGTGAGCACTGGGGGCCGGGGAAGAGGCTGCTGGCTGCGACCCAGATCACAGAACCACTGGAACTTTAGGCCACTCACTGTCATTTGGGTGAGGAAAGGCTGTATGGCCCCTCTCTGTTTACACCTGTTTACGCCTGTCTGCACCCACCCTCACCTGCTCTGATACAATGCAGTCATTTTCTGTGAATGTGTCTCCGGTCTCTAACTGTGGGTGAGCAAATGAACAGTTAATGTGTGGGTGTGGCCCCATCAGAGCAACACAGAGCCACTTGAGGCAGACACGACTGGGATCGGGTCACTGCTGACGTGGGTCTCTGTGACAGGATTGTTCCCTGGGGGAACCTGGGGCGCCAGGAGGCAGGTCTGGGCTGTAGCAGCCAGCCCTGAGGGAGCTGGGGCAGGGCCTGGAAGGAGGGCGCTGAGCAGCTCTCTGGTGTCAGAGGGCTGGGGCTTGGAACTTCTCCATCCTCAGACATTGTTCCTTGATATCTCCAAGGAACACAGATTGAAACCTCTGATTTAACACATTCCTGGAGCTTTTTTTTTCTGAGACTGAGAATCTGATGAAAGTTGGGAATAAGCATGCTGACACACGACACGCATGTGTACTCTTGTGCACACGTGTATATTCCATGTCTATTTCATGTCAATGTCATGCCTTTGAGAGTCCACCCACTGAGCCCAGGATTGAAGCTTTTTGTGGTGTATTTCTGGGTGCTGATGCTTTATATAGAACACCACCAGCACAGTGGAGGTGCCTGTTGGTTGATGTGAGAACTGCCCAGCACACAAAACTGTTGACTGAGAGACTTCTGGTCCACATTCTGACCCTCCACCAGTGATGAGCAGGAGCTGGTACATCCAAGAGAAGCTTTCTTGTTCTCAAGCGGCACAGCGTGGGACGTGCTTGACACACACTCTCAGAAGTCCTGCAGCGCTGAGCCCCAGCTGCCCACAGCGGTAACCCCTTACTGATGCACCATGTATATAGCCCCATTGTCTCTCCAGCACGAGCTCACTGTCCTCACATTCCTGTCTCAGGTCCTGCTTCTAGGACCTGAGACAAGGTCCTGGAAGTTAATAATAAACAAATAGAATTAGTAATAAAACAGAGGGTTTGAATAGTAGCCAGGAAAAAAATATCCTTTGCTCTAAGGCACCCTGGTGGTGCAGTGGTTAAGCACTCTGCTGCAAACATAAAGGTTGGCACTGTGAAACCACCAGCAAGCTGTTTGTTCCTATATTTACAGCCTGGGAAACCCTATGGGGGTAGCTCCACTCTGTCCTTACAGAGTTGCTGAGTTATAACCACCTCCAGAGCAGTGGGTTTGAGTCTTTGGTGCTCCAACTGAAGGCAGCTCAAGTGTCCGAGTAGAACTATGCTCCACAGGGTTTTCAATGGCTGTGGCCTTTAGGAAGCAGATCACCAGGCCTTTCTTCTGAGGTGCTTCTGTGTGGATTTGAACCACCAACTTTTCCGGTTAGTAGCCAAGTAGGGAGGATGAGTGGGACAGGGCTCAGGCTCTCCTCAGGTAAGGTGCTGCCCCCCGCCCCCCCCTGCACACACCCGGGGCCTAGATTTCTGCAAAATTGATGACACAGTATTGTAGTTTTCTAACTGGGCTATCAGCAGCAACACAGAGGAGACAGATGTACTCTGCAGAGCTGGAAGCATTCAGGGTGATGGTTTCCACAGCACTCTGTACATTCCTAGAACCTGGACCTCCCACCCTGAGATTCAGAATCAGTGAATCTGGGTAGATATTCTAGAACCTTCCCTGGGGGTTACAATCTGATGTGCAGCCAGCCTTGTTTTAAGAACACATCAAAGGGAAGCTAAGACCCAAACCAAAACCACTGTCCTCAAGTGGATTCTAACTCCCCACACCCCTGGAGGACACAGTAGGGTTGCTCCTGAGGGCTTCTGAGACTGTTCGTCTTTATAGAAGCTGACTGCCTCTGCTGTCTCCCATTGAGCAGCTGGTGGGTTGGATCCGCCAACCTTTCAGTTAAGTGCCCTATGCTTAACCCACTGCGCCACTAGGACTCTGGGGATGCTAAGGTGCTTGAGAGTTGGTCCAAAGCTCTTTGGCTATTTCCTTCCCCTGAACGTGGGAACAATGTATCAGTGCTCCCTGGGGTAACTTTATTCACAAAAAGAAAGCAAAATACACAGTGAATATTTCCCAGTGGAGTTTTAACACCAAGTCCCGGAGGACCATGCAGATGTGGCAGTTTACGATGAAAACCTGCAGCGTTGGCACCAGGCGATGAATAAACAGAATGTAGTCGGCCCATAAGGTGGAATGTCATGGAGCCCTAAAGAGATGTGACCTTCTAACCTGGAGGAATCTTGAGAGCATCATGCTGAGGGAAAGTAGCATCACACACAAGGACTCATATTCTACGATCCCACTGAAATGGGTCCCAGTACACCAGCTTAAAGGAGTCCTGGTGTGGCGCTGTGGGTTAATGTGCCAGACTGCAAAGCCGTTTGAACTGCAAGGTTGGAGGTTCAAAGTCACCAGCTGCTCCTTGGAAACCCTATACAGGATCGCCATGTGTTGGAATTGACTTGACCAGCTCAAGACTGTGGAGCTCTTTCTGTGAGAGACACCAGAACTCTGGGCTGTTTTGAGTTATCTCTGGATCTCGTAACTGATCTACATTTTATATAAACTGGTTAAACCTGCAACCAAAAATATCCCCTGAAGTCTTAAAGCTAAACAGTTTAGCTTCACTAGTAAAGAATGTCTGCCTTGAACCTTATATTCTTCCTAAGAACTCTTTTGTTGTTGGTAAGCACCATCGAGTTGGTTCCAACTCATAGCGACCCTGTATAGGGTTTCTGAGTAGCAGCTAGTGGGTTTGAACGGCTGACCTTGCAGCTCAAACTGACTTTGCGGTCTAGCGCATTATCCTGCAGCGAGCGCCATACCAGGACTCCAAGAACTACCTTTATGGGATGAAATTTACCATGGCAACTTGATATATTAGATAGGAACCTTGGAGGGCAGTGAGTTGATGTTAATGGGGAGGAACATCTCAGAACAGTGAGAATGTAACCAGGCACTGAATGTAGATAATGGTTGACTTGATATATATTTTGTTGAGTATCATCTCAGCAACAAAACAGTGTGTGGACTAAAACCTTTGCTACCCAAAGTGGAGTCCTGGTGTGATGCTCATGGGTCAGTGGTTCAAACCCACCAGTTGCTCCTTAGAAACCCTCATTATTGACTTGGAGCCAAGTATTGTTGTTGTTAGGTGCCATTGAGTCGGTACCAACCCATAGAGACCTTATGCACAGCAGAACGAAACACTGCCCGATCCTGGACCAACCTCACTACTGTTGCCACACTTGAGTCCATCGATGCTGCCATTTGGCCAATTCATCTTCTTGGGGGTCAAGTAGACGGCATTTAACAACCACTTAAAGTATGTGGTCTGTGGACCAGCAGCAGCAAAGGCTGGAAACTTCCTAGAAATGCATCTCAGTCCCCATCCCAGACTCTGCACCTTAGTACATGTTCCAGGTGATGTGTGTGCCTGTTCGGATACACGCTATGACGTGGGTGAACCTTGAAGACACTAGGCTGAGTGAGAACCAATCATAAACATTGAAGCACTGAATTGGACAAAATGCCCTGGGGAGCTGGATTTGGCTTTGGGCTGCTCATCTCTGACCTCTGCTGGAAGAGTTTGGAGACTCAGGTTAGCACCCGTGTGAATACATATAAAGGTATGGTGGTGCATTTTTTAACATGAAGAGACTTCAAAAAGTTCATGGAAAGTTGGAGTTAAAAGATTAGTTTCTCCATGACCTTTCTGAAGCCCCCTTGTACATATTTGTGTGTGCTGCACGTATGTTCATATATGTAACAGAACATGTAGAAAGCACGGTTATGACAGCTCTTAGATATAATCAAACATGCCGCAGGACTGAGCTACTGGGCTTGAAGGTGTAGGACCAGTCTTGGGACCATCTAGACCAACTGGTATAGCAGTGCCTATATAAAGACAGTGTTCTACAGGAGTAACATCTACGGACTTCAAAGTTTGCAAGTGACCCTCTAAGAAACAACTATTTCTTTCTGCTTGAAACAAAGAAAATGAAGAAAAGCAAAGGCTCAAGGAAGAGACTATTCCAAAGGACCGATGGCCCACATGAACCACAGCCTCCTCTAGTCTGAGACCAGAAGTAGATGGCGCCCAGCTACCACTACTGACCAGGGACAAAATAGAAGGTCCCAGTTACAAGGGGAGAAAAACGTAGAACTAAACTGAAATTCAGAATGAGGACCAGACTTGCTGGACTGGGAAAGCCCTTCTGTCACTTGTCAACCAAATAACATATTGGCATCTAAAATTTAGCATAGTGGTTATGAATCGGGCTGCGAACCGCAAGGTCAGCAGTTCGAAACTATCAGCAGTTCCAGGGGAGAAAGATGAGGCTTTCTGCTCCCGTAAAGATTTACAGCCTCAGAACCCCTGTTCAGAGTCAGTATGAGTTGGAAGCAACTCCACGGCACATCACCAACCATGAGAAAAATGTTCCCAGAACAATCAACGAGACCAAAAGGGACATTAGCCCCAAGACAAAGACGAGAAGACGGGGAGGCACTGGGAAACCAGATGAACAGAAACAAGAAATTTGGGGTGAAGGGATGGTGTGGCACATCATGGGGATGGCAAACAATGCCAGGAGACTGTGCAGTTGTTGAATGGAAAACCAACATGTATGTAAACTTTTCACCTAAATCACAATGAAATGTGTAAGTCAAATAAAAGGCTCCGGTGAAGTCCTCTCTGCTAAGTCCTCCAAAAGCAAACCAAACACGTTGCCAATGAGTAGACCGTGATTCACAGTGACCCCATGGGGTACAGAGTAGAACTGTCCCATGGGACTTTCATTATGGAAGGGTCCCTGGTGGTGCACTGTCAAGCTCTTGGCTGCCACCAGAAGGATCAGTGGTTCAAACCCACCAGCTGCTCCATGGGAAGAAAGCTGAGGCAATCTGCGTCCATAAAGGTAACAGCCTTAGAAACCCTTCAGGGTTGCTCTATTCTGTCCTATGTTGTTGTTGTTGTCAAGTGCCATCAAGTCAATTTCCAAGGCGCGGCTGGTGGATTTGAACCGCCAACCTTGTGGCTCCCTGTCCTGTTGGACTGCTGTTAAGTCAGAACCTCCCCAACAGCAATGGCTTTGAGTTTTTCTTTATAGTAACAGGTCATCAGGTCTGTTTCTGCAATGCTGCTGGGTGGGTTTGAACCCGCCGACCTGTTAGCCATCCATCAGAAACCATCTGTGCTGCCTCCAGCCCATTAAGCCCTCAGAGGGCCCCAGTGTTGGTGACTCTCAATCCTGGCACCATCCAGTGGTCCCTTTTATTATAGCAATTTATTCAAGTGATAGAAAACTCTCTAGGTACAGCACAAAACTGTCTGTAAACATGGAGATTTCTGTCGTACCCATGGTCCCTTCGAAGGAGCTCCTACGACAGGAAGCAGAATTCTAAGTTGGCAGATTCCGTGATGAGGTCAGTAGAAGGCCATGAAGGCTGAGGCTGGTCAAGGAGACCGGCTGGGACTTGTCACTTGGCCATGATTTAGTCATAGGAACTCGGCCGCCAGCAGCCCCTCCTCTAGCAGGCTGGGGGCTCTTTGGCACAGGGATGGGCCCTAGTGGACGGTCCTCACGGGCAGCAGATGCAGACGGGTGAGGGGAAGGTGGAGTCTCTCTGGCAAGCAGGGTATTACTGGGGGTGCCCATCCCCAAGCAGGACAGGTGAAGCGCAGTGGCCACTGGGGCGCGTCCATGCCCGTGGCCTTGGAATGCCCCCTGCAGCTGCTGGCGTACGCAGACATGAGTCTTTAGGAGAGACCTTTATGGGCAGCCTGAGGCTTCGGTCCTTGACGGGGTGGTGAGTGGCTCCCAGCTGTTGCTCCTCCTCCGCTGTGGGAGCTCCCCGTTCATCTCCTGCAGGGGGTGGTAGGCGTAATCTCCATCTAGGTGCCGCTGGTTCCGCTCCACCCTGGAACTGCAGAGCAAGGCCACGTTCACCGCAGTGCTCAGCAGCAGCAGAAACACCAGAGTCAGAGTGAGGATGAGCCAGGTGGTGCTAAGTGAGGGCAGGAAAGAAACACCCAACAGAGAGGGGGTGGTTAGGCCGACTCGGGGCCACCAAGTCAGGGGCCTTCCAAGACGGACCATACAGTGAGCACAAGGGTCCTGCGGGGGACTGTGGCTCACTCTTCACACATACAAGGACTGGGGCCAGTAAGCACGTGGATGTAGGCCTACGGCTGCCACACCTTCTGTTCTTTTAGGATTGCTGTTGTGAGCTGCCAGGCAGTTGGCCCCCGGCTCACAGTGAGCCCAGGTGTTAGAGAACACAGCTGCTCCACCCGGGTTCCTGGCTATCGTCATTACGACTCAGGGTGACCCTGTGTACAAATACTTCAAAAAAGGAGATTCTAATAACATTCGTCCCTCTGGGATGGACGGACGCCTTTCACTCAGTGTAACCTTAGGGTTCTTTTTCCCTTAATGGCTTCTCTTACAGTAAGGTCAGTGGGCGGCACAAGAGGTTGGCTACAGAGGGCTAACAGAACCCACCCAGTAGCAGGACAAAGGCCTGGCAAACCACTTCTGAAAAGTCAGCCCTAACTATCACATAATTCACAAGAAAACATTTTTAAAAGTCAGCCATTCAGAACCCTGTGGAGCAGTGCAGTTCTGACACACACGGGGTCGCCAGAAGTCAGGGTCAACTCCACAGCGGTGGGTTTGGACTGGCCATTGCTGAGGGGACCCGCAAGTCTTTAGTCCCACACTGGGCTCTAAGACTGTGGCTGGAGTATGACTTGGGCAATTCGTTAAACAATGCAGATCCAGGACCCTCCCTGTAATACCAGGGCAGAGCATGTGGGGGTGAGGGTGGCGTGGGGGGTCTGCATTTGTAAGGTGCTCCCAGGAGACACCTCCAGACCGGGGCTTTCATTCACCCCTTTAGCTGGGTCCCACCTCCAGAGACCAGACACCAGAAGCCAGGACCCTGGAAATACAGGTTTTCAAAGAGGATTCCTAACCAGCAGCATCAGTGTCAGCTGGGGTTCCATCCTAGACACAGTGAGGCAGGAACTCTGGGGGCACCTGGGTGGAGACCCTCCCAACCCCTCAGTGCTGGAGCTCGAGGGGGTGCCTCCTGAGACCCCTGAGCCTGTCTTGGTGTCCCACTCACCCACCTCTGCTGGTCCCTGTGCTCCACCTGAGAACCGCCCACAAGGTTAGGCACTGCATCAGGCCAAGGGTAAGGGGACCACTCCTGGGAAGCCAACCTACCCTGTGAAAAACGAGAGTTCTCCAGCCCTCAGGGTGGTCTTGGGTGACGGAAAACACTGCTTCACTGGAAAACAGAGGTTGAGGCTGAGGGGGCAGGAGGGGGATGGCCCATGACCTCCAGGTCCAGGGACAGGGGGGTGAGGTGTATTCAGAGAGGCACCTACCTTGGGAGAGCAGGCTGGTCACAGCTGGTGACAAGCTGAGGCTGCAGTTGCCAGTTCGGGGGTCACAGGGACACTGGTGCTCACACGAGCAAGGGCTCCGGCAGCCCGGCCCGTGCCAGCCCAGCGGACACTCTGCACAAGGGAGCAGCCAATCAGTGCCTCCTGAGCACATGGGATGGGCATGCAGAGGACACGCCCCTGTCCTGCCCCCCAGGGCCAACCTTGCAGGGTACCCCCTGGTCTCTCCAGGCTGGCTGGCCAAGTGGCCCCACCTGGGCTTACCCTGTGCACAGACGTCTCCAGTGAAGCCAGGGGGGCAGGTGCAGGTCCCATAAACTGGGTCACAGGCAGCTCCATTCTGACAGTGGCATTTCTGAGCACAGTTCGCCCCGAAGGAACCATTGGTACAAGCTGGGAGGAGGGAGGAATCTTTGCAGAACCTGGCCCTGCTCTTTCCTAGGCCAGTCCCGTAGGGTCAACAATAGGGTCTCAGGCCCCGGGGTGGCCTGGCGGGTCACATGTTCATCAGACACCATCAGACCCAAGTCCCACTCTTACAGAGATGGCAATATGAGAGAGACTTCTACAAGCCAGTCAGTCCACAACACAGGGCAAGGGGCAGAGCGTGGCAGCCTCTGGTGTGGGCCAGGGTACTGAGCTTGGTGAGGGGTGGCTTCTCAGTGGAGGTGACAAATTTATGCTCAGATTGGAGATGGAGGAGTGGTTCAGGGACCTTTCTCGACAGGAAGAGAAAGGTAGGGAATCACTTGGCTTGTTTGCAGATTCAAGAAGAGGGTGGCCCAGGCACCTGGGCAGAACCGGGCCGGGAAAGCAGGAAGGCGATGAGGGCAGATGCGCACACAGGGGCTGGCACGTCAGGCCAAGCAGACTGGGGTTTCCATTATGTGCAAAAGCAAGCCGCTTAATGGTTTGAAGCAGTGGGTGCTTACAGTGGGTTGAACTGTCTCCCAAAAAGCTATATCCAAGTCCTAAGTCTGGGCACAGGTTGTTAGGTGCCTATCTAAACTATTCGGACTCACTGTGACCCTGTGTATTACAGTGTAGAACTGACCCTGTACATTCCTGGGCTGGAATCTTTAAGGGGAACAGATTTGCCAAGTCTTCCTCCCCCCTGCAGGGCCACTGGCTGTGTTCTAAGCACCAACGTTTCTGTTAGCACCCCAGCACTTAGCTGATGGACAAGTCAATTTGGAAATAAGGGTTTTATGGCTGTAATTAATCTAAAGATCTCAATGTGAGATCACCCTGGACTTGGGGGGGTAAGGAGGCTTGAAATCCAATGACTAGTGTCCTGAAAAGGCAAGCGAGGGGAGACGTGACCTGGGTGTGTAAATGCTTCAGAACTGTCCAGTCAGGGTCGACGCAGTGAAATTGGAATTCCAAACCACCAACTAGAATGAAAAGGAGCCCTGGTGGAGCAATGAGTTAAGTGCTGGGTTGCTAACTAAAGGTCAGTGGATTAAACCCACCAGCCAGTCCGAGTGAGAAAGTCTGGCTCCGTAGAGATTTACAGCCTGTCACCTTGTGGGGCAGGTCGACTCTCTGTCCTACAGGGTCCCTATGAGTCAGAACCCACTCGCCAGCAATGGGTGGGGTGTAACCAGAAAGGGTTGAAGCCTTGGAATGGGAGACTTGGAAGTGCTGAGTGTGCGGGAGACTGATGTGGAAGACTGATTATTTCCAGCACCATGGAGAGTGACACACCGTCAAACCTAAGTGGCTAGCGCCATCTTTGAGCTGGGAACCGCAGTTTCTGACTCTGTGGGTTGACAGATTTGGTTATTATACAGTGTGCATTCTGCCCTTGTTTTCTATGAGATTTTATTTTTACCAGGTGTCAACCCATAATGGTTCTCATTCTGGCCACGGTTCCAGGACACCATAGTTTACAAATTTAGGTCCATCCTAGTGTTGTTCATTGGTAGTGACTGAACTGGGGAGAACTGGTTTGAAGCTCTGGCTTTGACAGGAGAAAAAGCCACATGAAGCTAGAGGCAGAGACTGGATCGATGCCACCCCAAGCCAATAACACCTGCTGTTACCAGAAGCAGGAGGAGACAAGGAAGGGTTCTTTAGGGTTCTCAGAGAGAGGGTGGTCCTGCCAACTGTGGACACCCGGCTTCCAGAGTGAGAGAATACAATTCTAATGTTTTAAGTCACCCAAACCTAAAATGCAGTCTCCTGCCACTGAGCCCATTGTGACTCACAGTGACTCTACAGGACAACAGAACTACCTCAGAGGGTCCCTAAAAATGTCAGTCTTCACGGAAGCAGACAGCCACAGCTTTCTTCAGAGTGCAGCTGGTGAGTTTGAACTGCCAACCTTTTGTCTCGTAGCCCATCACTCAACCGGTGGTACCACTAGCTCCTTTTAGCCATCCAGTGGGGGGCAGTTTGTGGAGGCAGCCCCGGGACACTCATACAGCAACAGGGGACTTTCCAGAGCAGTAGGCAGGGATGCAGCTCCACCTCCACACCCTCAAGGGGAATTAAGGCGGCCCGAGTCTGATGCTGCCCTGTCACCCTCCCCCACGTGCCTGGGGCCAGACTGTTACCTTCACTGCAGTTGGATCCGGTCCACCCAGCTTTGCAGCGGCAGCCAGCTGCCAAGAGAAGACCAAGAGGGCAGGTGAGGAGGGCCCAGGCGGAATGGGGAGCCACTTTCCCAGAGCCCCAACTCACTCTCTGTGCAGAGTCCGTGCCCGCTGCAGTGGGAGAGGCCGCAGTCCAGCTCCATGCAGTCCTTGCCCTGCCAGCATTGCCCTGTGCAGTTGGGTGGCTGGCAGCGGGGCTCGCGCACACACACCACTGTGGACACACGGCGGGGGCAGCGCCACATGTTCTCCTGGCTGCAGGGGAAGGGCTGCGTGTGAGGGGAGGCCAATCTGCTGGCCACCCTGTCCTGCAGCCCCTGGGGTCTGACCCCTTCCTGCCTTCGCTCCACCTTCACGTCTCTGGCCTCTTATGGGTTCCTGAGTTCCTGGTGTTGCAAATGGGTAATGGCCCTGGCTGCCAACTGGAAGTCTGGAGGTTCAAGTCTACCTCGGAAGAAAGATCTGGTGATGAACTTCCAAGAAATCAGCCTCTGAAAACCCTATGGAGTAACCAGAAGAATCTCATCTAAGTCACTGAGCAGGACGCAGAGAAACTGGTGAATTGGTCTGTGTTGTGCTTCTCGGGTCCTCAGCCTCCATGCAACAAAGAGAAGCTGGCGGAGCTCAGATCTTCTCTGACACACACCGGATCACCAGGCATTGGAGGCAATTCAACAGTAACTGGGTTTTGCATCTACACCCACAATTCATCCTACCACAGGACCTTTGCTTGCTGTTCCTACTGCCTGGAAGGCTGCCCTCAGCCCTGTCTAGCCACCTCCTCCGGAAGGTCTTTCCTGACCACCTTCATAGGCTTGGGTCTTTAGCTTCGTTACTAGGTATCAAGTTGGCTCCAACTCAGGCACAGTGGAACGGAATACACATGCCCGGTTCTGTACCACCCTCACGATTAGATGTGGATCAAACTATTGTGATTTACAGAGTTCTCATGGGGCTGATTTTCACGAGCCAATAGCCAGACCTTTCTTCCTAGTCTTAAGACAACTGCTGAAAGCGGTTCAGCATCAGATCACCACACAAGCTTCCATGACGAATGCAGGAGGCAGACTGGATGGCAGTCAAACCCTGATCTCCTCCATGGAAGGCAACCACTCTAGCACTGAGCCAGAATTGACTCTCGGTGGACCTGGAATACCAATGAACTACGTGCCGTCCACCACACTAACTGTGAAGCAGCAAGACAGTGACCATGGCTGGTCTGTTCGCTGCAGTATCCCCAGAGCTTGGCACAGTGTTTAGTGTAGTTGCTGTGAGGTGTCTTCGTGTTGGTTCCAACACACAGCAACCCCACACAAAACAGAAGGAAACACTGCCCGGTCCTGCACTGTCTGTCCATCTTGCAGAGGGTCTTCCTCTTTATCACAAACCCTGTGTTTTATCAGGCATGGTGGTCTTGGTCTTCTTAAGTACAGGCAAACCTCAGAGAGACTGGGGGCTTGGTTTCAGACCTCCTTATTTAAGTGAATTGTGTAATACAGCCAACAGCATTCATTTGTGGGTTTCCCAGTGCTTGGCGCTGTGGGTTAATTCGCTGGACTGCAAAGTCAGCTTGAATTGCAAGATCAGCGATTCAAGCTAACCAGCCGCTCCTCGGAAACCCTATACAGAGTTGCTATGGGTCAGAACCGACTTGACGGCACTTCAAAACAATAAGTGGCTAAAACAGTGACGCTAAATTGCTATCTAGGAACTGTGCAATCACATGATGAACAATGACCAAAACGTTGACAGAGGCATGAAGTGAGCATGTGCTGCTAGAAGCAGGGTGGCCGCCAATCTTCCACATGTAAAAACGCAGTAATACTCAGTATTTGCTGGGGGTCCCATCAGGGGTCTGGTGGGGGCGGGGAGGCCTGGTGGGCTTACCAGTGATCAGACGGGTAACTGGCCAAGGTCCCGTTGAGCACGAATGTGGCCGAGCCACCTCCGTCCAGGTTGATGGCGTTGACCACTCCTTGCTCCAGCAGGAACTCCGCCATCTCCCATAGGTTGATACTGCGGCAGAAGACAGTACTGCTGACCGCCGGAGGCACCATTGCATCAGGTCTAACTGGTCCGACTTTCAACAGTGGACAAGATCACAGCCACTGTGGGAGGCAGATTTCTGCAGCAGCCCCAAAGATGTCCCATTCTGAGCCCTGAAGGCTGTGGATGGGACAGAACCATCTTTGTGACTGTGTTGGGTTGTACGGCACACTGACGAGGGAGGGGACGAGCATACCCCTGAGGAATTTGTGTTATCTGGAGTTAGTCCTAAAAACTGAGGCCTTTCTACACCTGGCAACAAAAGTGAGAGAAACCTGACGCACGAAGAATCACAAGACGACAGAGATCTTGGTTCTAAGACAGAAGGAACATGATCCCGCAACGACTTGAGTGAGCCTGGAAGTGAATTCTTTCCCAAAATTTTCGGGTAAGAACCTGCCTGGCTGACACTCAGATTCTGTCTGTGGGCTGAAGTCAGAAGCCGATGGAGCTCTCTTAGATGTCTGGCCCAGAATACTAGGACTGAGTCAATAGATGCTATGTAATACTCATCTGTTAAAAGGCAACAGCAAACACATCCACTCAGCTAATGGAGGATGATGTTACGGTTCAGAGAGATTCAGCTGAGTCCTGTCTGTGGTCACAGAGCTAGCAAATCGCCAAGCTGGGATTGGAGCCGAGGTCTCCTCCCTTCTAACTAGGACACAGGAGGGAAGAGACCTTGTAATGGGGAAACTGTGAGGGGAAGTGTGTGTATTCGGTGAGCTCTTGGAAGTGGGATAACCAGGTACCCTCGTTCCTGGGAAGGTGGGGGACCAGAGAGCATGTGGGGGGTTCAGAGGGAAACACTGTCCAGTCTTGTGCCATCCTCATGACTAGCTGTGGATCGGAAAGTTGTGATCCCCAGAATTCTCATGGTCTGGTTTTCATTAACTAGGTAGCCAGGCCTTTCTTCCTGGTCCATCCAAGTCTGGAAAAATGCTGAAACCTGTTCAGCATCAGAGCAGCATGCAAGCTTCCAGTGACAGCTGTTGGTGGGGATGAGGCTGCACAAAGCCCGACTCAGCCCAGGCCCCACGGCCCCAGCACTCACCCCCGCTGCTCTGTCTGTCCGTCTGCATGGAAGAGAACCACCTGTCCCTCCCGGTCATGGCCCACGGCTGTCCTGGCGGAGATCACGTTCACAAATTTGCTGAAAGAACCTGGAAGAGAAGCACTGTAGCTGACCTTGGGCCTTCTAGGAGGCCTCCTGACTCCCACTCTGCTGGCCCACCCACCGCTCTCCAACTTCTGGTTCATACCACCATCGCCTCTCGCTGGATGCTTCAACAGCCTCCCTCCCCTTTGCCTGAGCCCATCCAGGCTCAGTAGAGCAGGCGAACCCTCCTGGTAAAAACCATATGACCCCCACCCCCCACCCCACGCTTACATGACCCTGCTCTGGCCTGCTGCTTGTCCCCACAATCCCTTTCTGTCCGGAGGCCTTTGCATGCTCAGGCTGGGTGAGCCCCATTCCCTAAGCTGTTTGAATAGTTCCTGTCTAACAGAAGTCAGTGCCTTAATGAGACGTCTCAGGACTGTCCAGTCTAATGTAGCCTGCTCTTCACCTTACCAGTTCTCACACTCAAGTGTCCAGCAGAACCACCCTGGTTAAAACGCACTCTTGTACCCAGGAGGCCCGAGTCACTGCATTTCTTGTTTTTATTTGAACACTTTATTGTGCTGTAGGTGAAAGTTTACATAATTCACTCAGTCACACACAAAGTGTTCCCTGACATTGGCTGCAATCCTCACAATGCATCAACACACTCCCAGTTTCTACCCTGGACTCCCCATATCCGTCCGTCTGGTTTTCCAGTCCCTTCCTGCCTTCTCATCTTTGGTTTAGGGCAAATGTTATCCTTTTGGTCTCGTATCCTCCGGCATGTCAGTATTTACCTTATGGGCCCATTTATCAAGTGTCTGAAAGGTGTCCTCCAGGACAGTCCTCAGTTTCAAGTTAGAAAGTTATCTTAACACGAAAGTCTCGGAGTTCCTTCACTCTCATTCAGATCAGTAAATCTGGTCTTTTTTTTTTTCTAACTTTGAATTTTGTTCTATGCTTTTCACCTGTTCTAACGGGGACCCGTATTATGGTCCTGGTCACAGTGATTGATGGTGGTAGCTGGTGGTAGTCTTTTGGGGTCTCAGGTTAGAAGAGGCTATGGTTCTTTGGACTTATTGCTGCCTTGAGTCTTTGTTTTTTGTTTTTTGTTTTTTTTTTAATTCTTTTTTGTTCCAGGTGGAAAGAGACGAATAGCTGCTTCTTAGGTGACTGCTTGCAAGGTTAAAGACCCTAGATGTCACAAACCAAACCAGGATGCACAATGTATAATTACGGACTGTGTTTCCACAACTGACCTAGAGGTCCTTCAAGGAGACTCTGCACTTCTAACGGGCTCTCGGTGATCCTGCTCTATGAACAATCGGCACCTCTTCATTTCCATCCCGGGCTCCCTGCCCCCACTCTCAGACCGCACCTGCTTAGCAGCTACACAAACCGTCACATCACCTCTTGTCTTAACATTAATCTTTCCCTTTTAGTAAACTGAGTACCAGTGATGCAGTGGCTTAAGTGTTTTGGTTGCTAACCAAAAAGCCAATGGTTCAAACCCACCAGCTATACCATAGGGGAATGATGAGGCAATCGTAAAGACAGACAGCCTGAGAAACCCCCCCGGGGCAGTTCTGCTCTGCCCGACAAGGATGCTATGAGTCAGAATCGATGGATGGCAGTGGGTTTTGGTTTATATCAATGTAATGTATAAACTCTACGTTTCTTATTATAGATTCAGTAAGAGCAGGAATCTCCTGTTTTAACCTCCTGTACCCAGTATAGCCTCGGAAACCCTGTTCAGGGTCGCTATGGGTCGGAACCGACTCGACGGCACTTAACAACAACAACAAACCTAGAACAATGCCAGCTACAAAGTAGCTGCCTAACGGCAGTCCAAACTACAACTACTGGTCTCTCCCCATGCAAAGCAAATCAGAGTGAAGAAAATCAAAGACACAGGAAAACAATTAGTCCAAGGGACTAATGGACCTCACAAACCCCAACCTCCATGACCCTGAGACCAGAGCCTAAGATGGTGCCTGGCTCCCACAGCATGCTCTGGAAAAGATCACAAAAGAACAGAATATCCTACAACAGGGTAGAATGGGAGAATAATGTGAGACAAAACTCAGAATCATTAAAAAAACTAAACTTCTTTCTGGTTCTATGACCCTTAGCCACCCTTCAAGACTGGAACTGAACTCATCTGCATGGCTCAACTTTCACCTAAACACTCCTTATAGCAATCAACCAGGTGAGATGAAAAGGGCGGCACTTTCACAGGGATAAAGCTAGAAGGTTGAGGGGACAGGGAAGAAGGATGAATAGAGTCAGGAAACATAGGGAGGACGTGGGAAGAGTGTTGTGACATTGTGGGGATCGCAAACAATGTTAGGAACAAAATGTGTACAAATTGCTGAATGGAAAACCAATTTGCTCTGTAAACACAATTTTAAAGACTAACAAACAAAGTAGATGCTCTCGAAGCATTTGTTTGAAGACTCAAGAGAGCTACTGCCAATAGTCCCGTGCCTCACCTCCCTTGCCCCATACACACCAGTCTCCTGTGTCTTATCGCACTCGGTGGCCAGACTCTCATTGATGTAGATGCTTCCATTGCGGATCAGCCACACCACCCCGCCAAGCAGCTGCACAAACGGATTCTCGGTGTCCAGCACCTCCTCTTCAGACAGGTATCTGAACACAGAAAAGGGGTGACACTCACTCGCCAGCAGAGGCAGCTATGGTTCATGGGGCTCCCTCCCTCCTGGGACTCCAGAAATTTGCTAACTAAAGCTGACAGGATGAAAGTGAGGTCCAAGGCCCTGATGACACTACCCCCACCCCCACACCAGACTCCTCCATAGTAAACACTCAAGCTTTTCTCGCCCACACTTCACCTGACCCAATCTCTCATCCCTAACACATCTCAAACGCATCCGTTGTCCTCAATCTCCCTGGCTGTCACCCTAGCCAAAACACTGCAGGAAACCTCTAACAGCTCCTTCTTTGGTCTCCCTGCTTCCACTCCAGCACCCTCCAATGGATCCTCTACCCAGTGTTAGAGCGAGGTTTTAAACACAGGTTGTTGTTGTTAGGTACCATCGAGTCAGTACTGACTCATAGCGACCTTATGCACAGCAGAATGAAACACTGCCCCATCCTGGGCCAACCTCACCACTATTGCCATGTTTGAGTCCATCGATGCTGCCACTTGGCCAATCCATCTCGTTGGGGGTCTTCCTCTTTTTTTCTGACCCTCCACCTTACTAAACATGATATCCTTCTTGTGACTGGTCCCTCCTGACAAGATGTCCGAAATATGAGAGACAAAGTTTGGTCATCTTG
>NW_006408823.1:1812859-1813656 GCF_000296735.1 Chrysochloris asiatica
TTTTACAGGAGCAGAAAGCCTCGTCTTGCTCCCTTGGAGTGACTGGTAGATTTGAATCACTGTCCTTGAAGTTAACAACCCAGTTTATAATCCATTAAAATACCAGAGCGTCATAAAGATTACAGCCTTGGAAACCTCTGCTCTCTAAGGTCCCAATGTGTCAGAATTGACTGGAGACAACAGGTTTGGTTTGATTTTGCTTCATCTTTCAGGGGGCAGATTGCCAGATCTTTTCTCCATAGAGTGGCTGGTGGCTTCCAACTGCCAACCTTTTGGTTAATAGACAAGTACTTAACCACTGCACCACCAGGGACCCCTAAGACAAATCTAGGAAGACAGGAAGCAGATTACTGTGGGCTGGGGGGTAGGACAAGACTGAGTGCCTGGGCCAGCGTGGAGCAGCTGGTGGTGGGGGCCGGAGTACCATGACCAGAGCTCCTCCCCAAGCTAACCACAGAGTATTGTTTGCTCCCTCACCTCAGCCATAGGACAGAGGAGAGCTGCCCCATAGGTATTCTAGGCTGTCATCTTAGGCATCGTGGTGGTGGTGGTGTTGCATTCATTTGATGGATGGATATTGGTATATTCTTGTTGTTGTTGTTAAGTGTCATTGAGTCAGTTCTGACCACAGTGACCCTGTTATAGGGTTCTGAGGCTGTAAATCTTTATGGGAGCAGATTATCCCATGGAACCACTGGTAGTATCGAACTGCTGACCTTGAGGTTAGTAGCCCAATTTATAACCATTACGCTATCAGAGCTCCTTTGGTATATTCTTTTGTTGTTAGATGCCATTGA
>NW_006408823.1:1815146-1832431 GCF_000296735.1 Chrysochloris asiatica
TGACTCTGTGTATCCCTTCCATCTTCTCTTGATGCTTTCTGCATTGTTCAATAATTTGCCCAGAGAATCCTTCAATAATGAAAGTCGAAGCTTGAATTTTTTCTTCAGTTCCTCAGCTTGAGAAATGCTGAGCATGTTCTTCCTTTTTGGTTTTCTGACTCCAGATTTTTGCACATTTTGTTGTAATATTTGGCTTTATCTTCTCGAGCTGGTCTTTGAAATTTTCTGTTCAGCTTTTGTACCTCCTCATTTCTTCCATTTGTTTTAGCATCTCTACGCTGGAGAGCAAGTTTCAGAGTTTCTTCTGACATCCATTTTGACCATTTCCTTCTTTCTTGTCTTCTTAATGACTTTTTGCTTTCAACCACAACTCCTCTAGTCTTTGGTCTTTGGTGTTTAATGTATCAAATGTGTTCTTCAGATGATCTCTAAATTCAGGTGGGATATAGTCAAGGTCATATTTTGGCTCTTGTGGACTTGTTTTCATTTTCTTCAACTTCAGTTTGAATTTGCATATGAGCAATTGATGGTCCGTTCTACAATCTGTCCCAGCCTTGTTCTCACTGATGATATGGAGCTTTTACATCGTCTCTTTCAGCAGATGTGGTAAATTTGATTTCTATGTAGTCCATCTGGTGAGGTCCAGGTGTTTAATCATCTCTTGAATAATCGTCTCTTGTTTAATCTTCTAAAGAAGGTATTTGAAATGAACAAATCATTGACTTTGCAGAATTCTATCATGCATTCTCCAGCATAATTTATATCACCAAGGCCATATTTTCCCACTACTGATCCTCTTTGCTCCCAACCTTTGCATTCCAATCACCTGTAATGATCAATGCATCTTGATTGCATTTTTGATCAAGTTCAGATTGAAGATGTTGGTAGAATTCATCTATTTCATCCTCACAGGCTTTAGTGGCTGGTGTATAAATTTGGTATGTTGTTGTTGTTGTTGTTGTTGAGCGCCATCGAGTCGGTTCCGACCCATAGCGACCCTGTACATGGTTTCTGAGGCTGTAAATCTTTATGGGAGCAGAAAGCCTCATCTTTCTCCCTCGGAGCAGCTGGTAGTTTCGAACTGCTGACCTTAAGGTTCGCAGCCCGATTTGTAAGCACTACGCTACCAGAGGTCCTTGGTATATTCTAATTGTTGTTGTTGTTGTTGTTATGTGCCGTGGAGTCGTTTCCAACTCATATTGGTATATTCTTAGGCACCACCAATTGCCTCCTGGTGGGCGTGACCAGGAAGTTGGCTTCTTTGTTTATTGTTCGTGCAGTTCAAGTCTGAGTGGATTTGGTAGATGTTGGGTGTTGACTTTGCTCTGGTGTATAGCAGATGCTATTGGCTTGTGTCGAGGGTGTATCTGTGGCTTGACTGTAAGGCCACGGTTGCTGTCTTCTGTTGTGTGATGCAAGAAGGAAAACCAAGACACAAAACCCACACTCCAATAAAACCAACCCTAAAATAATTAAATACCCCCCCCCCAAAAAAAAACACCCAGTCAACACAATGGGGCACGCAGAGAATGAAAGTCAATGGTTTTCTTGCCAATAGGCAGTGTGTTCTGCCACCTACTGGCCTCTTGCCTTAACAGCTGCCTGAGAAAGTTCAAAGTAGCCATGGTGGTGGGTTCTAAATGCAGTCCCTTGGGTAAGCAGCTCAGCGCTTAACCATTGTCACCTCCCCCAGCCTTCTTGTCTTAGTCAGTTGTTGTTGTTAAGTGCTGTCGAGTCAGTTCCCATCTGTAGGGACCTTGTATAGGGTTTCTGAGGTGTGGCTGGCGACCTGCTCCTAGAAACCCCTGTGGGGCAGCTCTCCTCGTTCTGTAGGGTCGCTATGTTGGAATCGACTTGATGGTGTTTAATGACCACAGTAACAGCATTTTTCATCAAGATTCTCTGTTCTAGAAAGTGACTTACAAGCTTACGTTTCTCCTCTAGTCCTTCCCTACCCTGATTTGACAACTTAAGCCTTTCAAAATGAGTTCCTGTCAGGCTCTGGGGACTAATCCTTTCAAAATTCAGAAAGGACTGGATAAGGCATAACACCCCGCTGTTAATCCATTCATGTAAGTTTTTGTTTTCCAGTAAATATGAAAGAAAACTTTGAGGCACATGGGGTGCCAAGTGTATATTAAATTTTGGCCCTGGCTTCCCCAGAGAAATCTCCACCTCAGAAGCAAACCAAACTTGTCCAAGAAATCCAGGAATAGATCTGGGCAAATGTTTGGGCACAGAAATGGAGAGCTAAAAGGGGAAAGGAAAGCTTTAGAAGAATGCCTCCTCTGAGTTGTTCAGTTGGGGGGGGGATTGTTGTTGTAAAGTGCCCTCAAATTGGTTCTAACTCATAGCGACCCTGTATAGGGTTTCTGAGGAATGGCAGTTGGGTTTGAACCACCCACCTTGTGGTTCAAACCAACCTGGTGATCCAGTGCTTATCCTGCAGTACCACTCCAGCACAGCTAGGGGGAGCAAGGGACATGTTCATTCTGCTGCTCAAAGACGATAATGTGAAGATTTGGGAATATTGGCCTTCGTGGAATCTGCTCACTGGGGCAGGAAAAAGGAAACACATTCTAGACACACTGGTTGTGCAGCAGTTAAACACTTAGCTGCTACCCAAGAGGTTGGAGGTTTGAACCCTGCCAATAGCTCTGTGGGAGAAAGACCTGTAAAATTTACAGTCTAGAGCACTCTGTGGGGCAGTTCTACTTTGCCACATGGTGTCACTGTGAGTTGCAAACCAATGACAATAAGAAGCCGGAAGTATAAGAGAAAAAAAAATTGAAGTTAAATTTTAAAAAATTTCATAAGACTACTCTGGAAGGAATCACAACAGAGGTTCCTGGACAGAGTGGGAGAAAAATGTGGAATAAAACTCAAAATTCTGTCTCTATAAAAAGGACCAGGCTTACTGATGTAATGGAGACTGGTGGACCCCAGAATTTACAGCCCTCTGACACCCTCAGGCCTGAGCTGGGCTCACCCACGTGGTTCAAGTTTCAGCCCAATAACAGACAGGTCTATAAGGTGAGTGGAGTCCTGGTGTGGCACTGTGGGCTAGTGCACTGGATTGCAAAGTCAGTCTGAACCGAAAGGTCAGCAGTTCAAGCTCACCAGCCACTCCTCAGAAACCCTATACAGGGTCCCTATGGGTAGGAACTGACTCAATGGCACTTAACATCAAATGAGGTTGAGTTCTAACACCAGGAAGGCGTGCATTCCTTAGAACAACCAGCCAATAGGAGATCAAAAGGGCAGCATCTGTGCAGGGATAGAACTCCGAAGGCAAGAAAGGATACGGAAGAATGAGGAGCAGAAATGTGAGCACATGCAGGCAGTGGGGGCTGGCGTGAAGACCATGAATCAAAATGTGTCTGAGTTGTTAACTGGAAAACCAATCTGCGCTATAAACGCTCACCCAAACCACAATGAAAGGTTAAAAGCAAGCTAAGTAAAGAAAAACCCCATTCTTGTATATTGGGAATAACTTGGGATACACCTGGCCTGAATCAACAGGATCATGGAGTTAAAGCGACTTCTAGCCCAAGGGCTGCACTATTAGCTGCTTTTCCTACCTTGGATCGAACGTCCAAGTTCATGCCTCTCTGCACATAGTCCGTTATTAGCACCAACGTCAGCAGGCTGACCCTGGAATCTGGATCCAGAAGGTATTTTCTCAAACACTAAACCATTGAGATGAATGTCTACTGGGTCAGACACAAGGGAAGACCTGGACCAGCCCCACTTCTTGTAACACTGTCCCCTCTATGGGAGGAGGCCACCCTCCTCTAGCCCTTACCTGGTGACAAGTTCTGTTCTCCATGCTCGATGGAGGTCGCTCTCACAGCAATGCAGACAATATTGAGGGGGGTCTTGTTAGTAGAGCCTTTATGGTTAACCACTTGGCAGCTAACCAAAAGGTCAGCCGTTCAAACCCACGGGAGAAAGATAAAGATGAACCCACTGCCATCTGGTAGATTCTGACTCAGAACAACCCTATACAAGAGAGTAGAATTGGCACCATCTATCTACCTTACAGGAGCAGATGGCCTCATCTGTCTCCCGTGGAGATTTGAACTATTGACCTTGAGATTAGCAGTCCAGTGCTTCACCCAGTGTGCCACTATGACTCGTTTTCCTAAAGATTACCCACCCCCGCTGCCATCGAGTTGATTGTGACTCACAGCTATTCTTTATAGGGGTTCCGAGGCTGTACTTCTTTAGGGAAGCTGAAAGCCTCATCTTTCTTCCATGGGGCAGTGACAGCTTGAGTTCCAGCTTCTGACTTGGACTGCTTGCTGCTTCTAGAAACCTCTGGCCTGCCACTCACACAGATCTAATGGTTGACATCTGAACAAAGGGCCTTTAAGTCTCTGGTCTGTGTGTGTCTGTTGGAGTCCCTGGGTGGGTAGTATATATGGTTGGCAAGCTGGGCTGCTAACAACAGGTTGAAGGTTCTAGTTCTCTAATCCAGAGGAGCCTCAGAAAGGCCTGGAAATCTGCATTTGGAAAATCCACCACTGAAAACCTATGCAGCTCCATTCTACTCTAAATCCACATGACAGTCACTGGTCAAACTCACGTTAAATGAGACTGCAGATTCCAAACAGAGAACAATGTCTACTGTGATTGTCTGAGAGAAAGAAACACCAGGCCCAACCCTCAGTTCAGCCCCACTCTGAATTTCTTCATCTAGACAAGAACGTATTCTTTCAAGTCTGATGTTCCCATGTAGGCAGGGATGGAGTTGGGCACGGATGTTGGAACACACTGGCTTTCACAGTGGGACCTCAGCTTGAGGCGGCATGAGGAATACTTGGAGTAAACAGGAAGTTCACCCACTAGAAAAAACGCCACAGACCCGTGGATGAGCAGTGTGCATGATGACTTATAATTAGACATGATTCGCTGAAGGGAGCAGAGGGAGCCAGTGGGGAAAGACTGCGCTGGTCTCCTGAGAAGACAGATTCCCAGGCTGCCCCCCATCACCCCATTAACTCTGTGAGTGAAGCAGCAGGCCTAGAACCCCCAGATTTGGTGAGTAGGAACTCCCGCTGTTGAAGAGGCGAGTCAGAGAACAGAGGGACGGACTGGTACTGAGCCCACACACCTGGCCTAGACTGACTCTCCCGGGCTCCCCGACAACCCATGATAGTGTATCTGGGGGCTGCTTCTTTCTCAGGGTGGGACCCCAGGACCCCAAGCACTCAAGGAAGGAAGGACTAAATGGGTGTCTTTCATCTTGGCCTCTCAGAAGACACTTGGCGGTGATGGTGTGGACTGCAGTGGCTTCCTGTGTGCTGGAGGGCGCTCCGCCAGGGCATACAGGAAGCCGCCCAGGCTGCCGACTGCCATGGCGGTGTTGTGGGCAGAACAGCCACCTGGGGAGACAGAGTGTCCCCTGAGTGATGAGGCAGTAGCCCGGCCCCTCATTGAACACAGTTCCTTTGTAACCAACACTGCAGCCAACATGGGGGGACTGTGCAACTGTGGTTGGTGTTCCTCAGAGTCCCTTTCCCAGGCCTGGCACCCACCTTCTGGCTGCTGGGGGTGCCGGCTGCTCATGGCTCTCTTCTCCAGACCACAGTCTTCAGCCCTTCACAGCCTCCTCCCTTCAGAGGTTTTGCCCCTCCCCAATGGCTGCCACCCACCCATCTGTCAGTGTGTCATACTGTGGTGGCTTGTGTGTTATTATAATGCCGGAAGTTATGCCACTGGTGTTTCCAGTACCAGGGTCACCCACAGTGGACAGGTTTCAATGGAGCATCCAGATTAAGACTAGGAAGAAAGGCCTGGTGAGCTACTTCTCAAGCAGTCAGTGGAAACCCTATGGATTATAATGGTGTCCACTTTGTAACCGATCATGGGAGGGATGCAGGACTGGGCAATGTCCAGCTCCTTGTGCCTGGGGTCGCCATAAGTCGGGCCGGCTGGACAGCGGCTTCTTACAGCTTCTCTTCCCTCTGTCTTCTAAACGTGACCTTTCAGTTGGCAGCAGAGCACTTTAGCCACAGCGCCACCAGGGCCCCTACTGCCTTGCCAGGGCACCTCCATTTCTTGACACAGAAGCCCCTCGGTATTCTCATTACCTGGAAATACTTTTTCTCGCCTCTTCACTCTTGTCAGAAACTGCTGGTGGTGTTGAGCGGCTTTCGAGAACTCATTGTCTTCAGGAGCTGAGGGCGGGGAACAGGGACACGAATCTGAGGTCAACTTCTCAAGAGGGACTTTCAGACTCACTGAACCTCCCTGCACCTCCTAGAAGCATCTCAAACCACTCAGGGCTCCTCCTGTAACCAGCGGGTTTTCTGGAACTTTCCACCTTGTCTACCAGGGTGCTCTCCTGATGGCTTTTCACATCATGACTCCCCACAACCCCCATCAGGACCCTCGGAGGCCCCTCGGCCTCGGCCCCTGACCTGATGAATCTCGAGGGCCTGGGACCTGGGCATCTGCATTGTATAACACCCTCTGATTTAAAACAGATTCTTATTTCAAAAGCTCTGCTACTTTGAGCATCTGAGTTGCTCATGTAGGAGTCACTGGGAGCTTCCTTCGGTGATGAAAAAGGGTAAAGACCTCAGCTGATAACTGGACAGGTAGAGGTTAGAGTTCACCCAGAAGTGCCTCGCAAGAAACTACTGGCGATCTACATCTGCAAAATCAGCCTTGGAAAACTCTATGAAGTGTGGTTCTAGTCTGTCTTGCATGGGGGCGCTATTCGAAGGTAGCAACTGGTCACTGGTTTTCTCCTGCACTTGGACTGGGTGGTTTCATAAGCATCCTGTCTGCTCAGGAAAGTGGATATTTACGATGCTCATTTATTTATGTTGTTAAGTGTCGTGGAGTTGGCTCTGACTCATAGACACCCTGTATAGGGTTTCTGAGGAGCGACTGGTGGATTTGAACCACCGACTTTGTGGTTAGCAGTCCAGTGCTGACCCTATACCACTGCCCTAGGATCCCTCTGTCTACATCTCTGTAAACATGTCACTTCCCCAGACAGCTTCCCTGACTATTCCATCTAAGGAGTCTTCTTCCCAAATCTTACCAGAAACTGCAGTTGTTTTATTTGGGGGTCTCTGAAGGTCCTTCCTCAGGGTCCTGTTTCCCTCTGCTGGCCTTGTTTCCCACTATGTCTCCAGAGCCTTAGACAGTGCTTGGTACACCGTAGGGACAGCAGACATTCAGTGAATGGATGCCTTTGCTAATGCAGGCCCTGGTGTAGCACTGTAGGATAAGCACTGGACTGAAAGGTTGGTTTGAAACACAAGGTCAGTGGTTCAAACTCACCAGCTAGCTGCTCCTTGGAAACCCTATAGAGGGTCACTATGAGTCAGAACCAACTCGATGGCACTTAACAACAATGCAGATCCTGAAGAGTAAACGTCTTCCAAGGATATAGAGTCCTGGTGTGGCGCGGTGGGAGAAAGCACTAGACCACGAAGTCTATTTGAACCATAAGAGCAGCAGTTCAAACTCACCAGCTGCTCCTTGGAAACCCTATACAGGGTCACTGTGAGTCGGAACCAACAAGATGGTACTTAGCAACAACAAGAAGGAGATAGCAACTCACCTGGTTTAGTCTTGGCTTCCAAAGCTCCCAGTGCACGCCTGTGTGTGTGTGTGTGTGTGTGTGTGCGCGCGCACATACTTCCCAACGCTCTCTCCACACCCCTAACACACTGTATCCTTCCCCACCAAGCCTAGACAGGGCAGCCCCCCCGCTCTGCTTCCCAAGCCCCCTGCTCACCAGGTTTCCCAAAGTCCCTGCTCCGCTCAGGGCAGCCCCCACTGCTCACCAGGTTTCCCAAAGCACCCTTCTCTCTGCTTCTGCCATCTGAGGATGGCCTCCAGCCACGGGAACTTGTAGAAGTCAACGAATCCACCAAATCCACAGAGCATGACTGGAAGGAAAGACCAGGGACCTCTGCAGGACTACCTCCCTGGGTTCACCTTCTGCCCAAGACCACCACAGGGCCATCCACCTCCTCCTTCAGGGACCAGGTAGTGCAGGCCGGGGGACACCTAGCACAATGGCTGGAAGGGGCAGCCAGCCCAAAGCTCTGCCTTCGTGACAAGCAGGCTCCTGGAGTCACACTCTGCCACTACTTAGGGCCTCGGTCACAGCTGCCCAATAGCTGGGGTCAATAAAGGGATTTAGACACCCAGGCCAAGGATATAAGGCTATTTCAGATATTGTGTGGGGCCTACTTATACCCCTAAATGATGTGTTGCTTATCTGCAACTCCGATTTAATGAGTATTAAACCTAGAGTCCTGCTCTCAGCCTCCTCTCAAAGGTTTCTATAGTCTGTCAGTCAGCTGATTGGTCCGTTTATTCAGGGCCTTGTCCCTAGGCCAGTCTCCTGGGGACAGGCAGCCTCTGTTAAAATACAGGTCTATTAAAATACAGGCCACCCAATGAAAGCTGAGCTTCAGGTGAACCATGGATCATGTCAAACCTGTGAGAGTCGGAACGTGTCAGAGAAGGAAAATAAATTTTTTCCAGTAAAATGAGCAATAGAAAGTGGTGAGATGGCAGAAACCGTGTCAAAGGCAGACAACTGGCAGGACCCAGAAAACAAGGCAGTTGCCTCGGGCATCGGCTCTCCCGGTTCCCCTTGTGTAAGTATTTGGATGTTAAGTTCCATCAAGTCGGTCCTGACTCATAGTGACCCTGTGTAGAGTTTCCAGGGAGCAGCTGGTGGGCTTGAACTGCTAACCCCATAGTTAGCAGTCCACTGCTTATCCTACAGCGCTACACCAAGACTCCAGTATATCCTGTGCAATATTTGGGCTATACTTAAACTAAAAAAAATTTTTTGTGGTTTGTCTGGAACTCAAATTCAACTGGGAATCTGGAGAGTTTTATTTGCTGTGTCTGGAAAGTGCACTTATATGTGTATGTGCGTGTGTGTGCATGTTTGTGTGTGTGCCTTGTGTGCATGTTTGTGTGTGCCTTGTGTGCACACGTGTGTGTTCTTGTGTGTGTGTGTGTGTGCACACCCCCAAATCAGGGAGGCCCTGGTGTTTGTGGGAGAGGGAGCACGTGCATACTGTTTTCCATGAAGAGGTCCTGGGTAGGGTAGGGGTATCTGGCGACCTCCACTCTCTGGTTCAGATTCATCATGTTGGCGCAGAAGAGGTCCATGTAGTGCTGGTTCTGCTGGAACGGTCCCTTTGTGCATCCGATCTGCGGACAAACATCCAGAGACCAGGAAGTCAGAACCCACGACCCTCACTGCACTTCTGAGGTGGTCTGTGGTGGCTGCATGGGGGGCAGGCTTCCCCTTTTCCTTGGGATTTCTTCCTCCAAGTTTGTTTGGGCCTCATCCCAGGAGAACCACTCTGGGTCATAGGGAGCTGAGTTCAAGTCCTGCTTCTGCCACTCATTAGCTAGATGACCTTGGCCAGCTGAGCCTGGGATGAGGGGAGCTCTTCATCTCAAATGGCAGTGCCGGTGATGGGCTTAGCTAGGGGATGTCTTGTGTGGGTGGATGACGCTCGACATGGGATGCGTTCAAAAACCAATAGTTGCCATGATGGATTCTGATTCGAGACTAATCCTTCAGCGCCACTCAGGGTGTGGTTGAGGCCTGGGGCCGCTCCTGAGCTTGTGATACCAGAAAGTCACCGGTTGAGAAAGTTCTAAATGACGCCTGTCAGAGATATTTTCTCTCTGTTGAATCTAATCATAAATCACTTTCCTTATTATCCAGTCTTATTGACCACGGTGGCTCCATATGATGAACACTGGACTGAAAACCATAGGTCTGCGGTTCAAGCCCGCCGGAAGCCCCATGGGAGAAAGATGAGGCTTTCTGTTCCCACAAAGATTTAAACCACAGAAACCCTCCACAGGATCGCTCTGCTTTGGAACTGACTTGATGGCACTTACCAACAACAACGTTGTACTTTACAAAAATACTGGTCTGGGATTGTTGTTTTAAGTGCCATTGAGTCGGTTCTAGCCCATAACGACCCTGTGTAGGGTTTCTGAGGAGTGGCTGGTGAATTTGGACTGCTGACCTTGCAGATCTGTGGAAGTTTGAGAATAAATCATAATACACTGTGAAACCCAAACAGCAAGTTGTTTGTCTGCTAAGAATTTCTGGACACCAGATAACAAGTTTTGTAGCAGGATAATGAACCCTACCTCTTTCGTATATTAGTACAATAATTGATGAGGGCCAGTCAAAAAGAACTTCTACAAAACTGTGAAACAAATATCAAAATGGGAAGCTATTGTTTCTCGACAGATCCTATGCACTTCCGACGGTGGTGGTTTCATGTCTCTAACCCTTCCCTGAAGAATTCTGTGCTTTCTGATTTTAACTACATAAAAACAGCAGGTTTGGCATTCTTGAGGGACTCAAATTTTGTTCCTTTTCAATGTTCTTTGAATTGGGGGAACAAAAAAAAAAAATGTCTGAAGGGGTAAGATTAGGGCTGGAGGATGAATGGGGTCAGGTTTTCCAATAAAATTCTTGTAGGACAACTCTTGCTACCTTTGAAGAATTAAGCAGGTGCATTGTTGTCATGGGAAAAATCCCTTGGCAAAACTTTCCAGGTCTTTTTCTCACCAATGTAATCTTCCATTTTGTTTTAAAACTTCTTATAAGAAGACTCTGTGATAGTCCCGTGTCCTTCAAGGAAATTCTGCCAGTATGACTCCTTTGAGATCCCAAGAAACAGTTGCCATAGGCTTCTAAGCTGACCTCTCTGCCTTGAATTCAGATCCCCTAGGAAGCCACTGTTTGGATTGGACTTTTTTTTTTTTTTTGAAGAGACCCTAACGCAAGGTGTATACAAGTCCATTCAAAGAGAACTTGTCTGCACTCATCCATCGATTGCACAGAAAGTTGAAACACATTTTGTTTGGAATAAATCTGTGCATGCATGAGCTGGAACCTTAGTAGCAATAGTTTTTGACTTACCCTTTTCTATTTAAGAAATCGCTATTATTATTTAGCAAAGTTGAGTTCTTGAAAGGTCAGTAGGATAGTAAGTCTTGGGAACTCTATGGGGCTATTCTGTTCTGCTCGGTAGCATTGCTATGAGTCAGGAAAACAAAAGGCAATAAAAACATTCAGAAAGCCAAACTCCTTGCCTTTTGTTTTACTGACACCCTGAGATGTAGTTCCGCATGTAAAGTTTTCTATTCGGTTTGCTGGTCAACAGAATCCCCAGTATGTCCCCATAACAGCACGGTTTAATTACAGGCAGATCTGTGGCCTGTCTTCCTCTTCCCTCCCTCCTGATGTCTGAAACACAAATCCAAAATGGCGTTCATTACTCTGTTGCATACCACCCAAAACCGCTCTGTCATTAAACCAATGCTGACCCGTGGTGAGTCCGTGTTTTAGATAGAGCTGTGTTACAGTCAGGTTTTCAGTGGTGATATTTTGGAAGTAGATCATTAGACCTTTTTTCCAAGGTGCCTCTGGTTGGATTTGAACCTCCAACCTTTCAGTTAGCAGCCAAACATGTTACGTATGTGTGCCACCTGGGGATTCCATACTGCAATTAACCTGTTACCATCATATTGATTCCTACTCATGCAGTAGAACTGCCCCTTCGGGTTTTCTAGGCTGTAATCTTTATAAAAGCAGATCGCCAAATCTTTCTCCCTTGGAGCACTTGGTAGGTTGAAATTATTGACTTTTTGTTAGGTGCCATGGAGTTGGTTCTGATTCATAACAATCGTATGCACAACAGAATCAAATACTGCCCGGCCCTGCAGCCTCCTCACAATTATTGTTATATTTGAATCTATTGCTGCCGCCACTGTGTCCATCTCAGTGGGGTCTTCCTGGTTTTTGCTGACCCTCTACTTTACCAAGCGTGGTGTATTCTCTAGGGACTGGTCCCTCCTGACAACATGTCCAAAGGATGAGGCAGAGTCTCGCCATCCTCACTACTGAGAAACGTTCTGGCTGTACTTTTGATTGGTAGCTGGACCCTAATGCCGTCAGGTCCTCTGAGCCTGTCCCTTTCCTCCACAGGTCATGGCCGCCCCACACTCACCATCCTGGCAAAAAGAAAGTAAATCAGCTGGTGGGACAGGCTGTAGCCTGAGCAGCCAGTCCTGGTCATCAGAGTCCTGCAGAAGTCTGGGAGTCTGCAGGGCTGACTGCCATCCATCCTGGAGGAAGAGATGCCTTTCTGTCAAAGGGGAAATGGTTGAGGAATGTGAGGGAATGGAGCTGCCCCAGACCCCCTGCACCTGCCCTGGGTGTGAGCCTCTGCTTGGCATCCGGCCTCTAATTGATGCCATGCACGGGGGTGGCTTCAGGAAGGATGCTAGATGAAGTACGTGTGTGTGTATGTGTGTGTGTGTGTTTGTGTGTGTGTGTGTGTGTGTGTAGGGGCCACAGCTCAGACAGGGGGGTGGTGTATCTGTGTGTGTGTATGTGTGTATGTGTGTATGAAGGGGTTTCAAATAGTTTGTAGAAAATGCAATGAAAAGATAATGGGATTTTCCCATGAACATTTTGAAACCCCCTCATGTGTATGTGTACCAGTGTGTGAGGTAAGTGTGCAAGTGAGTATATGTGGTATGAGTGTGACATGTGAGTGTATGTGTGTTAGGGAGTGTGTGTGGTATATGTGGGGTGTGTGAATGAGTGCGAGTGTTTTGTGTGAGTGTGTGGGGTGAGTGTGAGTGTGGTTTGTGCAAATGTGTGTGTGTGTGTGTGTGAGGGGTGAGTGTATGAGTGTGGTGAGTGTGTATGTGGTGTGACTTTGCATAGGTGTAGGTGGTTGCATGTAAGCGTGTGTGGTTGTGTGTTTATAGTGAGTTTCAGTGTATGACTCAGTGTGTGTATGGTGTGACTCCATATAGGTGTATGTGGTTGTGTGTGTGAGTGTGTGTAGGGGTGTGTGTGAGTGTATGACTGTGTATATGGTGTGACTGTGTAGGTGTATGTGGTTGTGTGTGTGAGTGTGTGGGTGTGTGTGAGTGTATGAGCGTGGTGTGTATATGGTGTGACTATCCACAGGTGTAGGTTGCATGTGAGTATGTGTGGTTGTGTGTGCAGTGTGTGTGTAGTGTGTTCAAGTGTATGATTGAGTATGTGTATGGTGTGACTTTGTGTAGGTGTATGTGGTTTCATATGAGTGTGTGTGGTATGTGTAGTGTGAGTGTGTGTAATGTGACTGTGTAGGTGTGTGTGGTTGCATGTGAGTGTGTGTGGTTGTGTGTGGTATGTGTGAGTGTGTATGACTGTGTGTGTATGGTGTGACTTTGTGTAGGTGTATGTGGTTGCATGTGAGTGTGTGTTTGTGTGTGTTGTATGTGTGAGTGTGTGTATGGTGTGACTGTATAGGTGTATGTGGTTGCATGTGAGTGTGTGTGGTTGTGTGTGTGGTGTGTGTGAGTGTGTGACTGAGTGTGTGTATGGTGTGACTGTGTAGGTGTATGTGGTTGTGTGTGTGTGTGGTTGTGTGTGTGGTATGTGTGAATGTGTGTATGGTGTGACTACATAGGTGTATGTAGTTGCATGTGAGTGTGTGTGGTTGTGTGTGTGGTATGTGTAGTGTGAGTGTATGTAATGTGACTCTGCGTAGGTGTATGTGGTTGCATATGAGTGTGTGGTTGTGTGTGTGGTATGAGTGTGTATGACTGAGTGTGTGTATGGTGTGACTGTGTAGGTGTATGTGGTTGTGTGTGAGTGTGTGTGTGTGTGGGCAGAGGCAGCAGCTCAGACAAGGGCTTGAGGTGTAAGGGAGTTTTTAAGAACGTGAAGGGAGGGCTCAGGAGAGGGATAGGGTCCTGGCAGTGCTGAGAGAGCAGCAGGAATAGGGGCAGTGGTTGGAGTGTGGCATCCTTGGCGGGATCGGACGTGGAGACCACTCAGGGGCGTGACTGAAATCCACTGGGTGGTGGGCATGGGAGAGGCAGGCTGGCTGCCAGGGTGCTTGATTATCTGGGGAAAGCTGGGAGAAGGAGGTGCCGGAGACTCCTGTAGGGCTGGGCCTGGCTTTGTACAGACTCTTAGGTTCAGCCATGAGGACCTGCAGCCTCCCAGGAACCCCAGGAGAACATCTGGGGTGTTCAGGAAGCAGGGTCAGTCAAACCCACCCGGTCCCCAGCAGCTGCACCAGGCAGTGGTCACTGTGGTTCTCGGAGAAGGCGTCTTCGGTCTCAAACGTCGGATAGACCATGGAGGCGTTGGTGCGGGTCCAGGAGTGCGGAAGTTTCCAGAACCCTGGCTGGATGATTGGCTGGAACTCTGGTAGGAGGTAGGGGTGGTCACCAAATGTCCAGGATAAGAAATTTGTATGTACTGAGTGAGGGGCTTCCTTAATTAAAGACCAGGCCTGGGAGGAAGAGCCGGCATGGGGCCAATCAGAGCCCCAAGCTGCCTCTGGGACAGCCCATAGCTTTGCAACACTGGAAATTTAAGCAGCTAGGATCACCACCTAATCTGTCTTGTACTCACTGCTATCGTGTGGTGTTGGCCATTGAATGAATTCTGACTCATAGCGACCCTAGAGCTCCTAGGGTTTCCAAGGCTGTTAGTCTTTATCGAGCCTGATCTCCAGGTCTTTCTCCCATGGAACCACTGGTGGGTTCGAACTTCCAACCTTGTGGTGAGCAGCTGACTGTTTAACCATTGTGCCACCAGGGTGCTAACTTTGACTAAATTCAGTTTCCCATGGAAGCTTGAGATACTTAAAAAGGATTAGTAGGCTTTCTTGCTTTTGGGATCTCTAGTGGGGGCAGGGGTTAGGGTTAGTGGTGGGGGTTGGTGGTGTAGATAGTTCACACACTCAGTTGCTAACCAGAAGGTTGGGGGTTCAAGTCCCTTCAGAGGTGCCTCAGAAGAAGGACCTGGTGTTATATACTTCAAAAAGAAAAATAGCTACTATAAAATTATTATGGAACATAGCTCTACTCTGACACACATGGGGTCACCAAGAGTCAACTCAAGGGCAACTGGTTGACTCCCAACCTGGAAAGAACCTAAGCCTGGGCTATAAAATGGGGCCTGTTTTGGAGTCACCGCAGTCTGGCAAGGAGAGAGAACTCGAGCTCTATAGGATCCAAGAGATGTGTTAGCAAGATGCTGGTCTTTGTAGTGCAAATGGTTATGTTACCTTCTGGGACTGACCGCTGGTCTGGAGGTGAGCTGACTACAGGAGGCAGACACTGCCAGCTCTCCAGCCCCTCCGAGTGGGCAGGAGGGGCCATCTCACCTGGAGTCAGACCTGCCCCGTGGTCTGCTTGTGGTTCGAGGGGTAGACCCTCCCCTGATCCTGAGGAGCCTGCTCTAGGTTATTCCAGTAAACACCCCAGACGCCACATTCCTGAAGAGGTGGGACTCCAACAGGGCAGTTACCTTGTAGGTAGGTGGGGTCACTCAGCTTCAGGTAGGAGGTGGATCTGTGAAGGAGGGTCAGCAGCTTCTGGGCCAGCCTTCCCACACGCAGATTCAGCAGCTGCAGCTGGGGCTCCCCGGCCCACACCTTGTGAACACCTCTGAGTTGCACTGAGAAAACACATGGTGGGGTTCATTCCATCAGATGTGCAGGAAGGGAAAGTACAGCGTTCTGCTGCTTCCTGGGATCGCTGAATTGTGTCTCCCAAGAAAGCTAAGTCCAAGGCCTAACCCACAGTACCCATGCACACAATCTCATGGATTGAACTGTGTTCCCCACCCCACCTTCCAAAATAGATGTTGTAAATGGGGAACCATGGGGAGGGAGTGGGGCAACTACTGTTTCACTGGGAGTTGGTGGGGGGTGGGGGGTTTGTCATCATTGAGATGAAACAAAGCGTGTGATTTGCTGAATGTAAAACTGACGATCTTGTCTGTAAACCTTCACTCAATTCACAATAAAAAGTAAAAAACAAAAAAAGAAAAGAACATAGCTTGGGCCAGGTGTACCTTAGCCCTCAAATGGATCCCTTTGCTTTAAAAGAGCTCTCACGTAGCAGCTTAATGCATCATTTGATTTCTTGACTGCAACTTCCATGGACGTTGATTGTGGATCCAAGGAAAATGAAGTCTTTGATAACCTCAGTCTTTTCTCCATTTATTGTGATGTTATTTATCGGTCCAGTTGTGAGGAATTTTGTTTTCTTTACGTTGAGGGGCCATCCATACTGAAGGCTGGTAGACTTTGATCTTTGGCTTCCAGCAAGCAAGGTTGTATATCATCTGCATATCGCAGGTTGTTAATAAGTCTTCCTCCAATCCTGATGCCTTGTTCTTCTTCATATGATCAAATTTTTGGGATTGTTGGCTCAGCACACAGATTGAATAAGTATGGTGCAAGGATACAAGCCTGGTGCACACCTTTCCTGATTTTAAACCATTCAGTGTTCCCTTTATTTGAGCAACTGCCTCTTGATCTGTATATAGGCTCCTCATGAGCACAATTAAATGTTCTGGAATAAGTGTTCTTTGCAATGTTATCCATAGTTTTTCAGGATCCACATAGTCAAAAGCCTTTTCATAGTCAATATAGCATAATCAAATATCAAAAACAACAAAGAAGCCCCTCAAAGTATGTATTGTACCAGAGAAGAATGCATGCCTTAATACAAGGAACCACGTGAGACCACAAAGGCCGCACTAACCCAAAAAGAAAGCTCAGAAGATGAAAAGGAAAGGGGTAAGAAAGAGGAACGAATGGAAATGGGAAATCCGAGAAGAACAACCCTGTTACATGGTGGGGACTACATGGAATGTCACAAAAGATTCAGCATTGTTTCGACTTCCAAGTTTTGCTATCGGTATTAATTAGGGTGACTCGGGGTTTGTGCCACATGGACAATGGTGTTTCTGGGTGGCACAGCGGTCTGGCACTCTGCTGCTGACTGAAAGGTTATCCAGAGGTGTCACCCCACCCCCCTATCAGCCACTGAAAACCCTGTGAGGCACAGTTCTACTCTGACGAACACACACGGGGTCGTCATGAGTTGGAACCAACTCCATGGCAACTAACAGCATCATGAACAGAAATAGGGAGGGAGGGGCAGAGATTACAGAGTGGAGAGCCACCATGTATAGGTGGTCAGGTGGCACACTGCACAAAGGCACCATGCATTCTTATATGATACGATTCTTATTTGGTCTATGAACCACAAAGTCGGCAGTTTGAGCCCACTGCTGCTCTGTGGGAGAAAGATGAGGCTTGCTTGTCCCCCAAAGATTTAAAGCCTCGGAAACTATACAGGATTGCTGTGAGTCGAAACCTACCCCACCGTACTTAACCACCACATTTCTTATCATGGGTTTGTATATATACTAAGACATCTGCTACACA
>NW_006408823.1:1833506-1835085 GCF_000296735.1 Chrysochloris asiatica
GGGTCGCTATGAGTTGGTTCCGACTCGATGGCACCTGACAACAACAACAACAAGCAGATAGCAGGCAAGTGACTCCAGGGAGGAGCGACTTCTTTGGTTCCTTGACCTTGTGTGGCGCAGTAGAATAAGCAATCGGACTGCTCACTGCAAGGTCAGCAGTTCAAACACACCAGCTGCTGCTTGGAAACCCTATACAGGGTCACTCTAAGTCTAAAACAACTCGATGATACAACCACCACCAGGGTCTCCCAGGGGCCACAGTGGCTTTTGCAGGGGTGGGAAAGAATGGTGTTGAAGGGGCAGGGAGACCAGAAACGGGGTGATCGGGGATGTGAAGGAGTAGCAGCAAAAGGCATTTGCCTTAGGAGAGAACTTGGTGGGGGGGCAATTAGAATTGAGGGTGCTGAGGAAATCTTGCAAGGTGAGCATACAGAAAATCAAAATCACACAAAAGACCAGATGGACTGGTCAGCTAGAGACCATTGGAACCTGAGACCGTGGCCCTTAGGCACTCTTCAAACCTGGACAGGAATCCACCTCTGGGGATCACTTTTCAACCAAACAATGAGCAACCTACCAACTGAAGAATAAGTAGGGAGAAATGTGGTCCTCAGTAGAACCAGCCAAACTGGACGGAAAGGGCAGTATTTGCCAAAACCCAAACAAGGCTCAGCAGGCAGGAAGGGGACAAGAAAGAAGAGCAAATGGAAACAGGGAACCCAGGGAGGAAGTGGGAAGAATGCTGTTAACAGGAGGGGACGGCATCCGATGTCACAAAACAAAGTGTGTAAATCTAGTCAATGGAAACTACCTGGATCTGCAAACTTTCACCCAAACTACAATAAAAAGAAGGAAAGCAGTACAGACTCTTCCAGACTTAGGAGTGCTGAGGCAGGGGGTGGCCCTAATAGTGTCCTCGTGTCCAGTCCTGTGCCAGGCACCAGGACTGCAAAGTCCAGAATGATATCGACCCAGCCCTCAAGGAACTGGCTATTTATCAAGGGGGACAGCCAGTGCTTTCTACGTGTCATAGATTAACTTAGATCCCTAGGAGTCCTGGTGTGGCACTGCAGGGTAATGTGCTGGACCGCAAGGTCAGTTTGAACCACAAGGTGGGTGGCTCAAACTCACTAGCCACTCCTCAGAAACCCTACACAGGGTCGCTATGAGTTGGAACCAACTCAACAGCACTCATCAACAATAGCTGCCACAATGGATTTGTGCAAAACAGCTAAACCTAAAAGTTGTCAGTTTGAACCCATCCGCTGACAACTCAGAGGGTAAGTCTGGCGATCTGCTGCTTCTGGGAAGATGACAGCCTAGCAAACCCTGTGGGGCAATTCTGCTGTCACATGAGGCTAATAGGACTTGTACTCAGACCTCTGGCCTCACCTTGGTCCCTCGGGGTTCTCCAGGGGTGCAGAAAGCCACACAACCATGAGCCACGATGTGGCCCCAGGGACAGACCAGACCTGCCCTGGGGCTCCACCTGCAGAATTTTGACTTGGGAGAGTCTCGGAATGCCCACTGCCCACAGTCAAGGACGGACGTGCTGAAACCAACCCCAGGCAGCAGAGGA
>NW_006408823.1:1835210-1850651 GCF_000296735.1 Chrysochloris asiatica
GCTGGCTCCTTGTTTGCTTTGGCCTATTTCCAACCCGCACCTCAGAGATCTGAAACCTCTCACAGTTGAACAAATGTTTGACTCTTTTCTCCAAGATACTAAGTGACTTTGGCTGGGAACTGAGGTAACTGGGGTTGGGACCACACTTGAGGGTCTCCAGTTTGGTCCTGCCAGGGGAATGGCCCACCCCATAAATGCCTATTGGGAAGATAGACACCTTGCTGCCCACCTTGTTAACAGCATTCCAGAGAGGGCAGGCTGGTGGATGAGTTTATCCCCCAGGGAAAATAACCCCTTACTCTTAGCTCATGTTGCTTTAAGATCATTCCTGCACCTAAGCCTTTAATGACAGTCAGGTCCCAGCACCCTGAAGACATAAGCCAACCCTCTTAGAGCTAAAGCAGGCTATTTGGGTGCCAGACAGCCAGAGGACCCCAAGAGTGTAGCCAGTGCCCCTGGGGCCAGCCACCCACCTTGTAGCACCTGGAAGCCCACTATGCCGTCCAAGTTGAAGTCTGGCAGCCGCTCCTCCAGAAAGACGGTGGCCCGCTCCAGAGCAGAGAGGATCAGGCCTGCAGTGGTGGCCTTGCCCTCTGGGGTGTCTGGCTGTGGCAGTGAGGAGACCTGAAGCCACAATGGGGTCAGTAACAAGAGCAGTAGCAGTCGCCCCAGGCCGCACATGGTTCACGTTGGCTCCGGGCTGGTTGAGCGTTTCTGCACCAGGTGCCCTCATCCACCTCTGCCTCCGCCTCCTCCTGCAGACAGCAGACAAGGGGCGGGGTGATCTGACCCAGCAGCCTGGGGTGGCCCTGGGCAGACCATGGGAGCAGGGCCACGTGGCGGTCTGCAGGCGGTTGTCTTAGGTTCTGGTAACACGGTGTTCCCCACTCTGGGGCCGCCTTCCTGTTCACTGGTGTTGAGGCCATTGTGTGTCAGTCCATCTCCTCTGTGAGTTGAGATTAAGCCTGTCATCAATGCAACCCAACTCATTGTTGTCCACTCATAGTGATCCTGCTGGACAGTGTAGAACTAGCCCAGAGGGTTTCCAAGAAAGCAGACGATCACATCTTTCTCCCCAGGAGTAGCTGGTGAATTTGAATCACCCACCTTTCGACTAGCAGCCCAGTACCACTAGGAGCCCCTTGCACCACTCGGAACCTCATTAAGATCCTTGAGGTTGCTGCCGGCAGTGCTTGTCCTGTGCTGTGGACTCCGACTCCCGGAGACTTCATGTGTTGCCAAAGCGGTGGCACTGAGCCCTGTTCTTCTGAGGTGGGGGGGGGCTGCAGTGTATGTGTGGGTTCTGGGGATCCTCCATGGTGAAGGGAGTGAGGCAGTGTCCCCAACTGCTCTGGGTTCCTCAGCATGGAGATGAGGCCCCCACCAGTTCAACAATAGGTTGCATAGCAATCCCTACCCCTCATGTGATGCTGTTGAGTGGTTCCGACTCGGAGCGACACTCTATAAGGTTTCTGAGGAGTGGCTGGTGAATTTGAATTACTGACCCTGAAGTCCAAACCAACTTTGTGGTCCAGTGCATTATCCCACAGCACCACACCAGGATGTTATAGAACTCTGAGGGTCTAAGAGCCACAGGCTGAGGACCCAGACTGCAGGGCTCCGACGTACTCAATCCAAAGCCAGCCTCCTCTGCTATAGGGCAGAGAGTCGCTTTGCAGGGCTCCACAACACAGTGTGTTATTGTGTGTCCCTGTGACAGCCTTCTTGAAGGGGTTGCTGCTGCGGCTGATGTGTGCTGTCATCGAGTTGGTTCTGAGCCTGTATAGGATTTCTGAGGCGGTAAATCTTCATCGGAGCAGTAAGCCTCAGATTTCTCCTGCCATGTCTCGCTGTTGTAATGAAGTGCCACCCAGTCGGTTCCAACTCATAGGGACCCTGTATACGGTTTCCAAGGAGCAGCTGGTGGGTTTGACCTGCCGACCTTGTGGTTCTCAGTCTAATGTTGATCTTACAGCACCATACCAGGAGGTGGGGCTAAAGCCCAGACAGAGACCCACTACGTCCTTGCTCTTACTGATTCTCTTTATTCTGCTGCTTAACTTGGGTCGGAACCAACTTGACGGCACTTAACAACAACAACAACTTAACTTGGGGAGCCATGATGTTATCCAGTAGAATTTGGGACCCTAGGATTTCCTCAGCTGTTGCTCACTCCCCTTTTAAATGTAGCATTACTTGATTTCTTCTTGATCTTGGACAATGTTCCCGGTTTTATAGACATAAGAACATCAGGACGTATTAAAAGCACACAGACTCCGCTAGGTGAGGCAGGCATGATGTCTAGGGCCAATCTGCTTTGTTGTTGTTGTTAAGTGCCATTGAGTCGATTCTGACCCATAGCAACCCTGTATAGGGTTTCCAAGGAGCAGCTAGTGAGCTTGAACCACTGACCTTGCAGTTCAAATGGCATTGCAGTCTGGCTTTGGAGACCAATTAATGTCATGGAATCTGCTTCCTTATCATGTGGGAATTTAGAAACACTTTCCCAAAGTTCTATGCACTTTAGAAACACAGGATTACAACAATTTGGGAAATACAACAGCCATGCTGCCTTCACTATCGTATTTCCCGAGTAGCACCATTATGCCACCACCCTCTATTGTGATTTGGGCTGGAGAACCCCCCAGAGAAGCTACAAAATTATGCTGAATTGTCTCATCAACAATGTCCACAATCAGGAGGAAATAGCTAAGACCTGCTGTTCTCCCATTTCCCATGATTAGAGAAAAGTAAGAAGAGGAGGAAATTGTAATGGAGCCAAACTGAGACCTGGATGGATTCTTTTCAGTCAATAAGGAAGGAGCTGGTTAAAAGTCTATCTAATTAGTTACAAGGAGATGAATTTCATTCCAGCGAACAGCCAACCGAACCCAAACCCAGTGCCATCGAACTGATGCCGACTCATAGCTACTCTATGTGACAGACTTAGAACGGCTCCTTTGGGTTTCCAAGGTGTTAATCTTTATGGGAGCTGGCAACCTCATCTTTCCCCCACAAAGTGACTGGTGAGTTTGAACTGCCAACCTTGAGGTTAGTAGCCCAACACTTAACTCATACGTCACCGGGGTTACTTATAAAACTTGGATACTTGGCTTGCTATGACACTTATGGTGTTTAGCTGGTGGCTGTTTCTCCTGACACTCAAGGGGTCCCTGGCAGCAGATGGATTAGAGGTGGGGGACAGGCAAACATAATCGCATAAGGGTGGTACCCAGTGGACCTTTGAGGGGTGCAGTACTAAGGGCCAGGCCTGAGGCCACGAGAAGTACTCCTCTTGACATAATTTGCTTAATCTGGACTTTATTGTCCATTTTATTCGTTCCACTTTACCCGAACTCTGGGGCCGATACATCGAGTGCAGTTTCCCATTTATGCCCAGTGCCCTGCCGTCTCCTGCATGGCCTCCACCACGAAGGCCGGCCCGTTGTCAGATCCAATGGCTAAAGGGAGTCCATACCTCAGAGGAATTTCCTGTAGTAATGTCCAAGTGACTTCCTGGGCATGCTCCGAGCGGATCGGGAAGGCTTCCACCCATCGTGAGTATGTGCACACGAGGACCAGGAGGTGTCGGTACCCTCCATCCTAGGAAATTCAGTGACATCCACCACAGTGGGCAGCACCCACTGCTTGGACCCCTGGAGGCAAGGTTGGCCCCAGTTGAGAGTTATACTTGCAACATGTTATATATACAACGGTAGCTGATTTCTTTTGCCAGTGTGGCCAGTGGGGTATGTAGAAATATCTCACCAGCAATTTTTCTGTGGCCTCCCTAAGTGTGTAGCTGAATGGACGTTGGTGACCAATGAGGTTGCCAATAACTCAGATATTATAATTCTTTTGTCTGGTAATTGCTTCCAGCCATCTTGTAGCTCAGCTGCTTTTATCTTGAGTAAGCCACCTTTGTTCTCCTGCCGAACAAACGGGAGTTGTTTCTGGAACCCACGGGAGGCTCACTGGTGGCTCCCATGATGTTTACCTGTTTGTGAGTTTGGGGTGCCACAGGGCAGGCGACTACAGAATGTTCCACTCTGGTATTGACTAAGAAGTCCACGGACTTGTCCCCCCCTTGGATTCGGACCATGGGCTCCTGGGGGCCAGGCGAGCCTGGTGAGCCTCAGTCTTCACACTTCTCTAGTTCTGCCATGCCAAGGAGTCCTTGGGCACTTGCTCCCTGATCCTCGGATTACGTGGCTTCTCCTTCTGCCTTCAGGAGGGGCACTCGTTTATCCGATGTCCCTTCTTTCAGTATACACACTGGTCTCTTTCCAAGGGGGGTGGGGAACACGGGGGGTTCTGCCTTCTCTTCCCTTCAATTTTCCAGCGGGGCTGGGCTGATTTTAGGTGATTCTCTTCCCTTCAATTTTCCAGCGGGGCTGGGCTGATTTTAGGTGATTCTCTCCCTTTCCATTTTCCAGCGGGGCTGGGCTGATTTTAGGTGAGTGCTGCCGCTGTAAGGGCAGTTTTGTTTTGCATCCTTGGGTCCATTTCCCACTTGGCTTCCTGATGTTGGTTTTGAACATTCGGGTGGTGATTTCAATTAGTTGGGTGGAGTCCCTCCCAGCTTTTGAAGTTTCTGAAGTTTATCCCTGGAGCTTTGGTTTACAAAGGTAGCATCCAACATCCTCTGACTGCCTTGGGCTTCACACAATCTCTCATAGAAGGCACTGGGGCTTGCCATAGACCCGTGGAGGACTTGTGTTACTTTGTTGATGTTGGTGGCATTTTGTCCCCCTCTTCTCAGCCCTGCAGTAAGGCCTCCCTGTACGTTTCTAGATTTCGCAGTCCCTCCCACTCATTTGGGTCCCAATTTGGATCCTCACTTGAGAGTTGCCAGTGGGCACAGGCCTGGCTATTCGTGACTCCTGGTGGGCACTGTCCTCCAGCCATTTGGTGGCTGCTGGCAGTACCCACCTCTGTTCTTCGGTATTGAAGAGAGTAAGGAGGAGCTGGAGACAATCAGCCCAGGTCGGGTTGTGGGTCTGAAAAATGGATGTGTGGGGCTTCTCAGTGTGCGCTGGGCTGTGATGCTTCCAGTTTAGGGGTTCTGGGTGGTGAATGGCTGATATACAAGAGTTCATTGGCCTCCTTGCGCTTGGCCATCTGAATCCACGTATGTGGGTGTTCAGACCGCTCCAAGGGGCAGCTGCAGAGCACTTTGCAGCAAAGGAGCATAAGGGCTGAGTTGGGGTGGCTCGTGCCCCGGACTGGGAAGCGTCTGGCGAGGAGGCTTGGTTGTAGAATCTGGGGATTGTTGGATGGGGGTCCTGAGTCTTACAGAACTGGCTGGTGGTGGAAGAGACGGATACAGGGGGCATGCGGAGGTGGCGCTAATTCCTCTGGGCCCCCTTGTAGTATCAGAGGGCTCCCAGGTCTGGGTCTGGTGGAAGGTTTTGTTCCTTTGTTGTTCACTTGAGCCTTGGCCTCGTATGGGATTGGTTACCAGTTGAAGCCACCTATCGATGTATGGGAATTGATCTGGGTATCCCGGCTCACCGGTAACAACTGAACACACCTGGCGGGTGGTGACACTAAGGTCCCTTCCGAGGGCTGGTCAATCTCACAGAAAGATCTGAGTTTTCCCTGTTGCATTTTAAGTCCATGATCCTAAGTGTACCCCTTCTTAAAGTTTTTCAGCAGGACCTGGAGTGGAGTTTCCTTCCCCTGGGCACCACCCAGGTTTCTACAACACCACTTGCTTCGTTCTGTTTCCCTTGCAGGGATTTTTCAGACTCATCTTGGCTTTGGTGAGTCATTATGAGCCCCTGAACCTGGAGCCCCACTTGCACTGGCTTTATGAGAATCACCCCAACCTGTTAGCAGAACTACGCACTTGCACCCAGTGCCACACACACACACACACAGTCACTGGTCACTCCTACCACGTGGTGTCCCTAATAAGGTACTCAGCCGAACCTTGGGGGAGGTGATCAGGCCCTTCTGTCCATAGACAGACTACCTACCAGAAGCCTTTTGGGCCCACAACCTTACCTCCGTTCAGACGAACATCTGGAAGACCGTGCCTTCCTCTGCACTGGTCCCTCAGGGAGTCAAAACCATGGTTGCCTCCTGCCCCAGTGAGGGCAATCCGCACAAGTAGCTGAGCGCCTAGCAGATGGTCGTCTCCGAGACAGGGGCTCCCAATAGCTCCCCACTTCCACTTTGGGAGAGTGAGGTGCCAGTGCTCTTTCAGCAGGTCCCCCAGGTGGCTCAGCGGGAAGAGAAGTTTCCTGGCCAATACACTAGAGATGTTGCTGAGCTAAGCTGCCTAAGGATTTGTCAGACACCACAGATTCTTATCAAAAGGAAGGGTATTTGTTGTGCTTGCACCTGGATTCGGGGCTACAAGGGTTTTATAGGGTTGCTAGCAGATGGGGTGGTGGGGTGGTGGATATCAAGCACACTAGGCAGCTGAGGATATATCATGTTTGGTAAGGTGGAGGGTAAGAGAAAAAGAGGAAGACCCCCAACGAGATGGATTGGCCAAGTGGCAGCATCGATGGACTCAAGCATGGCAACAATAGTGAGGTTGGCCCAGGATCGGACAGTGTTTCCTTCTGCTGTGCATAGGGTCGCTATGAGTCGGTACCGACTCGATGGCACCCAACAACAACAACAACAGGCAGCTGGGGGCTGGGTGACAAGCTTCCTTGCTCACAGAAGCAGAAAGCACGGGTTAGTTGTTGGGCCCCTAGGGGGACTTCCTGGATGGGGCTTTCAGATGGGGGCGTTTCCATTCTGTAGGTCTCTTTTTCTTATAATGGGCCTGGGTTTCTACCTCAGCAAGGTCGGTTTGAACCGCAAGATCGGCAGTTCAAACTCACTAGCCGCTCCTTGGAAACCGTATACATGCTCCACAACACTTAACAACAATCTAGTATGAATGAACTCCATAAATTGTAGCCTGCCTGGAAGGATTGGGCAGGCAGCGAGCAAAGAGTATGCATGAGTGAAAGATGGAGACAAAGAAAAAAAACAACAAACCAACAAAACAGACAAGAGAAGAGGGAGAGATATGAATTGGGTCCTTGGGCTCTCCCCAGTCGTTCCACGGGTCCCTTGGTTTTACCCGACCGCCCTTCACTTGGCTCTACTGCTGCTCGTAGCGTGCCCGGCAGAAGCGGGATCACGTGACTCCCGGTGGCTGGCAAGATGGCGGCGCCCTGCGCGGCTCTGCTGTCTTTGCTGCTATCTCTGCTGCTGTCTTTCCTGCTGCTCCTGAGCGTGTGGAAGCGCTGGCGGCGATGGCGGGCCGCGTCCCGGCACGTGGCCGTCGTGGTGCTGGGCGACTTGGGCCGTAGCCCCCGCATGCAGTACCACGCGCTATCACTGGCCAAGTGCGGCTTCTCAGTAACCTTCTTGGGGTTCTACAGTGAGTGCCCTGGGGCGCGGGTCCGGGAGGGAAGCTGAGCTCTCCGCCTTTTGACTCCAGGCTTTGACCACCCCAGGGATCCGTGGCCCATTTCCTCTGCTCCCGTGGGCAGCCCTCCGAGACTGGATGTTCCTGGTTTGTGCTTGGCCTCTGCTTAGTTAATTTCCAGGAAGAGCTTGCCGTATGCCAGGACCGTGGCACGTTAAGTGAATTCACTGTATGACCGTGTTTAATTCTCCTAGTAAGTGGAAAGACTGTAACCCAGCGCTTGTAACTCTGGGTTACAAGAAATGATTTACTAGAAGCAAGTGCTCCTAGCCCTGTTTCAGGCAGTGCCTCAGTGCCTGAGTCACCCCTCAATCCAGAGCTCTGTCTGCCGGAGATACTTCGCTTGTGCTGCCTTGTCCGGCGTTAGCATCCTTTCACCCTCGTCCCTCTTGTGTCTACTCTTCCATTTTTCTCCATATTGACATATTTGGAGGGTAGCCCAGCTCTGTCTTAGGGAAAAGCACAACAAGTGGGTGCTTTGGATCCGTGTTGATTGCTATTGTTAGGTGCTGTGCAGTTGATTTGAACTCAGCAACCCCATGGGACCGTTCCATATGGTGCTGTGGGATAAAGCACTGGACTGCCAGGTTGGTTTGAACCACAAAGTTGTGGTTCAAACTCGCCAGTCACTCCTTGGAAACCCTATTGTTGTTGCTAAGTGCCTTTAATAGGGTTTCCCAGGAGCAGCTGGTGAGCTTGAACCACCAACCTGGCAGTTCAAACAGCTTTGCAGTCTGGTGCAGTAACCCACAGCGCCAGGTGGGAACCCACTCCTCAGCACTTAACAACAATAATGATTTACGGAAGTGGATTGCCAGGTCTGTTTCCTGCAACTATCAACCTTTCTGTTAGCAACCCAATGCTTTCCTGTTGAACCACGAGGACTCCGTGGTCCCTGTTTAGAGTCTGCTATCCCTGGGTAGCTTCATAATATAAGCCCTGGACTGCGAACCACAAAGTTGGCAGTTTGACCCTAGTAGCTGCTCCTGATAAAGTTTACAGCCTCGGAAACCCTATATAGGGTCACTATGAGTCAGAACTGACTTGATGATGCTTAACAACATTTTCCTTGGGTGAGGTGGTGGATTGGGACTTCTTAGGGGTCTCAGTGTGGTGGGATCATTCCTTCATCAGGGGAATTCAGATTCACTTAGTTGAATGCCAACTATGATGACCAACTAGACATTGTTATGTCAGGTCAAGGTGGATGCAATTTGAGCTCTTTGCCTGTGGGTAGTCTAGTGGGATCTGGACAAAAACTGGTCTCATGATCTATTGAGGCTAGTGTGGAACAGAGGTATATTTTGAAACGTCTTCTTTTCTAGAACACTGCCTCTCTGTACTCTTCAGCATGAGGTGAGAGAACACCTGGCTTGAAATGATACCACCCCATCCTGGGACTGACAGACACATTGTCATTTCAGATTCCAAACCCCGTGATGAGCTCTTGCACAATGACAGACTTGAAATTGTAGGGTTGACAGAAGTGAATATGCTTGCAGGTAAGACTCATGCCAGTCCAAATTTGCCTCCTATGAATCTTCCCAGGGGTGGGGGCCACAGATTGTGACAGCTGTTTTCTGACTTGCAGCTGGGCCCCTAGTTCTTCAGTATGGAGTCAAAGTGGTTGTTCAGGCATTGCAGCTGTTCTGGGCTTTTGTGAAGATTGAGCCGGCATGCCACATCTTCCTCCAGGTACACTCCGCTTCCTCCTCCCTTAACCATTGGTAACAGTGCCCTTTTGACTTTCCAGGCTTTAAAAAATGTACAGATCGATAAATGACTTATGCACACGAGTAAGAGAGTGGGGCATGTGTTCTTTCTATTTATGGTTCTGTTACAGTATACTATTTTTAAAAAGAAGACCCCCAACAAGATGAACTACAAAGTGGGCTCAGACGTGGCAATGATTGTAAGGATGGTGCAGGATTGGGTGGGGTTTTGTTTTGTTTTGTTGTACTTGGGTCACTGTGAGTTAGAGCTGATTCGACAATGCCTAGCAGTAGCAACGGTACTGTTTTGGGAGGGGCAGCGGTGGCTCAGTGGTAGAATCCTCACCTTCCATGCAGAAGACTCAAGTTCGATTCCCAGCCAGTGTATCTCATGGGCAGCCGCCACCTGTGGAAGTGTGTGTGCTGACTGGATGCTGAACAGGTTTCAGTGGGTACGTCAGACTAAGACCAACTAGGAAGAAAGACCTGGTGATGCACTTCCAAGAATCTGCCACTGAGAACCCTGTGGATCACAGCCATCTAAGCCACAGATTCCAGAGCTGACCCAGGGCCACTGAGAACCCTGCGGATCATAGCCATCTGAGCCACAGGTTACAGAGCTGACCCAGGGCCAGGCAGTGCCTTGTTCTGTTGTACCTGGGATTGCTGTGAGTCGCGGGCTGATGAGACCACAGCTAACAACAACAACGACAACAACAACAACAACAACATAGGACTTTTTGGTCTTGTTACAGAGTATTACTGACACTTACGTTGAGTTTATTATGCACTTGTCTCTGTTCTAAGAACTTTCCATGTATTGAATCATTTATTCTTCATAACAAGCCTAAGGAGTAGCTTCTTGTAAAGGGGGGTGGGGGGAAGCTGCCCCACACCCTCACCTCACCACTGCTAGACTTTTTATAAGTCTCCACGATACAAGAGGTGAAATGGCATTCCCGTGTCCCGTGTCTCTGATTTTTGGTGGTTTTGAACCCTTCTGCTTTGTTAATTCTATGTCTTTTATGGTTTTTTTTTTGCATTTCTCTCAGGGGAGGTGGAGGGGTATCTTTTTCCTGCTTGTTGAGAGCCAGGGCTCTGTAAAGGTAACGGAATCTCTGCCATGGATACTGTAACTGTCGGCACCCTGTTTGCGATTGACTATGGTCTGTGTTTCCTCCTTCCAGAATCCCCCGGGCCTGCCTGGCATCGCTGTCTGCTGGCTTGTGTGTTGCCTCTTTGGGGGCAAGCTTGTTGTTGACTGGCACAACTACGGCTACTCCATCCTGGGTCTGCAGCACGGCCCCAGCCATCCCCTCGTTCTGCTGGCCAAATGGTGAGGGTCTGGGAGGAGGGGGCACTGGGGTGAGCAGTGGGAGGGAGGGCAAAACGGGACTTGGTGGAGTTGGTCCCAGTGAGCCCCATAGAGGGAGGGACAGGCCTGGTGAATTGGGCTGGACACTGGTTCCAAGCAGTGGAAACAGCCCGCCTCAGGCCTAACTCTCTGCTGTTGAGTTGATTTAGACTCAGAGCGACCCCATAGGGTAGTAGAACTGCCCCTTCTTTGTCCCGAGCAGCACCTGGTGGGTTTGAACTGCACACCTTTTGGTTAGTACCCCAATGCTTAACCTACTGCGCCACCAGGTCCCCTTCGTCTCCTAGCACTCCTGTAGCACAAGTACCCCAGGGTGCCTGTCAAGAACAGAAATCCTGTGTCTTGAGATCTGGGAGGCTACAAGTCTAAATCCGGCTCTTGGCCATGTTGGTTCCCTCGATGTTGTCAGCCCGGGGCCTTCCCTGGTCCCCAGCGTTTTGTTCCGTTGGGCATGGGATTCCCGGTTCCCTGTTTCCCAGTTCCTGGGGTCTCAGGTCCCCTGGGTCCTGGTTCCCCTCTGGGTTCCCTGGTTTCTGGTGCCTTGATTCCGTGACCTGTTTCCTCCTCGTGTGTGTGCGTGAACGTGTGTCTGCTCTCTTCATATCCGTCTGAAGTGAGCAGGTCATCACTACTCAAGTGTGGGCTCATCCACTTAACAGAAAACCCTGTTTCCAAACAGGGTCACAGCCACAGGGATGGACTCAGGATTCCCCAGTTTCAGGGGGCACAGTTGGTCCCATGACACCGAGTAAGAACGGGGTGTGTGTGCTCCTGCCTCTGGACTCCCCTCTGGCGATGTGAGGGTCCTGAGTACCCTGTTGGCGTTCACTCCACCCCCTCGTCACACAGTCTCTGCAGACAGCAGCTCAGATTTAAGAATGACGTTCTTACTGTCTGTCTTTTTCTTTGTAATGGTCAGGGACACGGGTTATTTACTTTGATAGTAGCAGTTGGTCCCCCACCCCTAGTCTTTTTATTGTGGTTTGGGTGAAAGGTTACAGAGAAAATTCAGTTTGTCAGTCCACAATTCATGTGTGCTTTGTTTCGTGACTTTGGTTGCTGGTCCCTCAGTGTCAGTGTTCTTACCCGTTCCTCCCGGGGTGCCCTGTTTTCATTTGGCCTCTTTCTTGGTCCTTGCTGCCCTCTGGTTTTGGGTCACTGCTGCCCTCACGCTCTGGTGTGCTTGGTTCTTCTGAGGAGCCTGATTCCTCTCGGGTGTTTTCGTTCACTTTATCGGTGTGTTATGGCTGAAAGGTGCCCCGTGGGAGTGGCTTCAGCTCCAGGTTTGTAGGGGAATCCACCAGGCCAGTAAGTGTGGTCTTATTTATGATTTTGAATTTTGTTCTACAGTTTTGTTTCTCTCTCTTGCTATTACCTTCTATGGTGATCCTGATCAATACTGTTTCCTTTTAAGTAGTCTTTTTATTCGAGCTACAAGGACTCCCGGTGTGGCGCTGTAGGAATAGCACTGGACTGTGAACCACAAGGTCGGCAGTTCAAACCCACCACCTGCTTCTTGGTAACTCTATATAGGGTCGCTATGAGTCAGAACCGACTTGATGGCTTTTCAATATTCAAGCTGTAAAGTGCTTGTGATGTAAGGAAAGACGTGAAGACAGTATGGGTGGAGCCCGGCTGCACAAGCTCTGAAGAGACTGCGTTTGGGATGTTTAGCACTGCAGACCCTACAGACTTGGGGTGTCAGGTCCCATGACTGGACAACCAAGGGCCCTGGGCTAACCGGAGTTCCCTCTTTTCAGGTATGAGAAGTTCTGTGGACGCCTGTCACACCTGAACCTGTGCGTGACCTACGCAATGAAGGAGGATTTGGCGCAGAATTGGAGCATCAAGTATGAGGGGCCAGGGTGGCCGTCAGGCCTGGGGAGGTTTCTGAGTGGGGAGCTAGTGTGATGTGCTGTCTGGCGACTCTGAAACACTGGGGGCTTGGGGACAGTGATTTGGGAACAGCGGAGATCAGTGCTTTTTGACCAGCCAGCTTGGTGGGGAGGCAGCTTTGGTCCATGAGCATCTCTCTGCTGCCTGCTTTTCCGGGTGATTCTGAAGCATCTCATTGTCACTGTGTGAGACTCAGGCTCCCCGGGGCCCCTGCTTTCCTGGAGCCCCTAGGTCCTCTTGATGCATTTCTCTACCAGCTCAAGAGCCTCGGATCTGGTTGCAGGGCCGTGACCGTCCATGACCAGCCAGCGTCCTTTTTCAGAGAGACCCCCCTGGACCTGCAACACCGACTCTTCATGAAGTTGGGCTGTGTCCACCCTGTGTTCAGGGCCCGGTAGGTCACCGTGTCCACGCCCACAGCCTCGGTGCCTTCTCTGAGCTCCCTGCTGGGCTGGCCTCCCCTCATCTTCTCACGGCAGACCTGGGGGCCACCAGTCAGCCACCTGTTTTTCTGTTAATCATCTATTTTATTTGTGTTATTGTTGAGAATATATGTAGCAGTACACATACTGACTGAGCACTTCCTACATGAAGGAGCTCTGGTAGCGTAGTGGTTACGAGTCGGGCTGTTAACCTCTAAGTCAGCAGTTCAAAACTACCAGCTGTTCCCAGGAGAAAGATGAGGCTTTCTGCTCCTGTAAAGATTTACAGCCTCAGAAACCCTGTACAGGGTCGCTATGAGTCGGAACCGACTCCACGGCACATTACCGCCACCACCACCACCATGTGACTCATAGCGGTCTTTGAGCGGTGTGTTCCTGCTCACACTCCTCCCCCGTGACCATAAACCTGCTGTCCTCTGCGGCTGCTCCTATTGGATCTTTCGAGTTGCTGTTGTCAGTTTGATTCCATATGGATTGGTCATCTGATGTGCAGATAAGGGCCATGGTCTTGGGGGCTCCATCAACCTCTAACCAGTTGTTGTTAAGTGCCATCGAGTCATTTCCGACCCATAGCAACTGTGAATAGGGTTTCCAAGGAACAGCTGGTGAGCTTGAATAACCGGCTTTGTCGTTCGAAGCGACTCTGCAGCCAAGTGCGTTAACCCACGGCGCCATGCTAGGACTCCAGGGAGCCTGGTCTGTTTTAGGGTTTTGAGTTTTGTTCCACATTTTCTCCCGCTCTGTCCAGGACTTCCTAACATGCTCCCTTTCAGAGCTATTGGTAGTGGTAACTGGGCACCATCTAGTCCCTCTGGTCTCGGGGCTGTTCATAAACATTTTGAAGCCCGTTTGTTTTGTGAAAGAATGAAAGCAAGGGACCCGCCCATGTCCAGCTGGCCAGGTTCACTTCATGCCGGGTGACCCTGCCCTGGAGTCATCTCATGGGTGTTGTCTCTGCACTTCATTCAGCTCAGAGCCCTTGGATCCCGCCACGGAGCGCTCAGCCTTCACCGAGCGGGATGCTGGGAGCGGATTGGTGACACTCCGGCAGGGGCGGCCAGCCCTGTTGGTCAGCAGTACGAGCTGGACAGGTCTCCAGGAACCCTCCCTAGAGGGCGTGTGTCGACAGGGAGGCGGGTGGTATATTGGGTTGGGGGTGGAGGGGAGTTATGTAGAACAGGCCCCTGACTCTCAGTCCTCTCCTTGCAGAAGACGAGGACTTTTCCATCCTGCTGGAAGCCTTAGAAAGTAGGTGTGTGGCTTTCGCCAGCAGCTGTGGGTGTGCTGAGCTGCTTGCCCGGCCTTGCATGTTGTCCCAGGCAGCTTGTTCTTACCTCAAGGACCCTAGGTGGCCTAAGGCCAGTGTGCGTGGGTGTTGGGGTGGGCAGTTCCAAGTCCCCATCTGGGTTATTGAGTGACTGAGCCCATGTCTGATGCTGGCTCTGGATTATGATCTCCACTGGACCAGATCAGGGGCGACCTGGCCAAGCATAAGGCTCCCTGCCCACTCCCCTTCACTCAGCTGATTAAGGAATCCTGGTCATTCTTAAGGAGTTCTGGTGGCTCTGTGGTTAAAGCACTTGGCAGCTAACCATGAGGTTGGCTGTTCAAAGCCACCAGCCTTTCTGAGGGAGGACGATGAGGCAGTCTGCTCTGTAAAAATCACATCTTTGGAAGCCCTGTGGGGCAGTTCAGTTCGATGGCAAGTGTTTTTCTTTAATTTTCTTTATGTATCGGTTGTTTTTTTAAACAGAGTATGAACAACTGAGTGTTGATGGGGAAAACCTTCCCGCTCTCGTGTGTGTGATAACAGGTACCACCAAGGCCCCTGTTTACATGGGGGGAGGGTGGGAGGCTGGGGAGTGTAAGAGTGACTTCCATGTGCCGGGCCCTCGGGTCCTTGTTGTCCACGCTTTCGGAGATGGGGCTTTCTACACCTGATTCCTAGAGGGTGGGACTCATTCCCAGACCCAGACCTGACTCTGGGGCCCGTGAGTCTCAGCGATGTCACCGCAGCTCACGGACTGCAGCCCCTGGAGGGGAGTCCCCAGCCCGAGTGGCAGGGACAAGGTGGGGCAGTGCATGACCTGTCTCTCTCAAGGCCGAGGGCCGCTGAAGGAACACTACAGCCGACTCATTGGGCACAAGCGTTTCCAGCATGTCCGCGTCTGCACGCCGTGGCTGGAGGCCGAGGACTACCCCATGCTCCTAGGTAAGTGTGCCTAGGCAGGAGCCCCGAGGGAGAAGGCAGAGCTGGTGGCGCTGTGGGATAAGCACTGGAGTGCTAGCCACAAGGTTAACAGTTCAAACCTACCAGCTGCTCTGAGGGAGAAAGGTGATACTTCTTGCTTCCATGAAGGTTTACAGTCTCTGGAACCCTGTAGAGGGCCGCTGTGAGTCAGAATGGAATTTGGTTTGGTTGTAGGGTCAGGCTTTGTCCACCCAGGGGTGGGAACCCCTTGACTAAGCATTTGAGGTCATCTTCTATGTGTTCCTTGGTGTTTTCCCATTCCTGCCTGTTTTCTGTGTCTAGTCTCTTTCCTGTTGCCTGTGTCCAGTCTCCTTCCTGTTGTCTGC
>NW_006408823.1:1850852-1853146 GCF_000296735.1 Chrysochloris asiatica
GTCCAGTCTCCTTCCTGTTGTCTGTGTCCAGTCTCCTTCCTGTTGTCTGCATCCGGTCTCCTTCCTGTTGTCTGCATCCGGTCTCTTTCCTGTTGTCTGCGTCCAGTCTCCTTCCTGTTGTCAGTGTCCAGTCTCCTTCCTGTTGTCTGTGTCCAGTCTCCTTCCTGTTGTCAGTGTCCGGTCTCCTTCCTGTTGTCTGTGTCCAGTCTCCTTCCTGTTGTCTGCGTCCAGTCTCCTTCCTGTTGTCAGTGTCCGGTCTCCTTCCTGTTGTCTGTGTCCAGTCACCTTGTACATCTCAAAAACGAGTAGGTGTGAAGTGTACCCCACCATGAAGGGCCTCGTTCATAATAACAAAGAAGCCTCACCGACCCAAAAGGAGCACCTCTGCAGACACGGGTCAGGAGTCTGACACACGTTTTGGGGGACAGGGTTGACCCATTGGGGTACTTGAGGACAGGATGCGGTCCAGGTGAAGCTCATTTTGTTGTGCTCTGCAGAGGCAACATTGATGACAGATGATGGCAGGATGGTGGCCACCCAGCGCTGAGTGTGCCCTCACTCTGCGTCCCTCACTCCGCATCTCTGGGTCTTGTTGGGGTCTTTCTCACACTATTTCTGACTAATTCATTGTGCTTTCCCACTTGGTAGCCTACAGTCTAGTGTCAGCCTCACTTTCGTAGGAATGTTTTTGTGAAGTGCTGTCAAGCTGGTTCCAACTGACGGAGACCCTGTGTAGGGTTACTGAGGAACGGCTGGTGGGTTTGAACCACCGACCTTGTGGTTAGCAGCCCAGTGCTGATCCTACAGCGCCACATCAGGAGACCAGAAAACAGTGTGTGACTCACTTTCTTGTGCTGCTGGCTTTATTGCGGCGGTCAGGAACCAGACCTGCAATATCACCGGCATCTGCCTGTAATGTTCTGTAAAGGACCGGGTGGTCATCCACCTTTGTGATAGAGTCTGGTTTTGTTTTCCATCCCTCTTAGCATGTAAGAAGCTCTGGTCGTGTCTGTGTAGGGCTGTGGGATCAGCACTTGTCTGCTGGACACAAGGTTGGTGGTTCAAATCCCGCAGCATCTCCTCAGAAACCCTGCACAGGGTTGCCATGAGTTGGAACCGACTTGATGGCACTTAACAACAGGGCATGACTGCTTACGCACTTGGCTTCTATAAACCAAAATTTCAGTGTTTGAATCCAGCAGCCACTCGGAGGGAGAGAGGTGAGCCTGTCTGCTTCCATAAAGGTCACAGCCTTGGAAACCCCTGGGGCAGTTCTCTCCAGCAGGGTCACTGTGAGTCACAGTTCACCTGATGACAGTAGGTTTGCTTTAGTTTTAAAGATTTAAAAACGCGTCTCAGTTCAAGGGCTAGCTATAGGCATAGGCAGACCTCAGGCCAATATAGCCCTGCTTTGAGCCCTGCTCAGGCCTTCCGGAGGAGGTCCACGTGGCATGCGGGGCCTGCCAGGCAGCTGTTGGCATGTGCTGACCAGACACTAGGAGAGGTGGCTGCTGCTTGGTTTGCAGCCCCTCCCTGCCCGCTGACCTGGAGCTGTTTGTCAGGGGATGATAGAGAATGCTTCTCCTCCTTCCGCCCTACACAACTGCCTGCTTGCCATGGCCTGCATCAGTCTGCCCTTTGACCCTAGGAGAAGGGCTGGGCCTGGGCTAAGGTTGGGGCTCACGGTCCCTAAGGGAGGGCAGGTATGGGAGAGCAGCTTGGGGAGGTACAGAGGTGAAGCATTGAACAGCGTTTCCTGTAGGTGAGAACATTGCTCCCCTCTTAGCCCCCTTCCATCTCTTCTCTCTGAGGGGGCCACCGGGCTGCCCCCAGGCCACCTTGCAGCCTCAGGTCTCGGAGAGCATTGATGTTACTTTGTTGCTGTGCGGACTCTGAGACCTCATGTGACAAGAATAGAACTGACCCAAGGGTTTTCTAGGCTGTCAATTTTACGGGAGCAGATGGCAGGGTCTCTCTTCTGAGGCCCCTCTCAGTGGGCTCGAGTCTCCCAACTTTCAGTTAGTAGTCCAGCCAGCGTGTAATCCTGCGTACCACTCGGGGATTCCGTAGGAAAAGAATGCCGGAGGAGAGCCAGTCCTCAGATCTAGAATGGGTTTTGGTTTCAGATTCGCCTTCACACATAACTGGTTACATTCTAGTGATGCCAGTCACAGGTCCCTCAAATAGGACACTGACGGGGTCTTCACTGGGGGGCACTGATGATTATCAATCAGTGTTCCCATGCTCTGTTCGAACAACTGCTTCTTGGTCTAGGTACAGATTTCTTAGAAGTA
>NW_006408823.1:1854476-1856704 GCF_000296735.1 Chrysochloris asiatica
ACTATGAGTCGGTTCCGACTCGATGGCACCTGACAACAACAACAACAACAACATGGTGGCCCTGCATAGGGTTTGTGAGGAGCAGCTGGTGGGTTTGAACTGTCGACCTGCAGTTAGCAGTGCAGTGGAAACATCGAATGCACTTCCCCTTCCTTGCTGCCACCTGGGGGGATTCCAGTGTGCCATCTCCTGGCAGCTGGTGAGCACCAGGTGATGCTTGTTTCTGTGGGTGTTGCTGAGACTGTGCTGACTCACAGCGATCCCTTGCAACACAGCGGTCTGGCCCCACAGGGTTTCCTAAGCCGTCCTTTTAGGGGCGCTCCCTTGGAGGTGCTGGGTGGGTTCGAACGACTCTCCTTTTCAGTGAGCAGCCAAGCGCTTAGCTGTTGCACCACCAGAGCCCGTTTCTTTGTACAAGGTTGGCTGGTTTTCTGTTGGAGTCTTTTAAAATGAATTGTGGTTTAGCAGGAGTCCAAAAATATAGGCAGCTGACAGGATGTTTCAGATGGTGCGGCAGGCTCAGGAGTGGCTGATGGGGCACTGCTGGCTCCTCAGCCCCTCACCAGGCTGTTTGGCTGAAGCTCCTTGTGTTTGGGTCTGGGGAGTTAGCGTGCCGGTTACTCACTGAAAGTTTAGAGGTTCAGGGCCACTCCGAGGCACCTAGAAAGAAAGCCCTGGGGATTTACTTTGGCCACATCAGCCATTGAACACATCGTGGAGTGCGTTTGTTCTCTGACACCCTGTGAGTCGGCGCCCACTGGACAGTAGCTCTGTCACTGGGTTTGGGTCAGGGATTCTGTCCAATTCCAGGGGGCATCTGCTCTCAGTCCTTGTAGGATGTGTACACGTTGTTCTGAAGGCCCCCTCTCGTTGTTCCTAGGGTCAGCGGACCTGGGTGTCAGCCTCCACAAGTCTTCCAGCGGTCTGGACCTGCCCATGAAGGTCGTGGATATGTTTGGGTGCTGCTTGCCCGTGTGTGCTGTGAACTTCCAGTGGTAGGAGCCGAGACTTTGTCTTCTTCAGAGCTGACCCCCTGGGACATGCCCTTGGGGAGGTGCCCTATACCTCTAAGAGTGTCGGGGCCTGTGAGTGGGTTGAGCCCCACAGAACTCATGTTGAATGTCATAACCCAGGCCTGCCTCTTGGGGGAGCTAAAGTGCAGAGAACATGGTGGCGCATGGACCTGTCAGCACTTTCCCTCATGGGGAACCTGTTTCTGCCAAGGGCCATTTGCATGTTTATAACATCACTTAATATAAACGTGTTGTTGTTGTTATGTGCCGTGGAGTCGGTTCCAACTCATAGCGACCCTATACATGGTTTCCGAGGTTGTAAATCTTTATGGGAACAGAAAGCCTCATCTTTCTCCTGCAGAACTGCTGGTAGTTTCGAACTGCTGACCATGAGGTTAGCAGCCCAATTTGTAACCACTTAATATAAATGTGTACTGCTATGAAAAACCTCCTTAATATAAATGTGTACTGCTATGAAAAACCTCCTTAATATAAATGTGTACTGCTACGAAAAAGCCCCACGATGGATTGAATCTCAAGCCCTGCCTGTGGTTGCCTTGGCAGTGCCAGACTAAATGCTTTCAAGGGCCTTCCATGGGCTGTGGGCTGGACAGTCCCCCCACCTGCCGTAGGTGAAGGGGAAGAAATCCCAGTGAAATAGCATGGCGCTGTGATGGCTGTACCTGGCAGAGACAGGGTGGGGGCAGGGCATGTGTGGGCAGCAGCTGCTGGAAGTTCTAGGAACAGCAGCTTGGGCATGAGCCATTTCTGACCTGGAGTCTGGGTCACAAGTACAGAATGGTATTGGAACTTGTGAGTAATCCCTGGCCACCAGAGAGGTCCACCACTTCAGTGTGCCTGGCCTGCCTCAGGGGGCTGCCTTTGATCTGCTTTCCCTGGCATGCCACACCAACAGCGTGGGCATGCTGCTGGACTGCTAAAACAGCCTGCTGGAAAGAGCGTAACAGCCTCGCCTCCGCTTCTCCCTCGCAGTTATATCTGAGGGGCAGTCGATTCTCATCTTGTTCTTTCGAGTTGCTGTGAACATGGGGTTAATTATTGAACCACACTCCTGGGAAGACACAGGGTTGGGGAGCCTCTGGCCACATTTTATCAACCAATCAATGCACCCCCTTATTTTGTTGTTGAGAAAATGCATCAGTTTGACAGTTCCTCTGTGTACCATCTAGAGACATCCTCCTGTTTTGACTTGCT
>NW_006408823.1:1856909-1862094 GCF_000296735.1 Chrysochloris asiatica
ATTGCTAATCCATTAGCATTGAACTCCAGACCAGCAACTGTGACTGTCCTGAGCAGTGCTCATCTAACCATGTTCTCTGTAAGGCACACCTCAGCCTTGTACTTAGGATACTGGACGGCACTACAGCACCAGTCTGGGGGCAGTTTTAAACTGTGAAATCACCCACAAAACATCCAGATAGGCGCAAACGTGACACTGTTTGCAGTATGAGAGCTGGTGAGAGGCAGAGCGTTGCCTCGTTCAGCTGTGGCTGGGGACGTGGCGGAGGGGCCTTGCACTTGTCCCCGCTCCGTGACCAAAGGTGCTCCCAGCCACTGGTGCCCAGGTGAATTTGGGTACTAGATCTGAGTAGCGAGGACTGACTACGGCTTCGGGTTCTTTTCCTGTCCAGGCTCCATCTTAAAGCAGTCTCCCTGAAATTAAACGGACCCTTTCCTGCCCCCAGCCAGGGGTGGGGTGGAGTCGCACCCCAGTGTTCTGGACTCTCTCAGCCCTTCCTCACTTCTCTCTGCAGTTTGCACGAGCTGGTGAAACATGAGGAAAATGGTCTGGTCTTCGAGGACTCGGAGGAACTGGCAGCTCAGTTGAAGGTAGCTGTTGGCTGACCTGGACCCTGGTTCTGACAGCCCCAGAGGGTGGCCTGTGGGAATCCTGGCAGAGGAGCAGGTGCGGGGGCAGAGGACAAGCAGGCCAGCTGGGCCTGCTTTGCTGTTGACATTCTGTGGGCTCCTGGAATTGGGACACACGGAGTAGCGTTGAAAGGTGTCCCCATGGAGTCAGGCGGCTGAGGGACAGAGGGAACTTCCTGGCCTGGCTGGGAAAGGTGGGGAGGTCTCAGACTGGTGCTCATTTTTACCACTACTGAAATGGTTTTTATGTTGAAAGAAACATTCTGTGACAGTTAACCAGGGGTGGGAGGGGACGGAGAATTAGTCACTAGTTTGAGGGTGGTGGTTAAGTGCCGTTGAGTGGCGACCGTTATAAACGTTGTAGAGCGTTTCCAAGAAACCACTGGGGGGGTTTGAACTGCTGACCTTGTGGTTAGCAGTCCAGTGCTTATCCAACCTCACCATACCCAAGATGTGCTAACACGAGTGACGGGGAACCTGCCCAAATCCAAACCCACGTCCATCAACTCGGATGCAACTCAGAGTGACCCTGTGTAGGGTTTCTGAGTGACTGGTGGGCTTGAACTGCCAACCTCACAGTCCAGTGCTTGTCCCATAGTGCCACACCAGGACTCCATTCCAACTCATGGCTATGGTGATATGCTGTGGGGTCAGTACTGACCCACAGAGACCTGTTTAGGGTTCCCGAGATGCATTGTGGAAGCAGCCACCCTTACCTTTGTCTGGTGGAGCAACTGGTGGGCTTGAATCACAGATGTTGTGGTTGGTAGTTCAGTGCTTAACCCACACTACCACAAGGGATCCTTCCCAACCCGTGTAACCGGTGTTGGTTCTCTTTGTTATTTTATGTAAGTAAGATCATATATCACTCATCCCTGTCTGACTGACTTGTTTCACTCAGTATGTAACGTGTCCAAGGTTCTTCTATGGAGTGGATACTTCTTAATATAAAAAACAACACATCATCATTCTTGATGGTTTACACTGGGTTTGGCAAATTGTTCCTATAAACGGCTAGGGAGAAAATGTTTTTGGCTTTGCCAGTCCAGCATACCTCGTTTGGTGCCATTTTTCCAATAGGATGTGCTCACTTCCTGTCTCTGTGTTAATGTTTGTTTATATTCACCGTATTTCAACCTTAACATGCCGTCACAGTACATTTTAGTTCCAACATCACCTTTATAAGCACTGGAAACCAAGAAATATGTGTGACTAGCTTTATTGTGGGCTCTGGAGCAGCCCTAGCCGTGTTTCTGGGGTTTGCTCATCAGTCTCTGCAGCAGTGGATTGCATTTCCCTTGATGTAGGCAGCACCCACAGGGACACAGTAGAATGTGGAGACCATCCTACTCCCTGCAGACAACCAGGGGAAAGGAGAGCTGAGCAGAAACCTCGGTGGGAGCATTGTGTGTGGTGGGGTCGGGGATGCGGGGAGGCTCTGGGAGCAGCCTGATCCAACAGGAGCTTTGGGTGTGAAGGTTTGCACTGTCAGGTGGAGCGGTCCCAAGTCAGGGTGGGAGACTCCAGGGAAGGGCAAGCAGCCGGGAGGGGGCGGGGAAGGAAGCAGGTCTGCTTGGGGTCGGATGGAGGTGGGGTGCTGAGGAATTAAGTCCTTCCTGGTCGCTGCTTTCCTTCCAGATGCTTTTCTCCACATTCCCTGATCCTGCTGGCAAACTGAACCAGTTCCGGAACACCCTCCGAGGGTCCAGGCAGCTTCGCTGGCACGAGAGCTGGAGGCAGACTGTGCTCCCTTTGATTGTGGACACATGACCACACTGGCCAGAGAGGGACCCCTCAACGTGGCTCCATCCCCCCTGGAGACCCCCAGGCTGACGCCTTGGCAGCTGTATAAACAGCACCACCTAGTGGCAGGAAGCGGAGACTACAGAACACAACCGAGGCCTCCTTCCTTCCTTCCCTTGTTCTGTAGTTCTTGAGCTCTGCCTGCTGCTCTCCCCCTTCCTCCTCTAGCCGTCTCCTGACATCTGGCTCCTGCTCGGCTGCCTTGCTGTTGTACAGGTGTGCTGGTGTGAGCAGGTACTCGGGCTGGGGACAGGCATACTTGGTATTTGTACTGCTATAAATGAGGTGCGCATCTTGGAGTCAAAGTTCTCAATTCTGGTTTATGGAGAGGTGTGTGAGGGGTCAGAGCCGCGCACCCTTCAGTTCTCCCAGTAATGGTGACGTCTACAGCCTTAGCTTCAGGATGGCCATCTCTGAGGGCTCGTCATAAGGAAACAACTTCTGGTTGTGGCGAGGCACCGTTTCCCATGGGACCCCTGCCCGGCCTGGGGACAGAGCACACATCTCAGCACAGAGGTGTGAGAGTATGTGTGCGTGTGTGTAGAGGTTTGTTTATTTTAGGGGCATGCATGCAAATTGTGTGTTTAGGGTACATGTATTGTTAAGTACAGTTGTTGGTCCTAACTCATATCTACCCTGTGTAGGGTTTCTGAGAGCTGCTGCTGGGTTTGAACTGCTGACCTTGTGGTTAGTAGTAGTCCAGTATATGTGTGGAGGTATGTTTGTGTGTGCACCTGTGTGTAGGTGTGTGTGTGTGAGGCCATGTGCAGGGCTGTCACCCATCCCCACGGCCACCCTGGCTCTCACGGGTCTGCTCTAGATGCGGCGTGAGCTGAGTGTGCCCAGTTTATAAACGGCACACTGAGGTGGACACCAGGCTGGCCACTACCTGCGTCCTACACACGGGAACAGAAGCTGGAGGCTCATGGGTCATGTTCCTGCAAACAGCGGGGCTGCTGGCCGACCACCTTCCACCGCTGCCATGAGCCCACTGGCTCTCCAGCCCTTCCTCCACTGCTGAGGATGAGGCGGGGGCTGGTGGTGGTGTGAACCGCGGTGGGTGGGCCAGCAGGAGGACTGGGGGGCCTGGGTCTTACCTAGCCCGGCTGTGAACAGTTGGCAAGTGTCCGGGTTCCGCATGGTGAAGGCCACGTAGGCGTCTAGAACCTCAGAGTCCTTGTGGCACCCTGAGAGCATCTGCAGCACCCCGATCAGGGAGAGGACAGTCTCTGGGCAGTATAGCACATCTACGAGGCAAAGTCGGGGTTAGCACAGGGTCTTGAGAGGGAGGGTCAGGCTTTGTTGTCCATGTGGCTGGATACGGGCACTGAGTTAACCTGTTACTAACCTGAACACAGATCGCTTAGGCAAGAAAGGAAAAGTAGGTGAGAAAGGAGGTGCTGCTGTGGACCAAACCCCAGGCCTGGTTAATCCTCCCTTTAAAGAAAGCTGTTCTTTGCCAACCAGCCTGTTCAGAAGCCTGTCTCCGGGGCTCAGTCCGTCAGCTGCAAGGACGCTGTGCCCCATTCCATGGGAGCTGAGTGAGGTTGGCCTGGGGGCGGGCGGAGGGGGACACACGAAATACCACTCACTGCAGATGGGCAGCGGGTGGAGGTGAGGCCACGCAGCAGTCCCTTTGCTGAGCAGCTGCTGGAGGAATCAGACAGGCTGGGGAGCAGTGTGCTAGTCCTATATCCTGGGAAACTCAGGCAATGGGCTGCCCGGACATTCCCACCCCACAACAGAGACACTTGAGATGACAGCATCACTGAAGAGGAGGTGGCTAGAGGTGCAAGGCTCTCCCTGAGACGCAGCTGCTCTGACCAGCCCCACTGGAGCGGGAAATCAAGTCTGCCCCCAGAGCTGGGTGCCATCCCTTCATCTCCAGCCCTGGTGGGGAGAGCAGAGACACATCTGCCAGAGCCGCTGGAGCTGATTTCACCTGCAGACAGACCTCCCTCCCCAGCTGTGGGCTGAGCTGTCAATACCTGCTGCAATGATGACATCTGGCTGGAAGGCTGAGAGCTGTGAGGCTGAGGCCAGGTCCCAGTCCAGCTGGGCCACAGCCACAGTGGGCTTCTCCAAGTCCAGTGTGGTGTTCTCTGGGTGCTGGTGAAGGGTCGTGGCATCGGGCTCTATAGACAGGCCGTTCAGAAGGATGTTCCCGCGGAGCTGCTCCAGGACCCGGCTGTGACAATCGCTGAAGATGTACGCCCTGGGGCGGCATGCCTTGCAGATGGCCAAGCCTGTGAGGCCGGCTCCACTGCCGAGCTCCAGGACGGTCCTGGGTGGACAGGGGAAGCTCAGCATTGGCTTGGGGCCAGCCTGCCTGCCCACCCTGCCCGGGGCCCCTGGCTGTCACCTGTCAGTGAAAACTGCCGGGTTTTCCACGGCCCACTCAGCGAGGTAGAGGGCAGCATTCCAGGTGACCAGGCCTGTAGTGCCGTGGGACACAATGGCTGTGCTCTCGGAGAGGGTGACCGGCTCTCCAGAGGGCTGGACAGAGAGACGGAGTGTGGGCTTACCCAGCAGCCAGCAGAAAAGCAGCTGCTCCCCACAAGGTTAAAAGACCTCCAACAGCTGTGGTTCACCTGTCCCGGAGACCACTCAGCATCTGCTCCCTGTGGGGTTAAGGACCTCCGGTGGTTGTGGTCCACCTTTCCTGGGGAAAGTGCTGTTAGTTACTGTGGCTGGGGTGAGTGAACAGTGCTGAGGTAGCTGCGTGTGTAGTACAAGGTAAAGCGAACAGGCAG
>NW_006408823.1:1862731-1886469 GCF_000296735.1 Chrysochloris asiatica
TCATGCTATCCTAACTCAGGTCATGCTATCCTAACTCAGTAGGTCATACTATCCTAACTCAGTAGTAGGTTATGCTATCCTAACTCAGTAGGTCATACTATCCTAACTCAGTAGGTCATGCTATCCTGACTCTAGATCATACTGTCCTAACTCAGTAGATCAGGTTCACGCTTAGCTGCTATATTGAAGCCTGGTGGTTGCTCCCACTCAATGCTGTGGAGGAAGGTCTGCTCAGCAGCTCCTGTTAAGATGAAAACCCGACGATGAGTTCTACACCGTCACCTGGGAGGGCCATGAGTCGGAACCAGCTCAATGGCACCACCAACAACGCGATGTTGAACAGTTTTTGGCAGAGCTGTGAGCCTATAATAGGAAGAAAGGCCTGGCCATCTACCTCCAGAAACCAGCGGGTAAGAACCTAGGGGCCACAGTGGTCCAACTGACGCCTGATCCTGGACTGGCATAGGACTGGGCAGCATTTTGTTCTACTGTGCATGAGGGCACCACCAACTGGGGTCTGACTCAGCTGCCGCTAGTAACCCTAGAACCCCATAGTGCGTGCTGGAGCTGACTGAGTGGCTGAGCAATGGAGGTGGCAGAGGACAGCAAGGAAGGACAGGCAGCCATCTGGCACACTCCTCCACCAGGGACCGAGCTGGGCACCAGGACCCCATGAGGCTACAAACAAACCCTTCACCCTTGATTCCCACTGATAGCAACCCTGTGGATCAGAGGAGAATTGCCCCACAGGGTAAGTCTTGACGGGAGAACAGAGCCTCATACCTTCTTCCCAGAATGGCTGGTGGGTTTGAACCATCGGCCTTTCTGATAACAGCTGAGTGCTTTACCCACTGCACGACTACGGCTCCCCACCTCCCCCACCGCAAGGTTGTTGTGAAGTGCTGTTGAGTCGACTCTAATGCACAGTGGCCCTGTATAGGTTTCCGAGGAGCAGCTGGTGAGCCTGAACTACTGACCTTGCAGTTCAAAAGGCTTTGCAGTCTGACGCATTAGCCCACAGCGCCACACCAGATACTGTTATTTATTGAAATACTGGTAGACCTCAGAGATACCGTAGGTTCAGTCAAAGACAACCCCGTAAAGCAACTATCTCAAGGTGAGATACATGCATTTTGAGTCCCCCAATGCCTAGAGTGCTGGTGTGGCACTGTGGGCTAATATGCTGGACTGTAAAGTCATTTGAACCACATGGTCGGTGGTTCAAGTTCACCAGCCGCTCCTTAGAAACCCTATATAGGGTTGCTATGGGTGGGAACCGACTCCATGGCACTTAACAACAACAATGCTTAGAAACTCCTGGTGTGACGCTGTAGGATCAGCACTGGACAGCGAACCACAAAGTCAGCAGTTGAAACCCACCAGCCGCTCCTGGGAAGCCCTACACAGGGTCGCTGTAAGTCGGAATGACAAGTGCCTAGGAAAGGGTACTGACACTAGGCAGGTCCAGGGTGACCACCACGGGGACAGTGTGCACAATGTTAGGGTGACCACCACAGGCACAGCGAACACACACTGTTCACTAGACGCAGGGCTGCCACCAGCCTCCCGTTTGTGAGAGGCGCAGTAACCAGGAAGGACAGTGAGGGCTGCCCACAGGTGTAGGCAGTGGTGGGGGCGTGGCTCATACCAGCAAATAGCTCCGGTGGCACTGGGTAGAGTCCTCAGTGGTCAAGACCTCCGCCAACGCCTGGTACAGCTCGTCCAAGGGTTCCACGTGGACAGCCTCGTGCTGGGGATAGACAGGACGAGGCCTTCACTTGGGACTGTCGCCCATTCTGCAGGGTGGGTAAACTAGTCACAAGGACACTGGACAAGCTAAAAATTCCCATGGGTAGCGAAGCAGTTCACACATACGCTAAGGTGGGAACCGCTGAAGCCCAGGGCTGGGTGGGTGGTGGCAAGAGCTGGGGTTCCCAGGGTGCAGGACAGGGGCTGACACCACAGAGGCTGAATCAGCTGCACACCAGTTTCAAGAAAGCCCATGTGTGCAATGTGTCTGGAGACAGCAGATAGTTGGTTCTGGGTGTCCCACCAGGTACCCCGGGTGGTGACAGAAGCTGCCTTCACTGTTTATCTCATTTATTTAGTTTCAGCAGCTCAGTTTCCCATTCGACAATGCACACACTGTTTCATCTCATGGATGGCTGTTCCTCAATGTAACTCCACTCAGCCCTCTTCCTCCTTGCGTTCCCTCTTCCTCCTTCCGTTCCTCCTCTCCTAACCTTTCTGAACTCTTTCCCCGGGTAGCTGCTGCCTTTTTGATCTCGAATGGTGCACCACTCCCTGGAGTTACTGACCCCTTATCCACCTGTCTAGTTTGAGCCTTGGGAGCGAGTCCAGTTTGTCACTGACCTTCTTGATGAGCTCTGAGAGAAAGCAGCGTGTGAACTTTGCTGATGGGGGGTGCTCCACACACAGGGGGTGCTTCACAGTCTACGGCAGAGGACAAGGGGATGCTGACTGCAGGAAGACCCTCCCCAAGTTGTCTATGACCTTCAGGCTCCAAGTGAATATAGGGACAAACCCCAAGTTCCCTGATCCCCGCTCCCATGGCAGAGATGGGGTCAGGCCACAGATGTCCCTCCATGGGGGTGGCTCTAAAGAACAGAAAGTAATTTTCTTATAGTTCTGATACCTCTTCTTGTCCACAATCTTGGGTGTCCCTTGGTTCTCAGGCTTGTAGATGATCTTCAGTGACATGGCCCCCACCCCTCTCAGCCCCTGAGTGTATCTGTATCAAATCTCTTTTCATCACTCAGAAGTAATTAAGTTCAGAGCCCACCCTACTCACGAAGGATGGAATGAACCTAACAAAGACCCTGTTTCCAAACAGGATGACACCCACCTGCTGGGATGGGGCGAGGACACAGCGAGGACAAGGACAGTTCAGTCTGCAACAGCATCTTAAGACAGAAGCAACTTCCCAAAACACAGCCTTTTCCTCTGAGGAAGAACAGCCTTGCAGGTGTTTCTAGGGGCCCAGTTTGGGGAGGAATGTGGGGCCTGTGGACTCATGCTCAGCCCCCTTGCAGGGGAGCCAGTATGAACTGGAGTTTGTGGTCAGTGGTGTTGTGTCTGGCTCCATGGGAAGGTGGGAACCCAGCCAGTGGGAACCAGGTGGCACGGGGCAGGCATGCATCAAAGGCATCTGAACGCTGTGATCAGGGCCGGTGGCCTGGGAAGAACACAGTCCTCCCCCCAGGGCTCTCGGCTTGGCTGGTTAGGTTCTAAAGGAGCTGTTCTGCCCGAGGCTGTCATAGTGATAGTGTGCCCTATAATGTTGGCTTGAGTGCTGCTTGGATGCTGGAAGCTACCGGCATTTCAAATACCAACAGGGTCACTATGGTGGACTGATTTTCTGCTTCCAGAGTAAGATAGATTAGGAAGAAATGCTTTCTAAAAATCAGCCACTGAAACCCCTGTGGATACTACTATCCCATGAAGTCAGCTTTAAACCAAACCCGAAATACCAATCTCAGTGCTACTGAGTCCATTTTGACCCAGTGACCCTGTAGAAGGGAGAGCGTAGAAGTGGCTTCCAAGGCTGTAAATCTTCACAGAAGCAGAATGCCACATGGTTCTTCCAGAACAGCTGGTGAGATTTTGGTTAGCAGCTAACCACTTTCGCTACACTGCCGTGAATCATGTTGCTTCTGACTGAACTGCCCTCCATAGGTCTCCACTGCTGTCAGTCCTATGGAAGCCGAAAGTCTCAGCGTTCCTCCAAAGGATAGCCGGTGGGTTCGAACTGCTGACCTTTTGGTTAGAAGTCCAATGCTTACCCTACAGTGCCACCAGGGCTTGTTAAACCAAACAAGTTTAACTTAATTAGAAAAGACACCTGCCTTGAGCAGTGTGTTCTTTTTAAAGAATCCTCTCTGAGATCAAAGTGACCACAGCGAATGTAAAGGTGACAGAGAAGCTTTGGGGACAGTGAGTTGGTGCTGCTGCCCGTAAGCATTTTAGGAAAGGACGCAGAGAAGAGGTGGCACCAACTGAAGACTGTGACCACCGATGTCACCAAATCGCGCTCGTGGAAACTGGTGAACTGACGGGTGTTCTGTGAAATCAAACAGACGTATTGCAACAGGCAAATCTGCTATATAAGACCTCTTTAAAGTGTTCAAGAGCAAAGACGTCAGTTTAGGGACTAAGGTGAGCCTGACCCAAGCCATAGTAATTCAGTAACCTCATCTGCATGTGAAAGGTGGACAAAGAACACGGGAAGACCATAGAAGTACTGATGCATTTGAGTTACGGTGTTGGGAGATGAATACTGAAAGTACCGTGGACAGTCAGAAAAACAAACACATTGGAACTGGAAGAAGTAAACTCAGAGTGCTCCTGAGAAGCCCAGGTGGAGAGACTTCGTGTCTCATACTTGTGACATATTATCAGGAGGGACCAGTCCCTGGAGAAGGATATTATGCCTGGTAAAGTGGAGGGTCAGCAGAAAAAGCGAAGACCCCCGATGAGATGGACAGACATAGTGGCAGCAACAATGGGCTCAAACAGAACACACATTATGAGAATGGTGTCAGACCAGGCAGTGTTTGGTTCTGTTGTGTAAACGGTCATTATGAGTTAGGATCTAACTCATGGATCACAGTAGAGTATTGTGCACTGGTGGTGGCTGTGTGCCGTGGAGTCGGTTCCGACTCATAGCGATCCTGTTCAGGGTTTCCAAGGCTGTAAATCTTTACGGGAGCAGAACGTCTCCTCTTTCTCCCGCGGAACAGCTGGTAGTTTCGAACTGCTGACCTTGCGGTTCGCAGCCCGATTCGTAGCCACTACCAGAGCTCCTTTTGTGTACTAGAGTGCTGGAAGGTGAGCTCCCAACACAACAGCTGTAACGATGAAGGAGAGGGTACCAACAATTGTGAAGGTGGGGCGGGGTACGGCGGTGTTTCTCTTGTACACACGGTTCCTGAGTCAGCTGACTGGACAGCAGTAGCAACAGGCGCCTTCCCCATGTTCTCTGTGCTGCCGTGTGTGGTGGGATGCTTGGGGTGGGATCCAGAATGGGCCATGAGTCAGTGCAGTCACCGTTCTGAACCACGTGAGCGTTCTCCATGCACTTTCTAGGACAGAAAGTCTTAAACCCCTCAGCCTGGGCTCCCTGGATGGGCTTGGTGGCTGGAAGAGGTTGGGTTGTGACACCCCACAACGTGACCTTCTGTAGCAGCCCCTCACCGCCAGTCCTGGGGAGAGAATCCACAGCTTTGATTTTCACTAAGGTTCATGGCTGTTTTGGGTTGAATTGTGTCTTCCAATTCCATTACGTTCTAACATGAAGTTCCCCCTGGTCCCAGTGAATGTGACCCGGAAGTAGGGTCTTTGCAGGTATCATCAGTTCACAGGAGGCCGTAATGCACAATGGAAGGCCCTGACCCAACAGGACTGGTGTCTTCACAGAGAAGTGACACTGAGAGGAGATGGAGGAGAGACTGGAGTGATGTGTTGACAAGTCAGGGGATGCCAACAGTTTCCAGGAACCACCATAAACTAGGAAAAGGCAAGGATGGATCCCCCCCTGGAGCATTCAGAGAATGTATGACCCCACCGACAGCTTGGCTGTGGTGTTGGTGAGGAATACTGAAGATAGATGGACTACCAGAACACACAGATTTGCCATGGAAGAAGTACAGCCAGAATGAGCCTTAGAAGGAAGAATGGCAGACTTGGTCTCACATAGTTTGAACATGTTATCGTAAGGGACCAGTTTCTGCAGAAGGAAGGACATCGTGTTTGGTAAGGTAGCGGTTGTTCTTAGGTGCTTCCCAATCGGTTCTGATTCTCATTGATTTCCTACTTTCACATTTCAATCACCAGTAATTACCATTGCCTCCGGATTGCATGTTTGATCAATATCAGCAGTTGGTAGGATCCTTCAATGTCATCATCACTGGCTTTAGGTGCTGATGCATAGATGTGAGGAATAGTGGTACAAACTGATCTTCCTTGTAGGCATGTGGATATTATCATATCACACACAGCATCGAACTTCAAGATACAGCATAAAATACTCATTTTGATGGTGAATGAGACACACCATTGCTCTTCAATTTGTCATTTCTGGCATAGTAAACCACATGATTTACTGATTCAAATAGTCCAATACCAGTCCATTTCAACTCACTAGTTCCTAGGAAGAATCGTGGTGACTTCGTACATTAAGTACTGGACTGTGAACCACAAGGTCCACAGTTTGAGTCCACCAGCCGCTCCGCAGGAGAAAGATGAGGCTTTCTGCTCCCTCCAAGATTTAAAGCCTTGGAAACCCTGTGCAGGGTTGCTACGAGTCCAGCACTTAACAACATGCCTAGGATGGCAGTCTTGATGCATTCCATTTCATTTGGGGCCACTTCCAACTTTCCTAGATTCATACTGTGTACATTCCATGTTCCCATTGTTAGTGGATATTTTCAGTTGTTTCTTCTCATTTTGCGTGGTGTCCCACCCACAAAGGAAGGTCCTGAAAGCATTGCTCCATTCCCATAGTTAAGGTCAACTCTACTTAGGCTCTTCCCCTATTGTACTTTAAGTGCGGTGTCACCTTCAAGCAGTGTAGGTGACTGTTTTGATGCTATTCATAAGGCTTTCTGTGGTGAACTTTACTGGTAAGAGGGTCAGAGAAGAAGAGCAAGACTCTTCATGAGATGGCCCAGTGGGCTCAAATACAGCAAAGGTTGTGAGGAGGGCACAGGTCCCAGCAGTGTTTTGTTGTTATATGTGGGGTTGCTCACTATGAGATGGAACCAACTCGATGGTGCCTAACGACAACAAAACATGAGACCATCCGTATCTGTGGTGTGAAGCCCCCACTTTGTAGTCCTTTGTTACAGCAGGTCTGGGAGACTAAGACCCTTCTGTACCAAGACGCAGTGTGATCTGCCCTTGAACTAGGGCCAGGGTGGGGCCGGGTTAGGCAGTTTGGTGGTTCTGCCTCCAAACCACATTAGAGGTCCCTGAAGATCCTAATCTCACCATCAGCATCTGGATCAGGGGACAGGTAGGCAGGGCTTGCCTCTTGTCTTCTTCATAACACAGGGAAGCACGTTTTAGAGCAGCTTTCAAATCCAGAGGGCATCCCTGCATGGCTCTTCCTTAGACGTCCTCCCGACACATAGGGGTCTGTACACGCTGATGTCTTCATCTAAGACACTAAAAAGCCAGTGCTGAAAGAGGCAGTGGCGCCGATATTCAGCATCTGCTCGTGGCTTCCTTCAACAAATACACCCACCGCTTGTGGCACATCTCCACGACCAGTCGGACCTGGGGGTCTGTCACCCATGAAGTGGTTCCATCAGGTGGGTCGACCCTGACTCACACTAACCCCAGGAGTGTCAGAGAACTGTGCGCCACAGGGTTTTCTTTCTCTGTTGTTGAGACTACACAGAGCAGAACATGGGTTACACGTTGGGCTGATAACCACAGGGTCAGCGGTTCAAACCTACCAGCAGCTCAGAGGAAGAAAGATGAGGCTTTCTGCTCCTGTAAAAATGCACAGCCTCAGAAACCTATACAGGGTCGCTGTTAGTCAGAACTGACTCATCAGCACTTAACAACAACAACATCAAAGTGGACAGTCAGTGAAAAAGAGGAAGACCTCCAACAGTGGGATCAAACAGAACAACTGTGTGGATGGAGGACTGTGCGGTGTTTCGGTCTGTCATACGTGGGTCGCTATGAGTCGGCATTGACGCGATGGCACCTAACCACGACATGCATAAGTCGGTGACCCCGATCAGAGCTGTACAACCATCTTCTCCTCCTTCTGAGCTGTCCCCCCCCACATTACAATAAATTCACGGCTCCCAAAGTTTCCCATCTAATCTTCCCAGTTGCTGGTGTCAGCTTGGAACCTTATATACAGATACTCTTTAGTAGCTTGGCTAAATAATTGTTTGACTTCAAGAAGATATCAAGGGATCTTTTTGGTTTAAGATTTAAAATGTATCTCAGGGCAGTAATTCAGGGGGTTCATCCAGCCTCCATGGCTCCAGAAAGTCCAGAATCCATGAGAATTTTACATTCTGTTCTACATCCCCCCTCTTTTGACTAGAACCTTCAGTCACAAAGCTCGGCAATGACAGCTGGGCACCATCCGGCTCCTAGGGTTCAGGGCAGATGCTCCATAGGGTTTTTCAATGGTGATTTTCAGAAACACATCACCAGGACTGTCTTTTGAGGTACCTCTGAGAGGACTTGAACTGCCAACCTTTTGGTCTGCAGCTGTGTGTGCACCATCCCAGGGACTCCATGGGACTCTTACCTTCTGCAAAATATCCAGAAGCAGTTGAGGCTCTGACGAATCCCTTAACTTCTCTTCTAAGCTCTATTCGTGGGACAGTTTATGAGAGGAAGAGGGAGACATAAAAAAAAGGGAGAGGGATGTCAAAGTGTCTCACAGGCATATTGGCAAGGTGCTAATTGTCCCTCCCCAGGGATGAGAGCCAATCAGAAGTGGAAGCTGCACGTTGGGCCTGGTTGTGTTAAAGGAGGCATCTTTTATTCAGATTCCTTGCTCACCTGCCCCCTGGCTCACATATCGGCTACGCTGATGAACTGTTGGCCGGGAAGCTTGCTGCAGCCCTGACCTCAGAGAATTGGCAAATGCCAGGCCAGGTGACTCCATCCTCTTACAGGGGACCTGAGCCCAGCAGCTTGCCCTGGCTCCAGAGCCTGGCACATGGGTGACACCGGCTACGCCACTTCATTTCCCCAGCGACTTCATGGGACAGAGTAGAACTGCCCCACTGGGTTTGCTTGGCTATAAATCTTTACACTGGTTGGATTCAAACCTCCAACCTGTTGGTTGGCAGCTCTGTGCTTAAATGCTGTGCCACCAGGGCTCTGTGCTCTCAGAGACCCCCTCTCCCGGCCCTCATCTGATGTCATCCCTGCCCCCTCCCGCCACACTGGCCTGCTGGTCTTTCCTGCACACCACAGGCCCTTTGCACATACTGTTCCCCAGGATGGGCTGCTCCCATGCTGTGTTTTGGGGTAGGCCTTCCTTGACTCCCCCACTTTGGTGAGTCTTTCCTCCCTCCTCTCTAATAACTGCTTCATTTTACAGCTCCCTGCTGCATGAACTTTACAGCCACTGCCATCACCTGACTTACTTCATGGGTTTATCCTGGCTCTTCCAAGCATTCAGCCCCTTTTCTGGAAGGTAAGTGGCTGAGTACTGGCCTGTAGGAGGCCTGAGTGGGTGCTTTCATGTACACATAACCCTGACAAGAGCTGCAAGGTACAGAGCATGATTTCGTCTCCACTTTACCAAGTAGCAAACAGAGATGCAGCCACTTGCCCAAGGTCACACAGCCACACGTGATAGGGCCAAAAGGCCAGCACAGGCAGCTGCTTCGTGTGAGCTCCAACCCCAACCCCGCTTCCTTCCTATCAAACACGAAGCACAGTAAGAATGCCTATACAACAGGGAAAGGCAGTGAGACTTCGTCTCATGTACTTTGGACATATTACCAAGAGGGACCAATCCCAGGAGAAGGACACCATACTTGGAAAAAGATGAAGATGCTCAGTGAGATGGCCTGACACAGTGGTAGCAACAATGGGCTTGCACATAGCAACCACCATGAGGATGGCATGGGGCTGAGCAGTGGTTTATTCTGTGGTACACGGGGTGGCCATGAGTCAGAACCAGCTAGAAGGCACCTGTTATATGCCGGGGAGTCGGTTCCAACTCATAGTGACCCTGCACAAAGTTTCCGAGGCTGTAAATCTTTATGGGGGCAGAAAGCCTCATCTTTCTCCCGAGGAACAGCTGGTAGTTTTGAACTGCTGACCTTGCGGTTCTCAGCCCGATTCGTAGCCACTACGCTACCAGAGCTCCTTTTGTATTATATATTTGTCGTTGTTAACTGGTGTAGAGTCGGTTCTGACCCATAGCCACCCTGTACAGAGTTTCTGAGGCTGTAAATCTTTACGGGAGCAGAACGCCTCATCTTTCTTCCGTGGAACAGCTGGCAGTTTCGAACTGCTGACCGTGAAAATAGCAGTCCGATTCGTAACCACTACGCTACCAGAGCTCCTTAGAAGGCACCTAACAACACATAATTGGATGTGAGGGATAAGAATGAGCTAGCATTCAGCATGTGGTTCTCTGCATATAGAAATCATTCATAGTCCATATTCACAGGGACCCATGGATGCTACTATAAGAGCCACATTTTGGTTTTTAGAAAGTACAGAGTCCTTATGACGGAACTAATGTCTTAGAAGGTCAAATATTCTCATTGTTGAAATGACACAAATAACTAAACATCATCCTGCAAGGTGGTCCCAAGGGAAGGAAGGAGAGGAGGAGGATTATATACAGGCAGACCTTGGAGGTCATTCGGTTGGGTACCAGACCACCTTAGTAACTTTAAGAGTGCAACAAACGGAGTCACATGAATGGGTCTCCCAGGGCCTAGAAGAGTGATGTTAACCCTGGACTACTCTACGATGTGTGCAGCACCATGATGGCGTGTGAAATCTTGTGAGAAGGACTAGTAGGGGCACATGCTGTTGGGAAAATGGCAAACCACAGACTTGCTCAATCCAGGGCTGCTACCAACCGTGTTCTCAACAAATGCCGTATCTGCAAAGCACAGTAAAACGAAGTCTGGCAGGCAGATCAACATGGGACCGCTAACTGCAAGGTCAGTGGTTCAAACCCACCAGCAGCTCCTCGGAAACTCTATACAGAGCTGCTATTGAACAGCAGTATCAAGTACTCAAATGGTTCTGGGCAGCTCGCTTCAGCACACCAATGATAAAAGGAGGTGCTGTCCAGTAGGGTCCTCTGTCTGGACAGCAGGACCCCACTGCTGGGAGTCTCCCCTCTGGCCCCTAACACTTTTGTACCCTGGCTGCTTTTTGGTGACGGGGTATACCAGCTTTGGATACCCTCTGGGGTGGTTCGACTTTATCCTGTGAGGTCGCTGGGGTTGGAGCTGGGTCACCAGCCACCAGAGGTAAAGTTAGGATCCTGAAGCCGCCTCTCAGGCGACTGAATCCTTTACTTATCTTCCAGCTAACACGGAGGCCGGAGCCAGGCCCAGGCCACTCAGCAGCTGTTCCCAAAAATCCGGAAGCCAAGTGGCTAAAAAAACAACTCGGGAAAAAGGCCGTGAACACCCCAAAACTCCAGAAGCTGGGTGTCGCCGGGAGAGTCCCACATTCCATCAATCCCTGGGCCTCCTTCGGGGAAGCAAAGTGGGGGCCTCCAAGAGTTCGGTTCCGGGGCCAGTTCCCCTCCAGGAAGGGCAGGATCCCGGGGCCCAGGTGAGGGGGATCGACGCCTCTTCCGGAAGAAGGCAGGATCAGGGACCCAGAGCGAAGACGGGCCAGTTTGCTGTACACCCAGCCTCACAGAGGCTCCTAGGATCAGCCCAGGACAAGCACCGGGCTCGTGTGTTCCTGAACCCCGAGGGCGGGGAGGCCGGACCCAGCTCACGTGGCAGGCGGACCCGGAATACTTGAAGTTGGCCACCGAGACATCCCCCCACCCGCGGGCCCGCGCCCCGCAGCCCACCTGCCAAGGGAAGGAACGCAGCGCGCGCGCAGCCAGGAAGCGGCGCTCGAAGCTCTGTAGGAGGGGCTCGACCCGCACGCTCTCCTCCAGCGCCATGAAGAGGCGGGGCCAGCCGACGTTGCCCGGGAGACGGAGTCCAAGGGAGGCCTGCGCCGAGAGGAGGAGGGCCTAGGGGCGGGGCTGAGGCGGGACTTGGACACGGGAGGCAGGGCTGACGTGCTTAGGCCCTGGAAGGCGGTGCTTGGGATAGGAAGGCGGTGCTTGGGACCAGAAGGCGGGACTTGAAGTAGGAAGGCGGGACAAGGAAACGGAAGGCGGTGCTTGAGGCCAGAAGGCGGGATTTAGGACTGGAAGGCTGGATGTGAGTCCAGCATGCAGTACTTGAGGTCAGAAGGCGGACCTTGAGACGGAAAGGAGGTGCTTCAAGCCAGAAGGTGGTGCTTTAGACCGGAAGGCGGTGCTTGAAGCCCGAAGGCGGTCCTTGAAGCCCGAAGGTGGTGCTTGAGGCCGCAAGGCGGGACTTGAGGCTGGAAGGCGGGACTGCCTGGCCTCCTGCACTTCACTGGGGCCTTGGCTGGAGTCTGTCTCATTTTATGCACGTGTACAGGAAGTCCTATGGAGTTTTGGTAGCGTAATGGTTACTAAAATGGGCTGCTAATCTCAAGGTCTGCAGATCGAAACTATCAGCCGTTCCGCGGGAGAAAGATGAGGCTTTCTGTTCCCATAAAGATTTACAGCCTCGGAAACCATATACAGGGTCGCTGTGGGTCGGAACCGATTCAATGGCACTTAACAACAACGGGAAGTCCTAAGTCAACCCGGACCTCTTCTCAACGCCGCCTTCCTGAGAGTCGTGGCGAGGGAGCATGACAGCCCTCTGTGTCCGCGGACGCCGTGTGGGTCAGGCCGCTGCTGTCCTTTCGGCCCTTGGAGAAGCGTGTGAAGGTAGAGGACACGCAGACCTGCTTTGCTGCCCTGGGGCTCGTGCGGGGGAAAGCTGTTAGTTGTTGTTGACCGGACTCCGGGTGACCCCATAGGGCTTTCGAGACAGACTTCCGGAAGTCTGTCTTCGGAGGCAGCTCTGGGTGAGTTCAAACCACCAGCCTTTCGGCTAGCCCCATTCCCCACTGAACTGACATCACCCAAAACGGTGTCTGACCTGAGGGCTTACGGGAAGACATTTAGTGTTTGCAGGAAAGAAACCTGCAAAAATGTGGGGTAGGAGCTGGTACCATCGGGGACATAGTGTGCGTGTGGCCAGGTCGACCGCGGGGGCATCACGGGTTCGCTTCCAGGGCGCCGCAATCAAGAGAGTCACATGCTTTTTTAGTCTATTAAGTGTGGCTAGACTTATAGCATATATTAAGTGTGGGATAGTATGTTGAAGGAATCAACATTGAGCACACCTGTGGTACAAGAGCTCATTCAAGTGTCCAGGATCAGAGATACCAGTGTGAGAACTAAGGCGCACCTGACCCAAGCCATGGTGTTTTCAGTAACCTCATATGCAAGCAAAGACAAGGAAGACCGTAGAAAAATTGATGCATTTGAGTTACAGTGTTGGAGGAGAACATTGAAAGTACCATGGACTGCCAGAAGAACAAATAGATCTGTTTTGGAAGAAATACAGCCAGAGTGCTTGTTGGAGACCAGGATGGCCAGATTTCACCTCTCACACTTCGGACGTATGGTCAGGAGGGACCAGTCACTGGAGAAGGAGATTGCTGGTGAAGTGGAGGGTCTGAGATTGGCACAGTGGCCAACAGTAATAGATGTAACAATTGTGATCATGGTGCAGGGCCAGGCAGGGTTTTGTTCTGTTGTGCAGAGGGTCGCTATGAGTTGAAGTCAAGTCGATGGCACATAACAGCAGGATGAAAAATTTGAAATCTATGAGAATCACTAATGTGAGACACAAAACATTCAATATATGTGTGTATATGTAATCCACAAAGTGCAATAAAATGAGGTCGGCCTTTATACAGAGGTGGGACGGGGAGAGTTAGGGAGAAGAAACTCTTTCCAGTCCTACATTATTGTGTCTCCATTGGAAGTCAGTAGTTAGTGACCCACCAGTATGCCCATGGAATAAGAACTGTGTTCAAAGTCTGAAATGTTTGCCTTAACAAATCTTTCATAAACCTCCATGTGGAAGAGCTCTAGGAGCTAATTTGTTAAATAAATATACTTGTAGGCTGTAGATGAGACAGGTAAAATCTTTTAACCACTTTCACATGAGTATCACTTAGACCCAGCTTAGCTATGATGATGAGAGAGAGGTAAATTCGTTCTAAGGAGTGCAACTGCTGTTCTTACACTATACTGAGTGAGCCCAGGACATCACCCCCGACCTTGCCCAAATGATGTGTCTTTTACTTTCTGAACTGTGACTTAAATAAATGTAAGTATGTTGGCCATTGCAGTGAATTATCAAACTCAGCTTGAATAGAGAGTGTGTGGAGGGATTGTTGATAACACTTGTGCAGGCATCGTTAAATAAATTGTTAAACTTTAATTAAATTACAGTATTAAACTATTTCAATCAGTGGCAAATACATTTAAATAACATTAACCGTGGCTGGAATTTTACATGGAATCAATGGTTGTACAAATTCTCTTCGTTACAGTATTCTGAGACATCATCACTGAGGCTAGACAAGTCACCTCAGCCCGGGCAAGTCATAGCGGTGAAGGACTGCTGGCTTCAGAACTGCGTCTTAGCCGCTGGTGTGCTTGGGCTGTTCTGATTCGCTTTCTGCCTGTGGTAGACAATGGGAACGGGTTACTTAATTCATGACGGTAGGACTTACTCTTTTAATACACAGGATCCTGATGAGAGGAGCTGCTGCGGAGTTAATCCGTAAGCACACAGAATTTATGAAAACCAAAAATGAAACCATTCCCCATTCTACATCACCCTAATGATCTCTGATAGGTTCAAGGTGTTACTGTTATGGCTACTGGCGCAAGTAATCTCACCAGCAGTCCACCTTGCCTTTGCTGGTCCTCTGATTCACCAAACGTGATGTTCGCCTCCACTGACTGAGCCCTCCTGAGAAGCTGGACAATGTTCAGTTGTGATGCATAGGATTTTCATCGACTCGTTTCCAGAAGTTCAAACCTACCAGTGGATACTCAGGAGAAAGATGAGGCAGTCTGCTTCTGTAACTACTTACAGCCTTGGAAACTCTAGGGAGCACGTCTACTGTGTCGGATTTACTATGCCTTGGAATTGTAATAGATTGTCAAAGCTTCCTTCCTTGTCTTAGTGTAGAAGTTTCGCTGAAACCTGTCCACCGTGAGTGACCCTGCTGTCCACCGAGACCTGTCCACCGTGAGTGACTATTTGAAATACCTGTGACATGGCTTCTGAAACCATAGCAACATGCGATACACTACAGTACAGCACGCTGACAGATGAGTGAGTGGTGGAGTAACACACATACCATAAAAACCAATACCAAAAAAAAAACCCCAAAACAAATGAAAAGAAAACACCAATAGCATTGTGCCAGTTCTGCCACACAGCAACCCTACAGGACAAGGTAGAACTGCCCTGAGTGTTTCCCAGACGAGTTTTTTATGGAAGCAGATTAGCAAATCTTTCTCCCATGGAGCAGTTGGTGGATTGAACTGCCAGCCTTTTGGCTAATAGGCAAACACTCAACCACCAAGCCACCAGGATTCCGTAGTAACACACACAAGAGCTATTCATTCGTTACATTTCTGGGGAGCAAAAGGACTTGTACAATCAATGCCTGAGTAGATAATATACACAGGGGCTTCAAAACCTGTGTGGGGAAAATGCCATTATCTTTCAATTAGATTTTTCCACAAAGTTTTTGAAGCCCCATTGGAAATGATGTTATGCTAGGACATTAATACATCTTGGCTGGTCTGGCTTTCCCTGGTGCTGGAGATGGGCTCTGGATTGAGGAAGGCTCCCGTGTGGGCCATGGGACTTCCCTGCACACACAGAAGAGAACCTTGTGTGTACTTTCCCAGGCAGGGCAAAGCGATATATATCTCAGACCTCAGTCTTGGAATGATCAAGGCACGAGCAGGGTTTTGATGGTCTGCAGACCTCACAGGTCTGATGTGTTCAGGCAGAAATGGAAATTGGACCTATGTCTTAAAACCAGGGCTTTGAACAACTTCTCCCCAATAGAGTCACAGCGTATGAAACAACTGGAATGGACCCAAATTTGTAAAATATAGGTGAGCCCGAATGGTAACCACAATGGGGAAAGTGGCATATCAGTACCTTGATAGGAACTTAATCTTCCTCTTAGAAAACAGGGCAATGTGTGCATTGTATAGCAACCAGATATCTTTCCCAGCAGAGTTGGAAACAACGGTGCCCGGCTCAAATATGGTGGCCAAGCACAGTAACTCTGAGTGTGTACCGTTCTCCACAGTCTTCCATATCAGGCCTCGGAAGGGCTTACTGTGCCTCTGCTGAGTCTACCACTCAAAGCCTTTGACAGGCAATTTTTCCTATTCCAGTGTTTGTTCTGCTTCATGTTAACTTTCAAAATTCGGGTCTGTTCTGAATTTCCTTTTGTTGGTTAAGACTGAACCGGTTCAAATCCTTGCTTATAACAAAAAGCAACGATCCCAGGTGGCGGTGCTAGAGCAGCACAGGGCATCATCTGAGGGCCCCAAGAAGTGCATGTGTGTATGTGTGTGTGTGTGTGCATGCGTGCGTGCTATATTAAAGACTTAGCTTCCAGGTTTGAGATTTGAGATTTTCCTTAACAACAATAAATAAAAAATAAAAACCTTCTACATCCTAGCTGTGCAGCATGGCTACCTTTTTGGAAATGATGCTTTAGGCGTGATGGTTGACTTACTAAATGGAAATTGCCCCCTTTTCTCTCCTGTAGCTAATAGCTTCTGTGAAAAAGGACCCATTGATTTCTTTCTAAAATGTTGCTTCAGGGTGTAGAGAACGTTATAGGTCATGTTTCAACTAATAGAGTACTTTTATAGTTCAAGTATAAATTACACTAAATGTGGCTTTTGCAGTGGCATTTGAAGTTAAGTCAAGCTCCAGGTTTCTTTGGGCTGTTTTTAGCATCCAGAAGGCCCCTGTATAACCACACCAGCTATGCTCAAGTAGAAGGTGCATCGTGGTTACGAGTCAGGTTGCTAACCTCAAGGTCAGCAGTCTGAATCTTCCAGCCATTCCACAGGACAAAGATGAGACTTTCTGCTTCCATAAAGATTTAAGCCTTGGAAACCCTAAACGGGGTTGCTATGAGCCGGAACCAACTCCACGGCACAAAACCACCATCATCATGTTCAAGTAGAAGAATGGCCAAGGTTGGGCATTGCTGGGAAGATGAAACTCAGACTAATAAGGACCACTACTGAGGTGTACAGAGAGGTATACCACTGGTTGGTGGGAGAACCAGCTCCATAATTTGTGGGGCCCAGTACAAAAAGAAAACCGGAGGCCCCCAGCTCACAGATGAGGCATTTTAAATCAGTGACAGTAGGTTACTTAACCAGTTAGTGGAGGGGGTGGGGCATCTGAGTGTGGGACCTCATGGTGATGGAATGGGCTAGCCCTGGCTGCTGGATTCTACAAGGATTAGACTCTACCCCCCAGGGCAGGAAGTGGTTGAAATGTATTCCTACAGATCCGTGGGAGAAGGCGATAACAGCCTAGCTCCACAAAGACTGACAACCTTGGAGACCCTGTGTGTCCTGTCCTGCCCTGTCTGGTCACTATGAATAGGAATGACCTCGTGGCAGTGGGCTGGTTCTGGTTTGGTGTGGTGCTGATCAACCACTTAAACAAAATCTCCCAGGTGTGACAGGGTAGAATGGCTCTAGAGGGGCTTCTTGGCTGCCGTCTTTCCGGAAGTGAACTGCCAGACCTTCCTTCTGCAGGGTTACCAGGTAGGTTCGTAACCCTGACTTTAGTCATCCAGCAGCAAACTGTTTTCACCACCTTTGCTCAACCCCAGGAGACCCAAAGCCCACTCACTTCTTTTTGCGCCGGATGCTTGTGCTTGTCACAATGGACACAAACAGAACAAAGATCACGCCGGTGGCAACTCCGAGACCAATCCCCACATTTCGGAGCATGGATGCGTTCCTTGTCTCCTGTCCTGTTAAAAGCCAAAAGGTTTTTAATTGTCAGATTATTAAGAGGCTGTTCTGGAGGCTCATGGATCCCTGGACAGTTCCCCATCCAGGCGCCAGTGACTATTAATTATGGAAATGAAATGTACATTTAACCACAGGAAGTGTCCACTGTAGTGCACTCTTGTCGGGCAAGTCATTGGAAGCCAATTTACTCAATGACCTGTTCGCCAGATGACCCATTTGCCTAATAGCCAATTTGCCAAATGACCCATTTGCAGAAAGCCAGTTCACTGGAAATCAGTCTGTGGAATGTTTTGCTTCTCAGTAGCTGACAAACATTTCACTCCAGGTTCCAAAAGGACACGGAGTGTGGATAGGGGAAAACAGCTGTAGCAGAACTCTAAAACTTAAAAAAAAAAAGACCCAAACACCCCAAATCTCAGCCATTTGGGGAATTAGCCATTCAGTTCATTCATTTTTGGCACAACAGCTTGATTTCTGTAAGTTCTCAAGATGAGACTGCAACTCGTTGTTAACTGCTGCTGCCACCTGGCTCCTTAACTCACAGGGACCCGGTGCCTGATGGGAGTGGACTGTTGTACCCCAGGGTTTTCCTGGGCTACTTTTTTGGAAATTAATTGCCAGGTCTTTCTTCCTAGGCTGGAAGCTCTGCTACAGCCTGTTTAGCCTCACAGCACCACACAAGCCTCCACGGACAGATGGCTGGTGGCTGCGATTGAAATGCCTGGCCAGAAATCGAACCCAGGTCTCCTGCAGGGAAGGAGAGAATTCTACCACTGACCCATCACTGCCCTTGGCAGTGGGTTAGAAGAAGGAAGAGGGTGTCCTTTCACCTCTTTGGGTGACAGACTCTGTCACTAGGCAGGATATTTATAGTGCCTCTCAACGACATATTGCATTAGGCAAATCTGCTGCACAAGACCTTTTTAAAGTGTTGAAGAGCAAAGATGTCAGCTTGAGGACTAAGGTGCGCCTGACCCAAGTCATGGTATTTTCAATAACCTCACATGCATGTGAAAGCTGGACAGTGAATAAGGAAGACTGTAGAAGAATTGATGCTTTTGAGTTATGGTGTTGGAGGAGAATATTGAAAGTGCCATGGGCTGTCAAAAGAACCAACAGATCTGTGTTGGAAGAAGTGCAGCCAGAGTGCTTCTTGGAGGCCAGGATGGCCAAACTTTGTCTCTCATACTTCAGACATACTGTCAGGAGGGACCAGTTGCTGGAGAAGGATATCATGTTTGGTAAGGTGGAAGGTCAGAGAAAAAGAGGAAGACCCCCCCCCCCCCCCCAACAAGATGGATTGGCCAAGTGGCAGCATCTATGGACTCACACGTGGCAATAATTGTGAGGTTGGCCCAGGATCGGGCAGTGTTTCGTTCTGCTGTGCATAGGGTCGCTATGAGTCAGTACTGACTCGATGGCACCTAACAACAAACAACTCCTGCCGAAGAGAAGATGGCCTGTGTTTTGTAAGACAGGTAGGTAGGTGGATGGATGGATGATTGGTAGGTGGATAGATTTGATAGGTGGTGATGGTGATTGTTATAACAACCCTGAGTAGGTTTCTGAGGCTGTAAATCTTTGCTGGAGTAGACAGCCTGTGGAGTGACTGGTGGGCCTGAAGCACAATACTGTGGTTAGCATTCCAGTACTTATCCTATGTCCTCTAGATTACAGAGGGAGGGAGGGAGATAGATTAGATAGGTGGATACATAAATTGAACAGGTAGGTAGGTAGGTAGACCAGTAGGTAGGTAGATTGGATAGATAGGTAAGTAGATAGATTAGGTAAGTAGGGAGGTAGATAAATTGCATTAGACAGGGAGGGAGGGAGGTACATAAGATAGATAGGGAGGTAGATTGGATAGATAGACAGGTAGGTAGATTGGATAGACAGGTAGTTAGGGAGTTAGATTAGACAGGTAAGTAGGTAGATTGGAGAAATAGGTAGTTAGGGAGTTCAGTGAGACAGGTAGGGAGGTAGATTGGATAGACAGGTAGGAAGTTAGATTACACAGATAGGGAGGTAGGTAGTTTGGATAGAGAGGTCAGGCAGATAGCTGGCTCATGGTGACCTCATTATATACAAGAGGGGAAGACATTTCCCCGTCCTGCACTAGCCTCCCAATGACAAGCATGTTTGAGTCCATTATTGCGGTAATTGTAACAGTTCATCTCACTGAGAGTCTCCCCAGCTCTTGCCAGCCCTTTACCTCACCAAACATGATGTCCTTCTCTAGCAACTGATCTTGCCTGAGGTGTCCAAAGTAAGCAAATGGAACCATATTCTGTTTTGATCCATAAGACTTTCATTGGCTGATATTCAGAAGCAGATTGCCGCCATCCTAATCTGTTTTAGTCTGGAAGCCCCTCACCATGGGTGAGCCTGCTGGTATAGGAATTACTGGTGGCATAGCTTCTAGCAGCCCACCAACAAGCCAGCCACCACATTGACAAATTGGCAAGACAACTAACCTACTACAGATGGTTGCTACTAGACCCCCAGAGATGAACCCATTCTTCATTTGTATGGTTCGTAGTGACTGGCCCAGCTCTAGGGATTGGAAATCTGAGGGAGAGACTTCACTGACAGAATGAATACCTCCCCCTTTTCTTCTTTGTTCAGCAATAAGTGAAATGAAGGATAAAGCTTTGCTAGTTGCACTGCACAGGCTTATCTTCGGTGTCCAGAAGGGCTGTGTTGGGGGTAGATTCCTTTCCAGATTTCCCGAGGCTTAGAGGGATTAGTGTCCAGCTTCCGTCCCCCTGCCCAGAAGGTGCCAGGTGAAACATCCCCAGCTGGCTCTTTCTGTTGAGTGCTCTTGTGCCCGTGCTCTGCGGGCGCCGAAGCTGCTAGAAGTGCAGCATTGTTGTGTTCGGCCTGGGGTTTAAGGCCCTCCCACCTCCCCGGAGATGACTTTCTCAGATCTTTTCTACCTTAGGAAAGACCAACCTATGCTGAAAGCTTTCTGGCAGCTGCTGTGGTGTCTCACCTGCCTGCTGGTCCCAATGATTCAGGAGCATATCCTGAGTGACCGCCAGTGAGCCGTTGTGCGGTTCGGGGGTGACCCCCAGCAGTCGGCACATCAGGGGGTAGATGTGAATACTGTCAAAGGGCTCTGCCAGGTAATTCTTTTTGAAATCAGGCCCAAAAGCTCTGAAGATGGTCTTCATGTCCATGAGAGCGTTGTCAAAGCCGTGATCCCCTTTGTTGAAATATATTATAAGTCGCTGGGAAAGAAGAAGTAGAAAGTGATTTTAGATGCTAGTCCCCTGAAAGAAAACTGTCTCTTGGTTAATGCCATGCTGCCGTAGTCCTGAAATCATTGAAACTGTGAACAATGGCAGAAAGACTAAACCCGGCTATCATGGAGCTGACTGATGCATGCTCTTTACTAAAGCACACAGCCAGGTCTTTCCCTCTCAGAGTAGTAGGTAGGTTTGAACTGCTGGCCTTTCAGTTAGCAGCCAAGGGCTTTAACCACTGCATCACCAGGACTCCTTGGGAGAAAGAATGGGAAAGAATCGAAGACCTGTAACAAACAAAATAATGAAAGCAAACCCACGAGAAATGGCAGGAAAATAATAATGACCATGACAATAACAATAAGCTAAAATACATGGTGCTTACTATGTACCAGGAATTGTCCTGGGTGCTTTACAAATATATATTAACTCCTCTGATCCTCACTGCAGCCCTGGGAGGGAGCAGTTATCACCACTCCCATTTTAAGGTTGAGGAATCTGGGGCCCAGACTTAAGGGATCTAGCCTGAGTCTATCCACCACTTGTCTGTCAGTTCATCATATTGTGGTGGCTTGTATGTTGCTGTGATTCTGGAAGCTATGCCACCAGTATTTTAAATACCAGCAGGGTCACCCATAGTGGAGAGATTCTAGCTGAGCTTTCAGACTAAGATACACTAGTAAGAAGGAGATACAGACTACTTGTCAATGTCTAGCCATTAGTGGAACATTGTCAGATAGCACCAAAATACTGAATATTGAAACATGAAGAGATACAGTCCTGGAAGATAAACACCTCAGGTTGGAAGGCACTCAAAATACTACAGGGGAAGAGCTGCCTCCTCAATGTAGAGCTGAATCTGGTGACAAGAATTGAGTCAAGCTTTCAGGACCTTCATTTACTGATGAAACACAACTCAAAATGAGTAAAGACAAACATCCATTAAGAATCAGAACACGGAATGTACAAAATATGAGTCTAGGAAATTTGAAAGTTTCTAACATGAAACAGAACACAGAAAGATCGATACCCTAGGAATTAGTGAGCTGATGGTGTTCATCAAAAAGAACATTTCAAGATCTATCTTGAAGTATAATACTGGCTGTGATACGATAATATCCACAAGCCTACAAAGAAGACTAGTCAATATCACTATTATTCAAACTTACACAGCAACCACAACAGCCAGCAAGGATGAAATTGAAGAATTCTACCAACTTCTTCAGTCTGAAATTGATCAAACATGAAATCAAGATGTGTTGATAATTACTGGTGATTGTAGTACAAAGGTTGGAAACAAAGAGAAAGGATCAGTAGTTGGAAAATGGGCCTTGGTGATAAAAACAGTGTCGGAGATCACATGATAGAATTTTGCAAGATCAATGACTTCTTCATTGCAAATACCTTTTTTAAACACCACAAAAGGCGACTATACACATGGATCTCACCAGATGGAATACAAAGAAATCAAATTGACTACATCCGTGGGAAGAGACGTTGGAAAAGCTGCATATCACCAGCCAAAACCAGGCCAGGGTCAGACTGTGGAACAGACTATCAATTGCTCATATGAGAGTTCAGGATGAAGCTAAAGAAAATTAAAACAATTCTATGAGCTCTGGTAGCGTAGTGGTTACGAATCGGGCTGCGAACCTTAGGGTCAGCGGTTCGAAACTACCAGCCGCTCCGCGGGAGAAAGATGAGGCTTTCTACTCCCGTAAAGATTTACACCCTCGGAAACCCTGTACAGGGTCGCTATGGGTCGGACCCGACTCGATGGCACTTAACAACAACAACAACAATGAAAGCCAAAATATATTGAACACATCCCACCTGAATTTAGAGATCATCTGAAGAACAGATTTGATGCATGAGACTGAAGACCACAAGAGTTGTGGGATGACATCAAGAGCATCACACAGTATGTACACAACCTTGGAACAACAATGTCCTGTATGTATGTACACACACACACACACACACACACACGTATATATCCCCCAAAGATATAAGAGTTTGAAAGAGGATATTTGTACATGGGTATTTACCTTTCCTGCAAACACAACTCTGAATGTGGTAGAGCCTACAGCAGGCAAGATGATGAAAACTTCTTAGATATTATCACACATCTTAAGGCAGTGAATGGCTGGGCCTGGGAGCTCAGGACTGTGGTTTCAGGGGACACTGTGGTCCATCGGCATAACACAGTACACAGTGACAGTGTTCTACATCCTACTTTGGTGAGTAGTATCTGGGATCTTGAAAGCTCATGAGTGGCCACCTAAGGTGCAGCTCTTGATCTTTCCATGGCAGAAGAAAGAAGAGTGTGAGAAGTGAAGATTCTTGGAACCAACCAGTCCAATGGACTGATAGAACACATGGACACCAATCTCCACGACTCGGAGACCAGAAGAACTAGATGGTGCCGGACTATCACTACCAACTGCTCTGAAAGGGATCACATTAGAGGGTCCTGGATACAGCGGGAGAAAATGTGGAGCAAAACTGAAACTTATGTGAAAAATAGAGAGAGAAAAAAAAGACCAGGTTTATTGGTCAGAAAGAGATTGGAGGAACCTAAGACTATGGCCCTCGACCAACCTTCAGCTCACAGCCCAATTTTCAGCAAAGCAGAAGATAGGTAAAGAGGGGGGACAACAACACCAGTATGGTATGCTTACCATAGAATGGTCAATCATTCAAAATCAAAAGGGCAACATTTTCCTAAGAACAAAGTTGAGAAGGGATGGAGGAAGGAGTTTTAACTGTCATGGAGGGGACTGCAATCATTGAGATGAAAAAAAGATACA
>NW_006408823.1:1890529-1892305 GCF_000296735.1 Chrysochloris asiatica
GTCTTTATGTGTATCTATGTCTGTGTATCTGTATCTCTGTGTCTGCACCTGTTGAGCCAAGTCTGTGATAATATGACAGATCACGAATTGTGCACTGACTGAGTTTCGGAAGTAAATCTCCAGGTCTTTCTTCTTCAGGTGTTGCAAAAACAACACGAGACCATTCCTTCCCCAGCATTCACTGCCTCTCATCTGGGTCCAGTCAGCATGGAGTCATATCATCCTGTTGGCACCTTCTCCCACCTTCTCTTACTCACATTGTATTGTGGGAGTTAACAAAGACTACGGATAGAAGAGTCATATGAAGTCATTAGTCTGGAAGCTCTGCAGGTACCTGTCCACCATGGGTGACCCAGCTGGTATTTAAAACACTGGTAGCATAGCTTCCAGCATCTCAGCAGTAGACACATTGGCAGATGAGTAGCACCAAAGGCAGGAAGGTGGATGTCAATCTGAGACATGCATTCATAGAGAGGCACTGAAACCTCACTGGTCACTTAGCAAGAAGGTTAAACAGAACAAGGTGTCTTATTCCCTCAAACCATCCAGCTGGTCAGCTTGGGAACACCCATTAACCACTCTCTTGTCCTCTTTCCTTTGGGAATGCCACTTGTAGCCTGTCCAGTCACAGAATGGTCAAATGGATATGGATAGATTACCTCCATGGTGAATTTTTAGCTTCAGACATGCAGTCTCAATTTCCTGGGGCATTTAAAGGATTAAAAAATACCTTAGATGATACACAGTCTTATTTTGCTGTGAATAGTCTCACTGACGTGAAACAACAACCCCATGAGTTTCTCTTGCCTGTGGTACACTGGAGTTGTAACAAGCTGAGAATATGCAGGTTGCAAACATAATGACAGAATTTGGATGCAGCCCACAGCCCGAGGCAGGGGTTCTGTAAGCTATACCTGGGACAGGCTTCAGTAATGTGGTGGTTATAACATCACACACACTTGGTCTCTGCCATGAATTATTGGAGGGAGGTTAACAAAAACAAGACCACCTTACTGGTATTTCGCAACGGGCATTGATTTTAGAATAATCTCCTTTTTTTGGTTGAGGCCTTCTTGTTTATTTTTATTAACAGCTCTAACCCAACTCATTACTGTCAAGTGAATTGCAACTCCTAGATACGCTGCTAGGCTTTCCAAGACTGCTGCATCTTTACGGAAGCAGACCGCCTCATCTTACTCCCATGGAGTGGCTGGTGGGTTCGAACCATGACCTTTTGGTTTGCAGCTGAGCGCTTTAACCATTGTGCAACCAAGCTTCCTCTCCTGAAATATAATTTACATACGAGGGGACTTAAAAATTTCATGAAAAAAGAAAATGGAAAGATAGTGGAATTTCCCCAAGAACCTTTTGAAGCCCCCTCGAACTGTACAATTCACTCACTTTAAAGCACAAACTCAGTGCTTTTAGTAGGTTTAGAAGTTGTACAGTTGTCACACAGCCAATCCGAAAACATTTTCTTCCAAAAAGAAACCCTGTGCCCATGAGTTGTTGTTAGGTGTCATCGAGTCGGTACTGACCCATAGCGATCCTGTGCACATCAGAATGAAACACTGCCTGATCCTGGGCCAACCTCATTACAGTTGCCACGCTTGAGTCCATTGATTCTGCCACCTGGCCAATCCATCTTGTTGGGGGTCTTCCTCTTTTTCTCTGACCTCCACCTTACCAAACATGATATCCTTCTCTAGCAACTGGTCCTTCCTGACAATGTGTCCCAAGTATGAGAGACAAAGTTTGGCCATCTTGGCCTCCAAG
>NW_006408823.1:1892970-1893596 GCF_000296735.1 Chrysochloris asiatica
GGAATACTCATACTTCACAAAGTTGTCCATAGCTTGTCATGATCCACACAATCGAAGCCTTTGCATAGTCAATAAAGCACAGTTAAACATCTTTCTGATATTCTCTGCTTTCAGTCAAGATCCATTGGACACCAGCAATGATATCCCTCATTCCACAGCCTTTTCTGAATCCGGCTTGAACCTCTGGAAGTTCTCTGTCAGTGTATGATTGTAGCCGTTTCTGTATTACTTTTAGTAAACTTTATTCACATGGGATATCAAAGAGATTGTCCGATGATTTCCACATCCGTTGGGTCACCTCTCTTTGGAATGGGCACAAATATGTATGTCTTCCAATCAGTTGGCTGGATAGTTGGCAGATTTCTTGGCATAGATGAGTGAGTGCCTCCTGTGCCACCTCACTTTCTTGAAAGATTTCAGTTTGTATCCCATCAATTCCTGGTGCCTTGTTCTTTGCCAATTCCTTCAATGTACTTTGGACTTCTTCCTTCAGTATCATTGGCTCTTGATCATATTCTACCTCTTGAAACAGTTGAATGCAACCATTTCCTTTTGGTACAGTGACTCTGTGTATTCCTTCCATCTTTTGATGCTTTCTGCATCATTCAATAATTTGCCCAGTGAAT
>NW_006408823.1:1894596-1911142 GCF_000296735.1 Chrysochloris asiatica
TGACCTATCTGGATATGTTCTTTTTGACAATGAATACAACACCATTCCTCTTCAATTTGTCATTCCCGGCATAGTAAACCATGTGGTTGTCAGATTCCAAATGGCCAATACCAGTCCATTTCTGCTCACTAATGTCTAAGATATCGATGTTTATGCATTGCATTTCATTTTTGACAATTTCCAATTTTCCTAGATTCATACTTCATACATTCCATGTTCCAATTATTAATGGATGCTTACAGCTGTTTTTCTTCATTTTGAGTTGTGCCCCATCAGCAAATGAAGGTCCCGAGGGCTTTACTCCCATAGGCTTTACACCATTTGCATCATCATGGTCAACTCTACTTTGAGGAGGCAGCTCTTCCCCAGTCGCATTTTGAGTGCTTCCCAACCTGAAGGGCTCATTTTCCGGCACTATGTCTGACAGCATTCTCTGCTATTCATAAGGTTTTCAGTGACTAAATATTCAGAAGTAGTTTGTCTCTCCTTTCTAGTCTGTCTTCATCTGGAAGCTCATCTGAAACCTGTCTACCATAAGTGATCCTGCTGGTATTTAAAATACCCATGGCATAGCTTCCAGAATCCCAGCAACTCATTCCCATGAGTAGTCACCCCCATTTGCTCCTAAATCCCTTACCTCGTTGTTGAGTGCTATTTGTCCATTACAACTCATGGTAACCCTGTGTGGTGGAGCAGAACGACCCGGTCGGGTTTGTTAGGCGCTGATTGTGATGGTTATGGGACCGATAAACAGCTCGTTCTCCTGTCTGGTTAGCAGCAGAGTACTGAACCAGTGAACCACCAGGGCTCCTTCCTTGAGCTCTAGCATCTTTTCTGTCTCAATGTGTTTTCCACTGTGGACATCTTACAGAAATGGGCTCATACAGCATGTGACCTTTTGTGTCTGCCTTCTTCCACTCCACAAATCTTCAGAGCTCATCCATGTTGTAGCATGAATCACTACTTTGTTCCTTTTCATTGCCACATCATATTCCATTGTAAGGATACACAGTGTTTTGTTTATCCACTCTCTCACCAGTGGACATTTGGGTTGTTTCCACGTTTTGGCTACGAGGACTCCTATATGGGTTTTGTGTGGACAGTCTTGTTATGTCTTAAGTCTTGGCACATGGGGGACAGCAGGGATGGTTTTGATTGCTCAATTGCCAAGTGTATTGCATATTGATCTGTACATGATGATCAAACCCAGTTCTTCACTTTTCATCCCAAGTTACTTTTCTTGGGGCCATCATTTCTTCATCATAAAAATGGGGTGTGTGGTACAAGCAGTTCATAAGCTAGGCTGCTAACTGATAAGTTGGAGATTCAAGTCCACCTTGGAAGAAAGGCCTGGACATCTACTTCTGAAAAGTCAGCCACTGAAATGCCTCTGGACTACAGTTCTACTCTGACACACGTGGGGTCACCAAGACTTGAGTTGATTTCAGAACAATTTCAAAAACATCTTACAGGGTTTTGGGGAATATAAAAATGCAAAAAAATTGTCACACAGGGCTGGACACACACTGGTCAGGGATGCTTGTCATTATTATTGCTTAATGGGTGTCCTGGTGTAGTGCTGTAGGATGAACACTGGACAGCTAACTGTAAGATCAGTGGTTCAAACCCACCAGCTGCTCCTTGGAACTGACTTGATGGCTCCTAGTAACAACAATGATAATGCAGGGTGGGATTAGTTTGATGGGGACCCTCAGGAAACAGTGGGTTACAGTACCTACATCTTCGGTTTTTCAGACTAGTTCCCCACTAGTCCCTGCCTCCCAAACCCAAGGTGCCTTTGTTCATGTTAGCATCCACTTACCCCGTTAATGTTGTACCCTAAGTCAGTATATATCAGGATTGGCAGAACCCGCTCATGTTTTGCGTAATGAAAGCGTTCTGGGAATTCCTCTTTCTTGAAGACTTTGAGGTGAGGATGGGCATTCTTTAGTGCTTGGTAAACAGCTTCCTCTTTCCCTGGTTTGGGGAGGAGCATCCCAAAGCCGCCATAGTCCACAATGTCAAACTTGACCAAGTCACTGAACTTGATGTAGTTGGTCAAGAGGATCTCGGTGACATTGGGCTTCTTCTTCACTGTGGTCATGCCGTGGTCTGACGTGATGATGACATTGAGGTGCTCTGTCAGACCATGCCTCTCAATGGCTTCCACCAGATAGCCGATGGTTCTGTCAATTTGCCGGATCATCACCCTCCTGTTCTCTGTCTCTGGCCCAACCGCATGTCCCACATTGTCTGGCTCTCCATAGTAGAGGGTCACAAAATCAAAGTTTTCCTTGGTGAACCAGTTCATGACGATGTCAATATTCTCCCTCCACTCGGTCTCGTTGCTGTCTGGGTGGGTGTAAGACTCTACCAGGGACCTCTGCACAGCCTCACCATCGTACCTCGCACCTCCCCCAGGGTAGTGGAATGATGCTGTTTTCCTTCCCTGCAAGTGAAGAAGAAAATCCCATTAGGGCCATCTCTCACATCATTCCCACAATGAGCAAAGCCCAAGTCGCTGACATCTCTGCCCCATCCCAGAGGAATAGAAAACACAGGTTGTTGAGTTAGAAAGTTGGATTTCACTCCTGGTCTTGCCAGGATCTCATCAAATCTAAGAATTTTAAATGCTATTTAAGAACAACCCACCACTCATCTGTCAGTCTGTCATCCTGTAGTGGCTTGTGTGTTGCTATGATACCAGAAACTCTGCCGCTAGTGTTTGAAATACCAGCAGGGCCACCTGAGGTGGACAGACTGCAGCACAGTTTCCAAACTAAGAGATTAGGAAGAGAGGTCTGGGGATCTACTTCCAGCAAGTAAGGCTATATAATCTACATATTGCAGGCTACTGATGAGTCTTCCTCCCATCCTGATACCATGTTCTTCGTCATATAACCCAGCTTCTGAGATTATTTGCTCAGCATACAGATGGAATAACTATGGTGATAGAAGACAACCCTGACACACACCTTTCCTGATTTTAAACCATCCGTGTCCCCTGTTGGAATGACTGCCCCTTGGTATATGTACAGGTTCCTCCCGAGCATAGTTAAGTGGTGTATCCCACCCTTAATCCTTTTGTTGGTTTATCACATGAAATTACATCATGGGGGATAGCTATTTCTCAAGAGCCACAACGTTGAGAATCGTGGCCCAGTCAAAATCTTAGCTATCACACAAAATCTTAGCTATCACAGTCAGTGAAAAAGAAGAGCCCCAATGGCATGGATGGACCCAGCAGCTGAAAAAGTGGGCTCAAACATGACAAGTGTGAGGATGGTGCAAGATCGAGCAGTGTCTCATTCTATTGTGCACAGGTTGCTATGAGTCGGAACCCAGGTGACAGCATCTAACAACAGCAACAGGACATCGATACCATTCTTCAAGTTGTGCAGCCAGGCACCCTCCTTTTCTGACTTGGTCCTCCCCACTAACATCAATTCACTGTCGCTTAAGGTTGCTATCTGATCTTTCCTGTGGCCCTTCTCATCGCATGCCCATATAGACAGATCTTGAAAGAGCACAACATTCAAGACAGACATTCTTTACAAATTAAGCTAAACTTGGTTGGTCTTATGGAGACTTCAGGGAATGTTTTTGGTATAAAGTTTCAAAATATCAAGATGGATTGTGAATGCATTTTCATTTCAGAGATGACAACACGAATAAAAAAGTGCCTTAGAATGCAGGGAAAATGGTACTTTCTAAGTTGGGGATGCGGAGGCAGTTCTTTTCTCTCTTAGTGCATCAGTTTCTCTCTGTAAACGCCGACAAGCGGACCTACAACAGCTTTGGTGCAGAGCAGGCACTCGCTGTTCGTCACGTGCACATTGAATGAATGCACGAGTCTCATGTCCTTTGGTGGGTCAAAAATCAGTCTTACCCTCATGTCTGGTGAACTCATGGAAATAATTACAGAATTTCTCTCACCTTTGGGTTCCAGCATCTTGTTGGTAGCCTCTACAGCTAGCACATTTTCCTTTCTGAGAATAACAGTTTCTTTGTTTGCTTTAACTTGCAAATTCTCTACTATTTGTTTATTGCCTTCATGATTGGCATTAAACATAGTTCCTTGGTTTTTGTTTTAATTTTTTTTGTGTGTGACAGCACTTTGTTTAACTTACATATAAAATGGACTTTGTTCTAAAGTATGGGATGGGCTAAAAGGATGAAACTACTAATATATTATAGAACATTGATTGGCTATTTTATTATCTAGAATCAGCTGACACCAACATTATGGGGGGACTTAGACATTCCTGAATGTTCATCTGAGTTCCTGATGTTTGTACATTATGTGTCAGATGTCCCCAGCCTGAAATGACGATTATTATTCTATTTAATGCTGTGTTGTCAACACACAGCCTTCTTTAAAGCAATCCCAAGCCTTAGTCTTAGGAAGTTCTGATTTTTCTCATGTGCGCTCATAGGAATGTCTGGAGATCTGCTCCTCTGTGAATGAGCTTCAGAGAGGAACACGCACACATACCCACACACACTTAACTGTATTTAAGACCCACAGTAATCAAAAGCACTATTTTCACCAAGTACTTCTTAGAAATAATCTGAGCACTTAATTGGATACAAAAGAGGGGGTATTTAGTGTTCTCCCCTTTAATTAGCATAATCAGTGTTTTTAGCCGCAATAGCGATTGGAAAGTACTAGCTTTATTAGGTCCATCCTTCTCCCTTAGTGTAGTCTTGCATCGCTGGGGATTTTACTCTTAAGCCCATTCCTTACAACAGGGTTTGGCACTTGTTAAAGACAGATCCCAACTTGTGGGTTCTGTGTGGGGTTTGTCCCATTCTGGAGAGCCGAGCGTGTGTGGGTTTGTATGGCGCCCCTTCCTTTAGGTGGCAGGGCCCGCACACGTGTTTCAGGGGATGCGTGGACTGCCGACTACTGTCCTGCTTTGGTGGGAAGGATATGTGGTGCAAGAGCAGGTATGCGAGAAGGGAAGGGCTGGACTCCTGGTCCTGGAAGCCCAGGAAGCAAAGCTGGTTTCCACCCTTTCCAATGCTTTGTTCCCGAGAGGCCGCTGCAGAGAAGGAAGCTGAGACTCAGTGCTGCCGCTCACAACAACCGCACGTCCAGCTGGTCCTCAGCATCTTTGTGATGGAGGATGCCCCACTGAAACCCACTAGGTGCAGTTGGTGCCCACTCACAGCCATCCTGTAGGACAGAGGAGGGTTGCACCCAGGCGGCAAATCCCTCCAGTCGTGTTTTTCCTGCAGAGTGGCTGGTGGGGTCAAACCATCGACCTTTCAGTGTGCAGCAGAGTGCTTTAACCACAGTACAACCAGGACTATTATATGATGACCATGCCAAATCAGCTGCCATTGTGCCAATTCTGACTCATAGCCACCCGCTTGGAAAAGGGCGAACCGCCACACAGGATTTCCGAGGCTGTGGCTCTGCTGGGAAGCAGACTGTCACAACTTTCTTCTGGCTAGTGGATTTGAACAGCTGACCTTTAGGTGAGCAGTTGAGCACGGAACCAAAGCACCGCCAGTTCTATTGATGCGTAATTGCTTAATTGTCATGGTTGTTAGGGGCCCTCTGGAGTTGGCTCTGACTCAGAGCGACCTTACGCATAACAGAAGAAAACACTGCCCGGTCCCGCGCCATCCTCACATTCATTGTTACACTGGAGCCTCAGTCTGCTGTTAACTAACAGATTGGCAGCTAGAACCCACCTAGACATTCCTCAGACGAAGGGCTTGCCAATCTATTTTGGAAAAAGCCGGCACCCATCCCTTTGGAGCACAAGTCTCCTGTGACACAGGGGGTTGCCGGGAGTGAGAACTGACAGCGGCTGGTCAGGCAGAAGTAGCCGCTCCATCCTGCTCACACCTCTCCACGTCTGGGAGCTCTTGGATAGATTTGCTTTCACAGGAAACCACAGCTGCCTTCCGCAGCCTCGTCTCCTGGTCACAGCACACGTGGCCCCGTTACAGAGCCTTGTCAGCCGTGGGGCTCTCACTCAGCTGCCCCCTCTGTCCTCTGCACTTTTGAATCCTCTGTACAACTCTTCCCAAGAGACAGGAAACAAGCCCTCAGGTGTCCATGGGTTTCCTGGTCGGACAGCTGCCTGTCTTCCTCTGAGAAGGAACGTGATGACCTAGCTCAGCCATTGTTCACATGGAGGGCTCAAAAGGACTCACTCAGAGTCACAAAAAGACCCCACTTACTGGTCAGAGAGAGACTGGTGGCACCCTCAAGCCTGGAATGGAACCCACCCCCAGAGTTCACCTTTCAGCCAAACAATACCTGGGCCTATAAAATCCCGGTGTGGTGCTATCGGACAAGCACTGGGCCAAAAGGTTGATTTGAACCATAAGGTTGGCGGTTCAAACTCACCAGCTGCTCCTCAGAAACCCTAACAGGGTTGCTATGAGTCAGAACCAACTCAACAGCACTTAACAACAACAACATAAAGTGAATGGAGTCTTGGTATGGTGCTATAGCATCAGCACTGGACTGCTAACTTCAAGGTTGGTAGTTCAAACCCACCAGTTACTCCTGGGAAACGCTATACAGGGTCACTATGATTTGGAAGCAACTTAATGGCACTTAACAACATGAAGTGAATAATAATAGTACCAGGGAGGGACATAGTACAACTAACCCCACAGGACCAAAAGGGCAGCATTTGCCCCAAAACAAAGCTCAGAAGGCAGGAAGGGACAGAAAAGAGGGACAAATGGAAGCAGGGAACTCAGGGAGGAAGTGGAAAGAATGCTTTTACATTGAGGGTATTTGTAAGCCATGTCATGATACAAAATGTGTATAGATTATTGAATGGGGAGCAAATGTGCTCTGTAAATGTTTACAAAACCACAATTACAAACAGAAAAAGAAGGATCGACTTAAAACAAGGAGATCTGAGCCTGCTCCCAGTGGCCCCTCTCGCTTTATACCCTGCCCATTCCTCAGGTCCTGCTGGATGTGGGCTCCTGTCTTTGCAGCCTCCCCCACCCAGGTGCATCCATTACCATGCATCGTGATGGGTTCTGGCAGCATTGGTGGCGCAAGAATGATGAATGCACCAATCTCTGAAAAGCCTGGGAGAGGAAAGGGGAGTGGGCGTTCCCCGACGCTGGAGACAGGCAGGCTACCTTCCTACAACCTCACCTGACAATACAGACAAGCCCCTGAAAGTCAGTTGGAGTGGGTTGGTGCCTTGCTCATGGGGGCTGACTTGGGGCCACAGGTTTGCTTCAGCTGTAGTGACTGCTTGGTGGCATCATGGCAAAGTGAGGCCCAGCAATCTGTTGTCACCCTCCAAACAAGCCATCCATCGCTGGGCCCCTGCACCAGCACCTCTTTCTGCACAAACACTTGTAAATTCAGCCAAGAGGAAAAGTATTGTGTATAAATCGGTACTTCTGCCATAGCACCAGAGAACAGAGACATTTATGAGGAAAAACCTGATGTGTGGCGGCCCTAGAGGTTTAGTCCTGAGGAAACCAGTCCCTGTCCTCATGAAGACTCCTCCGTTAGTGCCAACAGCCAGCATTTATTCAGCACCAGCTACTTGCCAGCAACTTTTCATGTACATCTCACTGAATCTTGACATCTGGTGTGCAGAAGGTACAACTGTTATCAGCCCAGTTCCCATTCACATAAACAGAGAGCTTAAGTAACTTGCCCAAGGCTGCACAACTTCTAACCCTAGTCCCACCTCCTAGCTATGACAGATGAACTTGTGAAAGCCAAGCTGGGTGTCTCTAACAGTACCTGCCTCTGGGCTGTGATCCAAAGGGGGAGCACCCCATTGTCCCACCACTCCGTCTTGTTCTGCGTGGTCTTGAAGGAATACTTCCACTGTGTCTCCGTGTTAAACATCATGTTGTGAATGACTCCATGGTCTTCAATCCAGCGACCTGGGGGGTAAAGGAGGGATGGCATGGACAAGTAGTACGAAGAAATGTTGCCAGGTGCCCAGGAGTGCTGCGTGTGAGGCTGAAAGGGCTGGAGGAGAAGGTGTTAAATGGTAAACCTCGGCTCTCCATTTCTGCCACCACATCAGCCTCTGGACTTTGCTTCTTGTAGAATCCAGGTCAAGGGCAAAGTCAAGAGAGAGCTGAGGAGTCTAAGTGGGGTAAGATGATGGATAACCAAAACCAGACCACTGCTTCCCAGTCGACCCCAGCTCAGAGCAACCTGACAGGACCGAGCAGAGCTGCTGCATAGGGTTTCTAAAACTGTGTCACTTTCTGTAAACCAACTGATTGATTTTTCTCCCACGAAGCAGCTGGTGGGTTCGAACCACCAACCTTTCGATTAGCAGTTGAGCAGTTATTCACCGTGCCACTAGGGTTCCTTAGGATGAATGTAAGATGATATAGATATGAGTGGCCATCTAATAATATATAAGGTTATGCTCACCACTGAACCCAAATCCACTGCCATCAACTTGAGGCTGACTCTTAGTGACCCTGGATGGTTTCGGAGACTGTGGAATTTTTCAGAAGCAGACACTTTCATCTTTCTCTCACAGAGCAGCTGGTGGGTTTGAACTGTTGATCTTGCAGTTAGCAGCCCAACCCCTAACCCACATTGTTACCAGGGCTCCTTACATAAGATCTATGTCACTATGCATATTTAATTTCATTCATAAATATTTACCATACAGCTGACCCTTGAACAACACAAGTTTGAACTGCGTGGGACATGTACATGGGATTTTTCCCCTGTTGCTGTGTGGTTAGCTGAAACGTGTGTGACAGTAGCCATCTCTGCAGTCCCTCACCCTTCTGTCTCTCCTGAACTCCGTGTTGTTTGAAGATAAGGGCTCCCTCTCCTTCTCTGAAATGTAAGCTTGATACATATTATGTTGTTGTTAAGTGTCCTGGAATTGGTTCTGACTCATAGTGACCCTGTATAGGGTTTCTGAGGAGCGGCTGGTGGATTTGAACTGCCGATCTTATGGTTAGTGCTTATCCTGCAGCGCCACACCAGGACCCACCTTAGGTTAACACAGCTTAAAAGAAACTGTTCTTCCTCATTTGGTCTTCAGGTCCTCAGAGAAACGGCCAGGCTTCTTTCTGTTGGCCGGATTAGGGGAGAGTCTGGGGCTGTGCAGAGAGTTCTGGGGGCAGAGTGACTAAGTGCTCGCCTGCTAACTGAAAGGTTAGCGGTTCAAACCCACCAGTCACTCTGTGGGAGAAAGACCTTAAAGATTGCAGCTGAGAAGCCTCTGTGAGGTAGTTCTAATCTGCCAATGGGTTCGGTGAGTTGAAATTGACTCGATAGCCCCCGCAACAACAGCAACAAGGGTCTGTGCTGGCTGAGGGACAGAGAGATGTCCACAGAGCAACTTCCGTGTATGTGGGAGACTGAGAGAAAGAGCCAGGAAAAGAGATTTTTAAACAGCATTACTACGCATTTTGACAGTTATTTTCCAGTGGTGTTTGTTTGGAGGGACAACGTTTCAGTGGTCCTTCAGGATGTTTGGACGCTGGACTCATGTTTCTTTGAGTCCAGCATTGAACCAAGATCAGCACATGGCTCAGCTTGGTAATTTTTGTTACATTTATAGAAAAAGCATGTCCCAGGCCCATCTTCAAAGACTTACCATCTGAGGTATTGGGGCAGGTCCACAAATAACTTGTTGAAACCTTGAAGTAGAGGAAGTATGAAATAAGGTGGGGGTGGGGTGGGGGGCATGACAGAAATGATGAGGCCATTAGGGTGGGCCCTAATTCAATATGACCAAACCAAAAAACTCCCAAACCTACTGCTGTCTCGTCAATTCCAACTTCTAGCGGCCTTACAGAGGGTTCTGAGACTGCACATTTTTATAGAGACAGACAGCTTCATCTTTCGCTCTCGAAATGGCTGGTGCCTTTGAACCGCCGGCCTTCAGGTTAGCAGTCCAACACCTAACCCACAGCACCACCAGGGCCCGGTCCAATAGGACAGACCAGACGACACAATAGGAAGATGGTCATGGATGCTGGAGACAGAGATTGAAGTGATGTTGCCACAAACTAAGGAATGCCCGAGGCTACCAGAAGCTGGAAGAGGCAAAGATCTTTGTTAGAGTCTTCGGAGACAGTGTGGCCCTGCTGGCACTTCGAATGGAAACATCTAGTCTCCATAACTGTGGGAGACGACATTTCTCTTGTTTTTTCAAAGTCAACACGAGTGTGGGACTCAGTTACAGCCACCCTAGAAAAGGAATATATTGTTGTTAAGTGTCGTCAAGTTGGCCTAGGCGCGTAATATAGGGTTTCCAGGGTTGTACATCTTTGCAGGACCAGACAGCTTGCAATGCACTCTTATGGAGTGGTTGGTGGGCTCGAACTGCTAATCCTGTGGTCCACAATCCAGTGTTCATGTACAGGAAATGACTATAGTAGATATTTAACAAATACCAGTTGGATTGAGTTGAACAAGCCCCCCGTCCCCTTTCGTTTATAGGTGAGCAGGTAGAAACTGAGCACTCAGGAAGCAGAACCCCAGTTAGGAACTTGATTTGGAACACAACAAACTGAATTTTAAGGGGGGAAACTTCAGTAGGATTAAAAAAAAAATGCTATGAATTCCATTAGAACGCATTTGTTCAGCTCCAATTGACTGCTTTTCAGATAAGGAGCCTTGGTGGCTCAATGGTTAAGTGCCTGGCTCCTTATTGAAAGGTTGGTGGTTCAAAGCCAGCCATCAAACCCATTTCTGTGGGACCAGGCCATCTGTTCCTATGCAGATGGCAGTTATGGGACAGTCCTACTCTGTTACATGGGGTCCCTCTGAGTCAAAGCCAACTCCTTAATCAGTAGAAATGAGCACTGACGGCAGAGTGCAAGGTTGGGGGTTCCAATCCAGTCACTTCTTGAAAGAAAGATGAGTCTGTTTGCTCCATGAAAGATCCACAGGCTGGAAAACCCTAAGGAATGATTCTTCTCTGTCATACAGTGTTGCTATGAGTCAAAATCAACTTGACGAGTGGATAGAAATGAGGTGTGTTTCAGAACTAGCACCCCATGATGGAGAAAATAATACCGCTAAAGACCCCACATTACCAAGCCATCCTTCCTTAAGTGTGAATGCTAATGAACATGTGCAGACACTGTGTCTTCTTGACATTGCTTTTTAATTACGGCCAACAATAAATCATGGTTTCCTTCAACAAGACTGAGAATGGCCCTAAGGCAGAGACTGGATTCTTTAGGAACTGAGCCATGAGGGAATGGTCGATCTCTCTTCCCAGCTCCTCTCCCTACCTGCTGACAGGAGCAGAAATGTTCTGTCTTCAAGCCGCTGGGAGCAGACGGTTGTACTTGTGTTCCACCTGAGACCCCTGATAACCCCCAATTTCAGCCTCACCTGCCTTTATGGTCATAAAGGCACAGAATCTTTCCTATCTGTTCTTCTGTGTCTTTCCCCCATCGTCTGTCCCTCCTACAAGTTACAGTGAACTTAGCAGTGGTCACCCAAACGATGGGTCCACGTCTGTGTCCCTGGAACCTGTGAATATGACCTCCTTTAGAGGAAAGGGCTTGGCAGACATGGGCAAATTGAGGATTATTTTAAGATGAGATGATCATCTTAAAAAAATCTCCAAGGGGAAGCAGAGGTCCCTGGGACCATCAATGGAGAAGAGCGGAGAGCGGGATCCTACCCAGAGAAGCAGTGATGCCTGAGATGGAGGCAGAGACAATGATGTGGAGCGATGGAACAGCTGAGGACTTTAGACCCAGAGAGGGAGAGGGGCTGTGTGCTGATGACCAGGGGGCAGGCTTGCAGGGTATATACCCTTTGGTTGGTGATGATGCATGGAGGTGATTGTAACCATGGCAATGAAACAATATACGATAGGCTGAGTGTAAAGCTAATGTTCTCCCATGAAAGCTATTACATAATTCACAATAAAACATTTAAAAAAAAGTCTCCAAGGAGAAAAAAAAAGGGAAGAGAGAAAGAAAATGAATATGGGAAAGGAAAGTGTTGAGCAGGTACGATGGACTAAAATAAGATGAGCTAACTGCTGCTGGTTCTTTAAGCTGGGTGATGGGGTGCACAGGGGTTCCTTAGGCACTTCGTGCTATTTTGTGCAGTTTAGAACTTTCCATAAGGAAAAGTTAAGAAAAATCTTAGTTTCCCAGTCTTGTTGTCCTCTGTCCCTGCCCCCACCACCACTTTAATTCTTTGTGAAAGTGACTGGTGGTTGGGTGGCATCTTTTTGGTTTCAGACTGTAGTTTTCTTGCTTTCAGGGCTTGTTGATTTCCAGGACTTTCTCTTTGGAGAAATGTTTATAGAGAAGCAGGGTGGGAACTGATGGCGTTTGACAGCCTCTTCTAACTAGTTTCCTGACAACATCTGACTTCTAGTGTTACGGACAGCAGGAAGTTAATTTCCTTTCTCTGTGCATTTTCCGGTACCTTTCTGAATCTGCGTTTGTCACTGGATGGTAGGGCATATGCTGTTGTCATCGAGTAAGCTGTGACTCACTACGACCCCGTGCCTTACAGAATGCAGCATTGCCCAATCCTGTGTCCTCTTAGATCATTGGCAATCTGGAATCCATTGTTTTTGCCATGAAGTGTTTTGAGTGATTCTCAATCTAGCGGGCTTGTCTTCCAGCACTGTACTGGACAGTGTTCCATTGTGATCCATAAGGTTTCATCAGCTAATATTTGAAAGTAGATTACCAGCAGTGTAAGATCACCAGGCCTTTCTTCCTAGTCTCAGTTTGGAAGTTCTGCTGGAAACTGTCCACTGTGGGTGACTCTTCTGGTATTTGAAATACCGGTGGCAGAGCTTCCAGAAGCTTAGTAAGCAACTGTTGTTTTTATTAAGTGCTATTGAGTCGGTTCTTACTCATAGAGACCCTGTTTGGGGTTTCTGAGGAGCGGCTGGTAGGTTTGAACTACCAACCTTGTGGTTAGCAGTTCAATGCTTATTCTACAGCGCCACACCAGGATTCCAGTAAGCAATTACAGTAGACAAACTGACAGATGGATAATGGGTGCGACTTTAAGGCTTTCTGATTTGCAAGTTATTTGCATACTACATATCTAGTGTAAGAGTTGTTAGTAAAATGATGTTACTCTCCAGAAACATTTGGCAATGGTAGGAGTTAGTTTTGACCAGCACAGCAGGAAGGAGGAGTCATGAGCTACTGCCATCTAGTGGGCAAAGGCCAGGGATGCAGCTGACCATCCTAGGATGCATAGACTTTCCACGCAACAAAAGGCCAACATACTGAGGTCCAAAAGATCATCCCAGCACCTTTTCTTTGTTACTGTCTTGGGTAGAGGGAGAGGTGTACTGGTGATGGACTGCAATATCCAGGCACATTTTAACTTATGAGAGGTTGATTTTGGAGCCCTGGTGGCACAGGAGGTTAAGCATTGGGCTGCTTGCTGCAAGGTCGGAGGTTCAAACCCTTGGGAGAAAGATGAAGCTGTCTGTGGTGAATTTGTTTTTTTTTTTTTTTTAGTTGGAGTGGCATTTAAAACTGATAATTTATATGAATTTTACACTACTTGCCTCCAAGGGGCATCATCCACATAGCATTTATGAAAGTGACAACTCTCTCCCCCAACTGTGCAGTCCACACATGGCTACAAGGGGTCACTCTGCTTCCAGAACGTGGAGAGTCCCCCTGTTTCCCACCGCCAGGGCTCCTGACTATTTCATTACTAAGCTCTTCCAAGAAAGGAGATGATGTAGACCTCGGAGATCTTCGCTTTTTTTATTCTTGACCATCATAAATTCTATGTGGATACCGTCTGTCTGCTACATGGCAGTGATAAATCCTTATTTCAGTGGATTCATCAAGGAGAAAGTGTGTATGTGCTGCCGCCCGCCACATGACTAGTCACACATCACTTGCTTGAGGGGATGTTCTTAGTTTCCACAGCATAACTTACTCTTTACCGACCTTCAATCACTTTGCAATAAAAACTGAGATTGCAAAAGTGTTCATTGTCATTACCAGTGATGGAACAGTAACTACAGACTTCTGGGGGAGAGATGGAAACGGGGTGATTTACACGAGGAAAATGAGCCGTTAACTCTCAGAGAATTACTTTTCATTCCAGCGAGATCCGAGGAACTTTTGACAGAGTTGAGGGAGACCACAGGAACAGGAAGGGGCTCTGGTGAGCGTGCACCTGCTGAGAGATTGGTGATTTTCATGTGTGGTCCTGGAAGCCGGCGGAAGTCCGCACACCATGAGCAGCTGTGTGGATGAAGGCTTGAATTCACAAGACCGAAGCTGAATCGCAGAGCATCATGGACCTCAATGTACACGCCTGCGTTGTCCCCGCCCCCTGGTGTACACGCCCCCTACGTAGTCCCCGCCCCCTAGTGTACAGAGCCTGCATTGTGCCCACCCCCTCGTGTACACGCACCTTGCACTGTCTCTGTTTGCTCTCTGTACACACCCTGCATCGTCCCCACCCCCGGTGTACAGAACCTGCATCATTCCTGCCCTCCACAATACACACTGCATCGTCCCCGCCCCCTGGTGTACATATACTCTGCATCATCCCTGCCCTTTTCACGTGGGTGAAATTGTGGCTTGTCAAAGGTGAAGAGATTCTGCAGATGTAATTAAGATTCCTAATCAGTTCAGTTCAATGAGATTCCTAATTGTTTAGTGGCACAGTGGTAAAAGTGCTCAGCTGCTAAAGGAAAGATCCGTGGTTGGAGCCCACTGGTTCCGCGGAAGAAAGATACGGCAATCTGCCCCTGTGAAGTTCTCCTCTGTCCTATAGGGTCACAATGAGTCGGAATCAACTTGGCAGCAATGAGTTTGGTTTAGTAATCACTTCTCTTTTGAGTTTCTCAGAAGGGCAGCTGTTCTAGGTGGGCCTGACCTAATCAGGTGAGCTGCTAAAAGAAGGTCTATCTTGTTTCCTTCTGGGAACTCAAGTATTCAGAGTATCTGCTTAAAACTCCTTGTGATGCTAGTCTTCACCACGTGAGGAGTTCATCTCCAATAATTAGTTGAAATAATGAGGTCCTACGATGTTTTTCTACAGCTCCTGGCAACACTTGAGCACTTGCAACATGCGTAGAAAACACAATCTACCTATAAGTGGGGCCCCATGTGGTTAACTGGGATTCCAGCCCTCTGGACTGTGTCTTGGCAGCTTGGAGGAGTGGTCCCTGTGAGGCTCTTGTGGAAGAGAAACTTCCAGCCTCATCACTGCCGTACCCCAATTAATAAGAAAGCCAGTTCATGAGTTGTGGAGCCAGGAGACCCCCCTTTTATCACAGTCTGTGTGGGGCCTACCCTCTGGGGCCTGATGAGGTCTTTTGGAGCAGGCATTAACAATTTGCGTTCATTATTTCTTTGGTAAGGGATGCCTCTTCTCCACAGTGGAGTCAGACAGAGGTCCGCTGGAGCCCAGCTCCTGAAGACAAATGCACGTCGTTCTCCGGTCTGTGGTGGTCTCGGTTCCATTAATGGAACGGGTGTGGGAGACATAGCTCTTGTCTGGAAGCTCCGTGTATGGGCGGCCTTCACAGCTGTTTGGAATCATGGCTTCATTAGAATCAAACACAGTCAAAGGCTGTTGACCTGCTTGAGGACAGGGAATCAGAGCCCGGTTTCTGGAGCCATTCGAGGCTGAGTTTGAATTCTTGCTTCTGCCCCTCAGCAGTCATGGGAACTCCAGAAAGGTATGGATTATCCAAGAACCTCAAGTGTCTCCCCTGGAGAGAGGAGTGGCCTCCTCTGACTTTATATCGCTGTTAAGGGGATTGAAAATCAAAACCAAACCAAACCAACCCCGCCTGCTGTCAAGTTGATTCTGACTCTGTAATCCTATAGACAGAGTAGAAACTGCTTTCTAGGGTTGCAGAGGCTGTAAATCTATATGGGAGCAGCTGGTGGGATTGAACCATTTGCAGTCCAACACTTAACCCACTGTGCCACCAAGACGCCCATAGGAATCGAAGTCTGTGATAGTCATGTTTTGGGGGTGCTGTCGAGTCTATTTTGATGCATTATAACCACATGTGACAAAATGGAACTGCTGCCTAGGGCTTTCTAGCCTACAAACCTCACAGGAAGAGACCACAAGGTCTTTCTTCCCAACACCTGCTGTGTAGGTTTGAACCACTAACGTTTCTGTTAGAAGTCAAGTGTTTAACTATTGCACCAACAGAGCTCCTTGATCCTCATAGTTGTGGTTTTATGCCAGGGAGCCGGTTCTGACTCAAAGTGATCCTTTGAAAGCAGTAAATCTTTGTTGTTGTTGTTGTTGTGATGTGCCGTGGAGTCGGTTCCGAGTCATAGCGACCCTGTACAGGGTTTCCGAGGTTGTAAAATCTTTATGGGAGCAGAAAGCCTCATCCTCCTTTTTTTCAACTTGAGTGAAGGTTTACAGAGCATATCATCAGCTTCATACTCAACAAATCTAACATTTAGTTTTATCTCAGTGATTGCCACCCCTCTATGCAGCATCTCTTCTTTCTCCTGTTGTTGTTGTTGTTAAGTGCCATCGAGTCGGGTCCGACCCATAGCGACCCTGTACAGGGTTTCCGAGGGTGTAAATCTTTACGGGAGTAGAAAGCCT
>NW_006408823.1:1911538-1919491 GCF_000296735.1 Chrysochloris asiatica
TCACTACGCTACCAGAGGCCCATGGCTCTTGATTCCAGTTCCACTCAGAGACCCCGTGGGATACTAGAACGTCTCCTTAAGGTTGTCTTGCAGAAGCAGGCTGCTTCCTGTTTCTCCCTTACGGCTGCTGGTGGGTTGGAGCTGCCAGTATTTCAGGTAGCAGCCCAATGCTTAACCCACCGTGCCACCAGGGCTCCTGTGTATATATGTACACATATGTATTATATGCACATAAACACTGGACTGCTAACCACAAGGTCAGCAGTCCAAACCCACCAGCTGCTCCTTGGAAACCCTATCCAGGGTGGCTATGAGTCAGACCAACTTGATGACACTTTACAACAGCAACAACAATGCCGTATACACACACTCACACACACACACTCACACACACACACTCACATACTCACACACACACTCACACACATTCTTCAGGTTTTTGGGTGGTGCTGAGTCTGTGCTCAGCTACAAATCACAAGGTTTAGATCCACCCAGTGGCACTGCAGAAGAAAAGACCTGGCAATCTGCTTCCATGAAGGTTTCAGAATAAAGATTCTAAAAGATTGCAAGAAGACCCTATAGAAGTGTTCTACTCCCTGACATATGAAGTCTCCTTGAGTGAGAATTGACTTGACAGCCTTTTCCCCTCTCCAGCTTTGTATCTTCTCATCAGGAATCCTCTGGGAATAAATAGGAGGTGGGAACTGAGGGATATTTTGTGCTCATATTCTCAGCGCTCTGGGACCCAGAGTCTGCACGTGGTACTTCTAAGTGTTTGAACTTAGGGCTACTGGGAAGTGGCATTCGCTTTCTCCAGAAAAGGGCCATTAACTCCTGCTTCCTGGTGATGTGGCACAGTAGGTTAGGCATTGGGCTGCTCACCACAAGGTCCGCAGTTCAAACCCACCAGCCACTCTGTGGGAGAAAGATGAGGCTGTGTACTACCATAAAGATGGACAGTTTTGGAAACCCTTTATAGGCCGCTGTGAGTGGGAATCGACTGAATGGCAGAGGGTTTGGTTCTGGTTCTGACACTCCTTGTTCCCGAACGTCTTGTCTCTCCACCAGCTTGCGTGCAGAACAACCCACCTCAGTACATCTCTCTCTGTGGGGTTTCCTTTGTTCAATTTTTGAGTCAGAGACTCCTTGGAGAGCCTGATGGGAACTGTGAAACCCCTGTTTCCAGAAAATAAAATCATGTTTCCATTGAATCAACTTCAGATCCATGGAAACAACACATGCATCAGCCTAGAACTGTGCTTCATGGGGTTGTCAGCAGCTGTGATCTTTTGGAAGTAGATCACCAGGCATTTCTTCCAAGGTGCTGCCGGGTGGATTTGAACCACCAACATTTTGGTTGGTAGCTCAGTGCTTAATTGTTTGCATCATGCAGGGACACCTTCTGTTCCCAGAAAAGGGCACCTGCAATTTGCATGTGAAGCCTGGGGGAGAGGGGGTCACAGAGCTCTAGAAGCCTGAGGAAGCGCCCTGAGGAAGGAGTTCTAGGCGGGAGAGGAGACTCACGGGGCTAGGCACCCCTCCACGCCCCACCTTTCTCTAAGGGAGGGGCACCATGTGAGGGGAGGCTGCACATTCCAGGCTCTGAGCCTACTGTGTGTGCCCACTTCCTGACTGAGTATGGCCAGTTTCCCAGCCTGTGTCTGTCTTAAGTTTACTCATCTGCAGAATGTGGACAGTAAACGCTTCACAGGAAGGCAGCTCTGTTGCTACCTGTGCCTTTAAGAATTTGTAGGTGAGTCAGACTAGGTGCCTGATGTTCTTATCTTAGCCTTTTTAGAGATTTCAGAGCAGCTTGTGTAGCCAGTGAAGGTGATTGTGAGGAAGAATGGGTTGGTTTGATGGTTTCAAAGTGAGGGCAAATTTACATAATAATAAAAAGGGCAAGTAGGAATGTTCCATGGGTTCTTAACCTGGAGGCTGCCTGCTTTATTGTGTTAGAGAACTTATTATGTGCTATCTAGTCACTCCACGGGAGAAAGATGAGGCTTTCTACTCCCATAAAGATTTACACCCTTGGAAACCCTGTACAGGGTCGCTATGGGTCGGAACCGACTCGACAACACTTAACAACAACAGTTGATTTTTGACTCTTAACCACCCCCCTGTGACAGAGAACGGCCCCACAGGGTTTCCTAGGCTGTGAGCTTCACGGGAACAGATGGCCAGTGTTTTTCTCCCACAGAGACGTTGAGTGGATTTGAACTTTGAACCTTTAGGTTAGCAACTGAGCACTTAACCATTGCATCATGTGGGCTCCTTGTGTTACATATAAAGGGTGTAAAGTCAAGCATAGATTTAGGAGAAGGTCTAGAAAGGGGAGCCATTGCTGTACTTACTTTTCTCAAATCCTCCCCGCCTTGTCTCCCTCCCTGTGGGTCTGTTGAGTGGCGTCTGCGATTCCAGATTGCCCATGTTCCTGCTGTTCCGTCTGCCAGGAACACCCTTCCTTCCTCCCCTGTCCCAGGGTCTTTTGTAACTCTCAGCTCAACTCCCCACCTCTGCAGCGCTTCCTGTGCCTCCCAGGGACCCTCGCCTTCTCCTTTGTGGCACCTCTCTGAGTCCTCAACCTGGATTAGTATGGTTGTCCCTCTGACACCTGTCCTACTGGGTGAGTCACAAGCTCAGGGGGATGTGGGAACCAGCATGGGCAAAGGCCCTGGGGCAGGGGGGCTATGACCTAGAGAAATGTCAGTGAGGGCAGGAGAAATGAGAGAGATGGGCAGAGAGGGACTCCGCGGGTCACATAGAACCTTCTGGTCTACATGGACCAAAATGCCAAACCCTCTGCTGCCGAGTTGGTTCCGACTCAACATGATTCCGTAGGACAGAGTTGAACTATGCCAGAGGGTCTCTGAAAGGCACCCTGGTAGTGAATTATGAGCTGAGCTGCTAACCGCAAGGTCAGTGGTTTGACTGTACCAGTCGCTCCGTTGGGGAAACATGATGCTTTTCCCTCCCATACAGATTTACAGCCTCAGAAACCCTATACAGTGTTACCATGAGTCAGAACTGACTCCGCCACCACCACCTGTCTCATCTTCCTCCCAGGCAACACTGACGGGTTCGAAACCAAGGACCTTTCTGTTAACAGCTAAATGCTTAACTCACTGATACACTAGGCCCCTCCCATAAAGATTTAAATAAAACAACAACAGACCAGAAATCCAATGCTGTCAAATTGATTCTGACTCCTACTGAGCCTACAAGACAGGAGAAGGGCTCCATGGAATTTCTGAGACTGTCAGTGTTTATGAGAGCATGCTACCTCATCTTTCACCCCTGAAGTGGCTGCTGGGTTTGCAGTGCTGACCGTGGGGCACCACCAAGTCTCCTAACCACAGTGTAGGGATAGGATTTACAACAAGTATGTTGAAGGAGCATCCCAGGTCGGTGGCTCAAACCCACCAGCCGATTCTTCCTATGTAAGGTGTCTATGAGTCAGAACCAACTCTACAGCACTTAACAAGAGTACAATGTTGAGGGGATGCAGTTCAATCCAGAACAGGGTCCTAGGAGGTCTGATGGTCTAAGCCAACTGTTTGCTCAGGCATGGCCCCATGTGGCAGGTGCTGCCTCAGTCTCCCCAGCTTACCTGAGATGGTGGTGAAGTGTGATGGGGAGGTCATAGTCACAAAGGGTGGGGTCAAGTACTTGGCCTTCACGCCTTCTCTGGCCAGGCGGTCCATGTTGGGGGTGTCCACATCCTGGTCATAGTTCCAGCGGAAGCCGTCAAAGGAGATCAGAAGCAGCTTGTGGGGGCCTGCCCTCCCAGTCACGGGGTGTCCACCAACACAGCCCAGCAGGATGGGCAGCAAGAGTGCCAGACAATGGAGTCCTGCCATGCCCCGGGTGTCTTGAGTGCACACGGCTGGAGCTCAGGCGCCCGCAGTCCCACTCTCTCCCCTTTTATCTGCAGCGGGACAAAGTTCACATTGATAATTCCATTCTCACCTCCTGTGTCACGCAACACCACAGGGCAACATGAGGCCATGTCTCTGGAAGTTGGAGTAGGGGAATGTTTGAGACTCTGGCTCAGTGCCACACTGTGAAGATTTGAGTAAAGGTGTGTACCTCAGATCTTCACAGTGAGCTAGGCAGTCCCCACACTACATGGCTTTCTACATCTGTCAAAACTGGCAGGCTTGCGCAACACAGAGAGTGAGGCCTGATGCGAGCTCTGGACACCAGTTAACTATGGTATGTTGGTACCAGGCCATTGGGGTAACAGATGTGTCACCAGGAGGCACACTGTTAACAACAGGAAACTTTGTGCAAAGATAGCATGAGTATAGCAAAGTATTCCCCCAAATGTGTTGAAACCCTAACCCCTGTACCTATAATTAGGGGGCCCTAGTAGAACCACTAACCCTCAAGGTTCAAACCCACCAGCTGCTCCATGGGAGAACGATGAGGCTGTCCACTCCAGCAAAGGCTTCTGGGGTCACTATGAGTCTGAATTGACTCACTGGTAGTGGGTGGGTGGTACCTATAATTTGGAGTTCTTGAAGCCCAGGCCACCGCTCATCTACCTGTTTGTCATATTGTGGGGGGCTTTCTATTGCTGTGATGGGGACAATATTTGACTTGCTATGCTACTGTTACTTTAAATACCAGTAGGGTTACCCCTGGTAGACAGGTTCAGTGTAGCTTCCAAACTCAAACAGACTGGGAAGAAGGAGAGGCAGACCATTTCTGAAAGTTTAGCCACTGAGAACCCTGAATATCAGGGGAACACTTCCTGATTTGGTGCTGGAAGAGGAGCCCTGAGGGTGGAAGGCGCTCCAAGTAAAATTGGGGAAGAGCTGCCTCCTCAGAGTGAGCTGGTCTTAAGGAGGGGATGGAGCAAATCTTTGTGGACCTTCATTTGTTCATGGGACACAACTCAAAATGAGAGGCAGCAGCAAAATACATATAACTAATCATAACGTGGACTTGCATAAAATTGCAGTTAAAACTGGACTGGAATGCAGAAAGGTTAATCTTCTAGGTGTTAGTGAGCTGACATGCACTGGGATTGGTAATTTTGAATCGGGCAATCATATAGTTCACTATGCCAGGAACAACGAACTGAAGAGAAATGGTGTCACATTCATCTTCAAAAAGGACATTTCAAGATCTTTTTAAAGGTTCAATGCTGCCTGTGATAGGATAATATCCTCATGCCTACCATGAAGACCAGTTAATACCACTATTTTATACGTTGTTGTTGTTGTTGTTAAGTGCCGTCGAGTCATTTCCGACCCATAGTGACCCTGTGTAGGGTTTTCAAGGAGCAGCTGGTGAGCTTGAACCACCAACCTTGCAGTTCAAACTGACTTTGCAGGCTGGCGCATTAACCCACAGCGCCACACCAGGACCAACCCCTAATGCCAATGATGAAGAAATTGAAGAATTCTATCAACTTCTTCAGTCTGATATTGATCAAGCTTGCAATCGAGATGCAAGATTACTGGTGATTAGAATGTGAAAGTTGGAAACAAAGAGGAATTGTAAGTAATTGTAAAATGTGGCCTTGGTGATAGAAATGATTCTGGAGAACCTATGATAGAATTTTGCAAGACCAAATTATTCATTGGCAAATGCCCTTTTTCAATAACATACATGGTGACTGTCCACTTGGTCCTCCCTAGATGGGTCACACAAGAATCACATTGACTGCATCTGTGGGAAGAGACAGTGGAAAGGCTTAGTGCCATCAGTCCAAACAAGGCCAGGGGCCACCTGGGGAACACACTATCAATTGTGTGTGTTTATTTGTGTGTTTTTGAGGTTTTCTTTCTTTTGGTACTCAGCAAATGTGTAAGCAAGCTTGAAAACGATGGTCCCAGGCTCGCTACTGCTGTGTGACCTTCAGCAGTCCGACAAACTCTCTGAACTTGTGTTTGTGTTTCAATTGTGCAAAACAAAATGGAAACAAGTCCTTGAGAGCCAAATCGGACCTTGAATGCATCCCATCTGAATTTAGAAACCATCTTAGGAACAGATTTGATGATTAGATACTAATGACCAAAAACCAGGAGAGTTGTGTGATGACATCAAGAACATCACGCGTGAAGAAAGCAAAAGGTCATTTAAAACGTAAAAAAGGAATAAAACACCAAAATCGATATTAGAAGAAACTTTTGAAATTTGCTTTTGGGTGTAGGGAATGTAAAGCAATTGGAAGAAGTGAGAATGCAAAAGAGTTGAACTGAAAATTTCAAAGGGCAGCTTTGAAGACAAAGTGAAGTATTATGAAATGTGCAAGACATGGGGTTAGAAAACCAAGAGGGAAAAGCACACTCAGTACAATGATTGTGAGTTTGGTGCAGGGCCGGGTAGTATTTCATTCTCTTATGCATTGGGTTGCTGTGAGTCAGTACTGACTCGATGGCACCTAACAACAACAAAACAACAAATTAAGTATTAAAAAATAAACTCACTCCTGTGTCTCTCATGCCCACATCAGCCAGGCACTATCCATGTACAACCAACACGTCTACTAGGCTGCTTGGAGTTCCGAACTGAGTGAACACAAGTTCAGAGAGTCTGCTGGACTGCTGAAGGTCACACAGCAGTAGAGAGCCTGGGACCATAGTTTTCAAGCTTGCTTACACATTTGCTGAGTACCAAAAGAAAGAAAAACTCAAAAACAGTTGCCATGGAGTTGATTCCAACTCACAGCGCCCTCATGTGTGTCAGTGTAGAATTGCTCCATAGGGTTTCTAGGCTGTCATCTTTATGGAAGAGTCCTGGTGTGGCACTGTAGGATAAGCATTGGGCTGCTAACTGCAAGGTCATTGCTTGAAACCCACCAATCCCTGTGCAGGGTCACTATGAGTTGGAACCAACTCGATGGTACTTCACAACATCAACACCAGTCTTTGTGAAAGGAGCCTTTCATGATGGCTAAGCTGAGTGGACTGCTAAATGGTTTGAACCGACCACCTTCTCCGCAGTCTTGTTTCCATCAAGATTTGCAGCCTTGAAACCCTAAGGAATAGTTTACTCTTTGCTATTGGGTAGCTATGAGCCAGAATCCACCAATTGTGCTGTTGGGAGTGAATTCTGCAAAGGTGTCACCTATGGGTGTCTCTGTGACAGGAGGAGAGCGTCTTCTGGTGACGTTTTCAGGATGTTTCTATCTTGAAGTAGCAGCTGGCAGGCTGGGAATGGAAGCCCGATGCGTTGGCCACACCTCATCCCCACTAGACTTGCCTGAGAATCCTGTTGCAGGTATTTGCTTAAGTTGACTCGTTGCAGAGCGTCAGGGGAACACCGTTTTGCATTTGCATAACTTGGCTCATCCTATTAGGTAGCACTGCCTCTTACTAGAAGAGGTGATTCCATCCGACTGCGTGATGAGGTCAGAGAGCCAGGTTCAGCAGCCCTGGTTGGCACCTGGGGACACCTGGGGCGAATCTCGGAACCTCTCGCAGCCTGTGTTCCCTTCCCTCTGAAATGTGGTTGGTTGTTGCCCTTGAATCGATTTCAGCTCCTGGTGACCCTGTGTGTTTGGAGTAGAACTACGCCAGCGGGCTTCCAAGGCTGTGACCTTTTGGGAATATGTTGCCAGGCTGGTCTCCTAGTGAGTTTCTGGAAGGGTTTGAACCACCAACATTTCAGTTGGCACTTAACCATTTGTGCCAACTAAAGATTCCTTTGGAGTCCTGGTGTGGTGCTGTAGGAGAAGTACTGGACCGCTAACCGCAATGTCAGCAGTTTGAATCCACCATCTGCTTCTCAGGAACCTTATATGGGTTGCTATGAGTTGTTACCAGCTTAACATCACTTAACAAACAGCCACAAAGTCCTTTACTGTATAATACCACCCCTCCCTTCCAAAAAACCCTACACCTGTTACCATCAAGTTGATCCTGATTCAACAACTCAATAGGACAGAGAAGAGCGCCCCCTAGAGTTTCCAAGGCTGTCCTCCCTATAGACACAGAC
>NW_006408823.1:1919929-1940428 GCF_000296735.1 Chrysochloris asiatica
ACTGCCAGAGCGCCCCCTAGAGTTTCCAAGGCTGTCCTCCCTATAGACACAGACTGCCAGAGCGCCCCCTAGAGTTTCCAAGGCTGTCCTCCTTATAGACACAGACAGCCAGAGCGCCCCCTAGAGTTTCCAAGGCTGTCCTCCCTATAGATACAGACAGCCACAACGGGTTTGAACTGCCAGCCTTTCCGTTGGCAGCAGGGAGTTTAACCATTGCGCTAGCAGGGCTCCTTCACTGTGAATTGGGCATAGCAGTAGATCTCATGGAACTGATGAAACTCAGATGAGGCCATGCCTGTTGTTGGAGACACTTCGATGGGCCCACGTCTAGTTATACCCAGTGGATGGCACATGACTCCTTCCCAGGCTGAAGCTCTCTGCTCCACTCTCATCCTGCTGAAGGCCTTGTGTTGAGGCGGTGGGCTCTCCATCATGGGGGACTGTGAGAGCCAGCTCTTGCTGCCAAGCAACTGAGATCTCGGGCTTTATCGTTTGTTACTGCAGCTTAACCTAGCTTGTAAACCAGTTACAATAATCCATTGCTGTTGTTGTGAAATGCTCTCGATTCAATTCTGACCTACAGGGACCCTGTGTAGGGTTTCTAAGGAGCACCTGGTGAGTTTAAACTTGTGGTTCAAACCCACTTTGTGGTCCAAACCCACGTTGGAGTCGAGTGCTTATCCTTCAGCGCCACAGCAGGACTCCACACTAGTCCATAGTGATGCTGAATTTTCATGGTAGGATTTCTTGCCTATCCAAAAGATGGTTGGCCACAGCAATGCACTCAAACAGATCAGTGGCCATGGGGAAGGTACAGGGCCCCAAAGTGTCTTGTTCTGTTGTAGGCATGTCAGTCAAAGACTATTGCTACATGGGTTCTAGCATGGGTTTATTCCAAACAAAGCATGGGTGTACATGTTTTTGCAGACAAGTTCTCTCAGTAACACACTTAGTGTCCTTAGGTGCCTTCAAAAAAAAAAAAGGTCCAATCAAAACAGTGGTTTCCAAGATCTGCTGGGCCAGTTCAATATAAGGCAGAGAGGTCAGTTCAGAAGTTTCTGGTATTGTTCTCAGGGACTCTAAAGGGATATTTTTGATAGATATTCTCAAAGGACACAGGGCGATTGTGGGGGCTTATTAGGAAGAAGTTCTCAGGAAATTGAAAATGCACTGGTGAGAAAAAGGCCAGCAAAGTTGTGCTGAGGAACTTTTTCCTTCTTGACAATGCACCTGCTCATTCTCGGAAGGTAGCAAGAGCTGTCTGTCAGCATTTTGATGGAAAGCCTCACCTCATTCCCCCTCCAACCCTGATCTTGCCCCTTCAGACTTCTTTTTATTCCCAAAACAACACTTTTTTTTTTTTTTAAAAGGAACATGGTTTGAGTTCCTTGAGGATGCCCAAACTGCCATTGTGATGTAGGGTAAATGGAAGAGTTCTGGATTTTCTGGGGAAGGATTGGAGAGAAGGAAATACAGCCTTCAGGCATGTGTACACCCAGGTAGAGGATATTGTGAGAAACTATAGTTTCATTTAGTTATTTTTGCTTAATAAAGGCTTCTATGAGTTTGCAGCAATACTTTTGTTTTGTTTTTTAAATGTTTTATTGTGAATTATGTGATGATAGTTTACATGGGAGAGCATTAGTTTTACATTCATCCTATCATATATCATTTCATTGCCATGGTTACAATCCCCTCCATGCATCATCAACCAACCAAAGGATATACACTACAAGTCTGCCTCCTGGTCATCAACACACAGCCCCTCTCCCTCTCTGGGTCTAAAGTCCCCAATACAGCAACACTTTTTGACTGACTCTTATACATAAGACTTCCATGAGTTGGAATACACTTGATGGTCCCCAACAACAACAATAACAACACAATGGTAAGTGCTCCGCAGATGTTACTTTCACTATGTGGATTTTGTTATTGCCACAGAAAGTTTTGCTATCTGATGGCATGATGCTAGCGTTGCCATTTTGTAACGGGACAAATTGGACTTGGTACTCCTTACAGCACTTGGTAGGGACAGGTGACTGAGGAGCAATAAAACACCATTATCTTTAGTTTGTGTCCTTGGTGCCCTTGGTGGCAGTGAACATTTATGCTGCTCTGGATAGGCCAGCTCCAAAGGAGAATGCCTGTTGATACTAGAACTGGGACTGTCCTGAGGTTGGAGAGAACCTTGGGTCCCCGGTGGGTAGACTCTTCAAGGAGACATGAATGCTTGTCCGAATTGGTTTGACATTTTGAGAATTGTACACTAACCAGGAAGGCCCTTCTTAGAGACCATACACACACAGCTCTTTGTTCTGCAGCTACTAGAAAAGCTGCTAGCACTTCCTGCAACCATCCACCATCTGCAAGTGCCCTTTAGCTTTCTTTAAATGCAGCGCTGAACGGACTCAGCAGTGTGAGTGGAGGTGGCAGGCCTGCGAGGGTCCTCAGCATGGTCACTGAGATGCTTACGGTCGTAGTGAAGTGTCTCTGTGTCTCTGGTGAGCTCTGGTTGGGAAGCAGTAAATTCTTTATTCATTTAGCAGATATTCATTGAGCGCTTTGGGCGGGATAGACGATGTGACACAGGGGAGAGGGTGAATCTCTTCCTGCCACTATTTTTTTAGTCTGTCCTACTATTCAGTGGAGTCTCATGCAGGTTCCAGCGTTCCAGAAGTATCTCCAGTCATTGAATCCTGACCTGGAGTCTCACCTTGTCAGTCTAGTAGTTTCCACCTCTGACTCTTCTTGTGCCTTTTGGATCTATCAGTAATTGGGGGGGAGAGGGGAGGGTGTTTCGGTAGTGGTGTTCTTAGATCAACACTTCAGGTTGATCAAAGAATACCATTGCACTTTTTCTCCAAACCAAGTCAGACTCATGGAGCCCTGTGTGTTGCTGAGTAGTATCCTTAAGGTTTCTTAACTGTCATATTTATGGAAGCAGATGTTTTCCTTATAGGGCCGCTGGGTGGGTTCAAACCACCAATCTTTCAGTTAGCAGCTGAATACAAAACCATTTGGGCAACCCAGGGACAAGAAATTTGTTGTTTCTTTCTTTCTTTTTTCCCAAACGTTTTCTTGTTAATTGGGTGAAGGTTTACTGAGCAAATCAATTTTCTATCAAGAATTCATGCACATTTTGTTTCATGACTTGGATTGTAATTCCTGCAGTGCAGCCTCGCTCATCCCATTTCCTCCCTACATGTGCCGTTTCCATTTCTCTTCCTTTCCTAAACCCTTCCTGTCTTTACAAATTTTGTCTCTGAGTAAAAGCTGCCCTTTTGATCTCACATGGTTAATGGTTGTAAGGAATGTGCACCTCTGGGGTATAGACTTCACCTTGTAGACCTGTCTGCTGTTTGCTGAAAGTTAAGCCATGGAGTGAGTTCAGTTCCAGATGTGAAGGGTGACTAAGGGCCATAGCCTCGGGGGCTCCACCAGTCTACCCAGTGAGTCTGCTCTTTTCTATGGTTTTGAACCTTTTTTTTTTTTTTTTTAATGTTTTATTGTGAATTATGTGATAGTTTACATGGGAGAACATTAGTTTTACATTCATCCTATTGTATATCATTTCATTGCCATGGTTACAATCTCCTCCATACATCATCAACCAACCAAAGGGTATATACCCTGCAAGCCTGCTCCTTGGTCATCAGCATACAACCCCCCTCTCTCTCTGGGTCTAGAGTTCCCAGCTTTTCCATCTCTCCACGTCATCATCTCTGCCTCCATCTCTGGCTTCACTGCTTCTCTGGGTAGGGTCCCTCACTCCACTCTTCTCCCTTGATGGTCCCAGAGACCTCTGCTCCTGGACTGCAAAGTCAGTCACTCCCCTCCTTTTGCTATAAAATGTCTACCTTTACATTTCCAACCCTCATAGTCAGTCCTGATGACAATTATTCACTATTGTACCACAAGAAACCTATCCCCATCTCCTTTCATCAGCCCCGCCCAGACAGATTGGATAATACTCAGTGGAGATTCTACCTTCCTCCATGCCCTCTGGACCTAGGCTCCCTCTTGAAAGCTTGTAAGCCAGTCACTTCTTGCCTTTGTAGGCCCCACCCCCACCCCATTTTAGGTAGCCAATATCTAGGTTGCCCATCCCTGTCTACCGTGCACTGAGGGGGTGGGAATGATCCTTGTTGTAAAGATTTGTTCCCTCTTTTGAGCGACTGCATCCGTAGGTGTAGGTCAAGTTCATCAAATTGTATTAGATTGCTCTTTTTTTCTCCTTTTCTTTCTTCTTCTAGTTGAGCTCTGATCATCCAGTCATTGAAGCTAGGATAAGTGTGTATTATCTGCAAGTGTGGGTGTTCCTATGCATATGCCCTCTCTTCTTATCAGCTGGATGCTTCATTCTCCACTCTAGTCCTCTGTGGTTATATCACTGACTCTGGGCCCAAGAGTCCCCAGGTCTTGCCACACTGCTGGCCAACTAGGTCTCCACCTGGGTTCACAGGAGTCTATTGAACGTTGTAGGGCTTTGCTCAAAGCAGCTTCATTGCTGTTTTTCTCTCACTTCCCTTTATTGGTGACAAACATGGTCACCAATAATCAGAATGCATGTCTGTTTGTGTATTCCCATTGAGTTTTAGCCTTGGAAGGTGGTTTACTCTGAGGGGACCCAACTGCTTGCCTTGATGACTCCTGGGCGAGCAACTTGCTTGTTCTTTTAGTAATCAGTTGGACTGCCGTTATTGTTTTGTATTTTTCCTGTTGGTCTTTCTTTCACGAAGTTGGCTTTGAATCCTGTTCCACAGTTTTCTCCCACTCTATCCAAGACCTTCTCTTCTGGTCTCTTTCAGAGTGGCCAGTAGTGGTAGCTGGGCACCATCTAGTTCTTCTGGTGTCAGGGTTGTGGAAGTTGAAGTTCCAATGGTCTATTAGTCCTGTGGATGCATTATACAGACTTTGCTAAGCCAATTACATATTGGTGACATAATTACTAGGGGTGAGGTTGAGGAAATTCCAAACACATTTTAGAAATAATTTCAGAAGGAACTTAGAGGACTCCAGTAGCAAGTGACAGGACCCAGATGTTGGTCTAGGTCCAAATAATGGGATAATGTGTAACTTGATCTCCCCACAAGCAAACCCTGAAACAAGGAAGAGAGCACAGCCACACTCTCTCAGCCCCCCACCCCCCTTCAGCAGGAGAAAGCAAGCAGGCTTTTTCATCAACACCAGAGGACGCTAACCTCCTGAAAATTTGGTGGGGCTCTTCAGTGAAGGTAGTTAACCCACCATCCCAAGACCAGGAGTAAAGACTCGGGAAGCATCGCCTGATCAGCTCGAGTTTAATATTTGGTGCCCAGATAGCTCTGACTTTTCCTGAAACTCGAGCAGAAGACAACATCGAAACAGAAACAACTTTTGCCCCCAGGTGAGGTTCAAGCAGATCGCTCTGTAAGCAGACCTTCCTGAGAACCGAGGGAGGGTGACGAGGTAGGGTGAGGAGGGTGAAGAGGTCAGTAATTAAGGCTCAGACTGTTCTGGGAGAGGCGAAAGAAGAAAATTAAACTGCCAGCAATGAATAATGAGAAACCGTTGATGGAATTAGCAGTGCGGAGCAGTTACTAAATGCTTCCTTATTCCCTCCTAGTCAAAAGGTGGTTTTGTTGTCATTGTTATTGTTGCTTAGACTGGAGGGGCGGGGGGAAAGCAAGCATGGTGAGAATCCCATTTCACTAAGCCTGAGAGGAGAATTTTGGAGGTCTCAGAATAAGAGCCCTTCCAGGATTCACTGGAAGTCTCTGCAGGCTGAGCCCCGTTTCCGTACAATGCGGGTGCCTTCACTTCTAGGAGCTGCCATAACAAGTGCAACAGTTGGGGCTTTTACCAACAGGCATACATCATCTTGTATAAGACTCCTCACAGTGGCATCTTTGCTTTTGAACACTTAGATGTCTGGAGATGAGGAGTCTGAATTCAGGTCTGAGCAGGGCTGTGTTGTTTGCATCAGGCAAATCTTCTGTAAACGACCTCCCAAAGTGTTCAGAAGTAAAGATGTCACTGTAAGGACTAAGGTGTGCCTGACTCAAGCCATGGTCTTTTCATGGTCTCTTCATGTACAAACAAAAGCTGGATAATGAATAAAGAAGACCGAAGAAGAATGGATACCTTTGAATGAAGGTGTTGGCAATGACTCTTGAATATACCATGGACTACCAGAAGAACGAACATGTCTGTCTTGGAAGACATACAGCCAGAATGCTCCTAAGATGTGAACATGGCGAGACTGTCTCACATACTTTGGCTGCGTGATCAGAAGGCAGTAAACAAACCTGGAGAAGGATATCATGCTTGGTAAAGTAGAAGCTCAGTGAAAAAGAGGAAGACCCCCCTGAAGCTGGATCGTCACAGTGACCCAATAATGAGCTCAGTTATTAACTGTGAGGATGGCGTAGGACCAGGCAGTGTTCTGTTCTGTTCTATGTGGGTCACTATGGGTTGAACCGATGATGCCATGACACCTAACACTAACACGTCCTTCCTCTAGGAGGAGATGACCCTTCCTTGTCTCTACAGCTTCTGGTGGCCCCAAGATAGTCCTTGTCTTGTGGATGCATTTTCACAGGAGTGTGATTCCGCGATCTGTCTATCTGTTTCGTATCTTTGATGAGGATGCTACTCGAATGGGACCAGTCTAACCCTCATACTGGCATCTTCAGAGACCCTATTTCCACACAAGGTCATGTGCATAGATAACAGGCAGGCCTCCATATTGTTCTGGAGAACACAATTCAATCCATCACAGGATTGGGACGTGGAGGTCTTCACCTGCTCAGCACAACTGCCTTTTAAATGCTGAGTTTTGACTCAGCATAGTCCTGGATGTTGCGTTCTTTTCTCTCTTGACTTGCTTGCTAGATGACCATTCATTCCCACTGCTTCTGATACCAGTCCCCAGCTGATGACTCCCAGACACCCAGCTTCAGCTCGGACTCCTCCTTTGAACACTGACTCACACACCCAGCTTCCTTCATGCTTTTTTCTACTTGTCAACTCATGGATGTCTGAAACATAACAGACCCAAAGCCCAACTATTTGCTTTCATCCCCTTTACTCCATCCCTTTTATATATGGTGTTTCCATCGACCCAGCTCAAGAGCTACCCAGCCTTGCCCTTCACTCGTCTTGCTCTTCACTCCCATCACCAAGTCCTGTGGCTCTAAACTGTGTCTCAAGGCACCCACTCCTGCCCTCTTTACTGCCACGACCTTAGTCCAGGACACCACTGCATCTCAGCCCCTAACAGGTCTTCCTGCTTCTGACTCAGCCCTCAGAAACCCACCTCCCACCCAGAAGCTAAGGGAATGTAAGGTGTAAATTTGGGTTCATCTCTGTTTGGATGTCTCATTGCATGTAGATTGACAATTAGACCCGTCAGCTCCAAGCCGTCCCTCCTCTCCCTGTCCCTGCTGCTTCTCTGCTTCAATCAGCGTTACTTTCTGAAACCCCTACTGAGGGACCTGTGTTCCTGCTGCTACCCTAACCCGAGTGACTCCCCTCAAGATAGAGAGCTAGCTGACTTCGAGTTGTCTCGGACTCGTGGAGATCCTGTGTACAACACAGGAACGCATTGCCCGGTCCTGCGCCATCCTTGCTTTCACCAGCATGTCTGAGTCCTTCACTATGGCTTATGTGCCGGTCCATATCACCGAGGGCCTCCCTCTCCCTCGCTGGCCCTCAGCTTCACCAACATGGTGTCCTCTTCCAGCGAGTGATCACTCCAGATGGCGCATCCAAATCAAGTGAGCCGGACAACATTCTGCTGTGATCCATGAGGTTTTCATTGTTTATACTCAGAAGTAGATCACCAGGATTTTCTTCCTCATCTTCTTATGCCTGTTGACCATGGGTGACCCTGCTGGTATTTGAAACATGGGGGCAGAGCTTCCAGCTTAGAGCAACATGCAAGCCACCACAGTATGACCAGCTGACCGAGAAGTGGGGAGTTTCCTCTCCTCCTCTCCAAAACAGCCTTCTATCATCCTCTCAGGAGTCCTGCTGTGTAGGAGAAGCACTGGGCTGTTAACTATAAACTTGGCAGTTCAAACCCATCAACCGCTCTTTGGAAATTCTGTACAGGGTTGCTATGAGCTGGAACGGACTCCATGGCTCTTAGCAACAACAGCATCGTCCTTTCAGCCTTAACTGCTTAACTTTCAGCTTAACTGCTACCTCCATGAAGAAATTTCTCATGACCCTCTTTCTAAAGCGGACCCTCGCCGTTACTCTCTGCTCCAGTCTATTGCTCTTCCCTTCATGATTTTCTTTAGTTGTTCTTTTTTTTTTTTTTTTGCTTGTTTCCCCACATTGGCCCATAAGCTCCTTGAGGGCAGAGCTGTGCCTACCTTGTTCATCATTGTTTCACTATCACCCGGCACAGTGCTTGTCGCATAATATAGTTTTGCTCATTAAATAGATCAAGAAGGAATGTCAGTTAAATGAACTTCAGACAATCAGTCCAAATGCTCTGCATTGTTCTAAGATGTGACACATAATTAGCCATATATGATGATGATAATGATGATGATGCTAACATCTGCAGCTTGCCTGACAATCATCACCAGCCATGACACCAGTCAGCAGTGTCCATTTTAAAGTGAATGATTTGCTTCTTTTAGCTTATGGCTGTTGGCTGTGTTAGCCTGACAAGACAGCAGATTGTGTTGGTTTTAGTTCTTTTATTTACAACATCATTAACTTGAAAAGTGCCTTTGTTTTTGGTAAGAAAATGTCTTTGTTTTTGGTCAGAAGTCCCACAAGAGCAGCTATTAGTCAGGATCATCTGTAGTATGTTGCAGCAACAAGAGGACTAAGGTGTGTCTGACCCAGGCCATGGTGTTGTCAATAACTTCATAAACATGTGAACGTTGGACAGTGAATAAGGGAGACTGTAGAAGAATGTGTGCGTTTGAGTTATGGTGTTGGAGAAGAATATTAAGGGTACCAGGGACTGGCAGACAATCTGTGCTGGAAGAAGTGTAGCCAGAGTGCTCCTTGGAAGCCAGGATGGCCAGACTTCGTCTCTCATGCTTCGGAAATACCTTCAGGAGGGACTAGTCACTGGAGAAGGATATCATGTTTGGTAAAGTGGAGGGTCAGAGAAAAAGAGGAAGACCCCCCAACGAGATGGATTGGCACAGTGGCAGCATCAATAGGCTCAAACATGGTAACGATTGTGAGGTTGGCGCAGGACTGGGCAATTTGTCCATAGAGTCGCTATGAGTCGGCACTGACTCGATGGCATCTGACAAAACAACTAACCACAGAGTCCCCTATCTCACACAACAAGGCTTATTCTTGGTCACATTACATGTCCAGTGTGGTAGAGGTGGTCTGCCCATGGTCGTAGCTCAGGGTTACAGGCTGAGGGAGACTTCATCTCTGCACGTTTCTCTGGTGAACGTTGCAGGATAATGGAATGTGGTGAATCCCACGCAGTTTCCTGACACTCCCCTCGGGAGGTGACGCATGTCACTTCTGCCCATGCTTCATTGAACAAACAGACCACAAGGCTGTGCCCACTTCCGTGTCCCTGGAGAGAGGACCACAAACAGACCGCCAGGCCGTGCCCACCTCTGTGTCCCTGGAGAGAGGACCACAAACGGACCGTAAGGCCGTGTCCACCTCCGTGTCCCTGGAGAGAGGACCACAAACAGACCGTAAGGCCGTGTCCACCTCTGTGTCCCTGAAGAGAGGACCACAAACAGACCGTAAGGCTGTGTCCACCTCTGTGTCCCTGGAGAGAGGACCAGCGCTTTGGTGAACAGCTTCAGTGATATCTCCCAGCAGTCAGATGGGGAAATAAGAGAAACCAAACTGGTTGTCCTCCAGTAAACCCCATGTATGAAATCTAACCAGGTGCCCTCCAGTAAACCCCATGTGTGAAACCCAACCAGGTGCCCTCCAGTAAACCCCATGTGTGTTGGAATAGAACTGTGCTCAGTGGAGTTTTCAGTGGCTGATTTTTCAGAAGTAGATGCCCAGGTCTTTCTTTTGTGGTGCCTTTGTGTGGACCGGAGTGAAATGGAAGTCCTGCCTTAAATGGAATTACTAATTTGTGGTTCCTCTTACCACGCAGGTTCCAAAGCAAATTGTAATCCATTGGCCCTCATAGATGATATGTGCATTTCCAAGTTACTGTTGGGTCACATTTTGTTTCGGAATGTCAAACATAGGCTTTTTATAAAACTGTTTTATTGTGAATTATGTGATAGTTTACATGGGAGAACATTAGCTTTACATTCATCCTATAGTATATCGTTACATTGTCATGGCTACAATCTCCTCCATGCATCATCAACCAATCAAAGGGTATACCCCAAACATAGGCTTTTATTCGATGAGAGTATGGTGTGATGATGAAGAGTCCTGGCATGGTGCTGTAGGATAGGCACTGGATTACTAATTGAAAGGCAGCAGTTCAAACCCACCAGTTGCTCTTTGGAAATCCTATACAGAACCACTATGAGTGGGAACCAACTCCATGACATTTAACAACAACAACACGGTATGATGCAGGAGACTTGGTAGCGCTGTGATTAAGCACTTGTTACTTATGTCCTGGTGTGGCACTGTGGGCTAATGCATCAGACTGCTAAGTCATTTGAACTGTAAGGTCAGTGGTTCAAGCTCACAAGCTGCTCCTTGGAAACCCTATACAGGGTCTCTATGGGTCAGAACCAACTTGATGACACTTAACAACAACAACTTCTCACAAGGTTGACGGTTTGAACTTGCCAGCCACTGTGTGGGAGAAAGACCGCTTCTGTAAAGATTCCCAGCCTTGGACACCCCTTGGAGCAGATCTGCCCTGTCCTGTAGGGTCACTATGAGTCAGGACCAACTGGACAGCTGCAGTAATGGGTTTTATGGTGAGCTGATTGTGTGCACTAGGTGAAGTGAGTTCACTCGTTGCTGCTTCCGCTTTTCAACTGTATGGTCTTGGGCTTGTTCCTTCGTCTTTTCATGTTTTAGTCAATATCATGGAGATATTGACCATAGTTATAATATTGATGTTGTTAGGTGCTATCAAGTTGATTTTTGACTCAGAGCAATTCCACGTGAGTGGAGGGTTTTCTGGACCATGCTAGGTATGGGAGCATCTATAGTGTCGTCTATAATAGATCCGCAGGTCTTAATCCTGCAGAGCTGCTCTGTGGGTTTGAACCACTGACTGTTCAGTCAGCAGCCAAGTGCTTAGCAGTTCCATTACTAGAGCGCCTTAATAATAAAAAGTATTTTCAGGACCTTATGTGTCAATTACTGGGATAAACCTGATCATATTATTTTTATTTGGAGCCACTGGTGGTGTAAATAGTTAAGTGCTTGGTTACTAATCAAAAGGCTGTTAGTTCAGATCCACATAGAGGTTCCTCAGAATAAAGGCCTGGCAATGTACTTCAGAAAAAAGAACCCTTGAAAACCCAGTGTACTCTGACACACACGGGGTTCATTTACCGTTAGTCAGAATCAACTCCGGGGCCACTGCTCTTACTATTATTCATTATTGCTGCTTCTACATAAATAACCTGAGCCTTCTACTGATTGTCAACTTCTCCCTCTCTGGAGATATTTTCATAAATACGCTATGTTAAAAAATTTTTTAAAAAAACAAACAAAAAAAACCTGGCATAGTGGTACTGAAGAAATTTCCTCCCTGGCAGGGGGAATGATAGGCACATGAAAACAGAAGATGTGCATTATATGCGTAGAAACTCAGGCGTTGGTTTGGGGGAAAGGTTACTAAAGTTCATTAAAACTGGGAGCTCAAGAACTTTCTGCACTTGGTTGGGATCAGCCACTCTGAGAATAAGCCTTCTGAAGAGGGATGCTGAGGAGAGCGACGCATGGAGTGGTTGTCTAAGCGAGGGACTTCAGTTGGATGGGCTTGGGGCCAAGTTGAAGCTCACCACCAGATAGGGAGGAAGTCTTTGCTACGTTCCATCATGCCCTTAAGCCTCATCTGTAACAAGCAGGGTTAATGGCATCCGTATTTCAGGGCACAGGTCAAGGTGAGTAAAGGGAGTGGAAAGAACTCTGTTTGATGGTCTCGGTGTTAATTTTCTATTGCTGCATAAGAAATGACTGCGCACATAGCAGTGTAACCCCACACGGACCTATATTGTGTCCCAGTTTCTGTGGGATGGGAGTCTCCACTCGGTTTAGCTGGGTCCTTGGCTCAGGGTCTGACAAAACAGAGATCAATGTGTCTGCTAGGACTGGGGTCTCATCTAAGGCTCGCCACCCCTTCTAAGCTCACACCAATTGTTGGCAGAAATCAGCTCCTTGGGATTGTTAGACCGAGGCTCTCAGCTCATAGTAGGTGCCTTTCTAAGAAGACATCATCTTCTTTTAAGAAAGTCATCTGTTTAGATCAGACTCACCCAAGAAAGACTCCCTTTTGATTAACTCAAAGACGACTGATTAGGTTCCTTAACTACATCTGCAGACTTCCTACTCCACCCATCCTCCTACTCTCAAGGAGCGGAGATTCTGCAACAAGCAACCACCTGGGGGCGCTGACCAGACTCTCCCACACCTTCCTTCCTTGAAGCAAAGCATGCCTGGGGGGCAGAGGGGTTGTAACCTGAAGGCAGTTCCTAGACCCTGTGTGCCTGCCGGGTCAGGGGCTAGGATGGACAAGGCTGAGAGGAAAGTGTGAAAAGCTGGTCTGTTTTGTGTTTCTGTCGTGACTTATCAATGGGACCAGGCCCTTAATCCATTGGTTCTCTTTCCTGCTTCCTCCTGAGATGGTACTGGTAGGGCCCCTCCACCCTCCTCCTCCCAGCCTGAGCCCCTCCAGCCAGCTGTGGGTCGGAATCACCAACTGCCCAGCTAAGACCCCAGGTAAGCAGTACTGGTAAGGGTCGCTGAAACTAGGAAACGCCCAAGATGTGTCTTCCCACTGGCTGTGTAGGCCAACTCAGAGGAAAACATGTCTCCAGTAAAATAGAACCAGAGAGGGAAGTGTCAGAGCAGAGATGTCACTCGGCTGACGAAAGGACACCTGATCTAAGCCATGGTCTCTTCAGTCGACTCATATGTATGTGAAAGTTGGACAATGAATAAGAGAGATGTAGAAGAATTGATGCATTTGAGTTATGGTGTTGGAGGAGAATATTAAAAGTACCATGGACTGCCAGAAGAACAAACACATTTGTGTTGGAGGAAGTACAGCCAGAATGCCCTTTAAAGGCCACGGTGGCCAGACTTTAGAGATGTCATCAGGAGGGGCCAGTCACTGGACAAAGATCATCATGCTTGGTAGAGGGTCACTGAAAAGAGGAAGACCCCTTCAGACGTGGACCGACATAGTAACTGCAATGATGGGTCAGGCATAGTAATTACCGTGAGGACAGTGCAGGACAGGACAGCGTTCCCTTCTGTTGTACATGGATTGCTATGAGTCGGCATTGACTCAACAGCACCTAAGAACAACAAGTGAGTAAACAACCTACGGAATGATGCTTCTTGCAGCATCTGCTGGATGACAGAGAATGCTGAGAATGAATGGATGGGCTCGCCAGCTGTTCTGCACAAGGAGGTCCAGAGAGGCCAGTGTGACTGACCGCTGGTGCAGACAAATCACCTCCTCTCATGGGGCAAGGAGTACACATGATAATAAGCGAGGTCAAAGTCAAGGTCAGCTAGATACAGAAAGCCTCTCTCCTGAGGATGCCTGACTCTTCTCCACAAAGCCGTGAACATGCCAGGTCACCTTGAGGGTCCCTTACACATGGGGCTCCTTAATGGGACTGGAGCAGGGGGCCCTGAGCTGACCTGGGAGCCCCTCCATGCCCTCTGCAAAGGCAGCTCCACTTGCACTTTGCACCTGCTCTCCATCCCTGTCCACTCCCACCCTTCAGAATGGACGAGGATAGCCTGTGTTCACATCACTGTCAGGCAGGCTGGTGAAGGCACCCACGTCTGTCAATAAGAAAGGTGGTGCAGGGGAGTAAGATGCTCCGTCAGTTTGGATTATGACGGATTCTTAGAACTGATGTCATTCCAGAAGCGGGGAGGGGGCGCTCCAAGCAGACAGGATGAGCTGATCTTATCAACCCGGTGCTACTGGGCTGGATACAGATGAAGGAGAGGCTCGGATCTGGAGTCCTGGAACGTTGGTGAGAGGCACTAATGAGACAGGAGCCAGTGCTGAGACGAGGCAGCCGAGCACTTTGACAGTGTGGGGCACTGGCTGTGTTTGGTGTAAAGGACTTCCTGTTACGGCACGTTGCTTTTGTTGTTGTTAGGTGCCACCCAGTTCATAGCAACCCTGTCTGGGTCCTCTAATATTGCTGTCACAAGTGGGGGGTGTTCCCAAACAGACATGTCTTCTCTCACAGTTTAGGGGGCTAGAGTCTGAATTCAGGCACCAGCTACACGGGCAGGCTTTGTCTGTCAGCTCTGGGGCAAGGACCTGGCATGGTCCCTATCGAGATCAATGTCCCTGGGAGATCGCCTGTGTCTTGGCATCAACCTTCCCCTGGGTCTAGGATGTTCTCTTTGCGGTGGCCCTGGATTCGTGTTCTGCTCCTGGCTCTTCCTTCCTAGAGGTGATCAGGTCCTCCCTCTGCCCCCTTCTCCCTTTTAGCTCCTGTAGGCTAGAAAATGATACAGGTCACACCCCAAGGAAACTTCCCTTAGTTCTGATCAGAGCTATGACGGAGCCCCTTTGCCATGTTTGTTCCGACTCAGAGTGAACCTATGCACAACAGAACAAAACACTGCCCATTCCTTCGCTTTCTTCACAATCGTTTCTACATTTGATCGCATTGTTGCAGCCACTGTAGCAATCTGTTGAGGGTCTTCCTTCACTGACCTTCTACTTTACCAAGTATGATGTCCTTCTTCAGGGACTGGTCCCTCCTGATCACATGAGGTGGTCTCACATCCTTACTTCTAAGTAGCATTCTGGTTGTACTATGTCAGTCAGACGTGTTTGTACTATGTCAGTCAGACGTGTTTGTACTATGTCCGTCAGACGTGTTTGTACTATGTCCGTCAGACGTGTTTGTACTATGTCCGTCAGACGTGTTTGTACTATGTCAGTCAGACGTGTTTGTACTATGTCAGTCAGACGTGTTTGTACTATGTCAGTCAGACGTGTTTGTACTATGTCAGTCAGATGTGTTTGTACTATGTCAGTCAGACATGTTTGTACTATGTCAGTCAGACGTGTTTGTACTATGTCAGTCAGACGTGTTTGTACTATGTCCGTCAGACGTGTTTGTACTATGTTAGTCAGACATGTTTGTACTATGTTCATCAGACATGTTCTTTCTCCTGGTAGTCCATGGTATAGTCAATATTCTTTGCATGTTGTTGTTGTTAAGTGCTGTTGAGTCAGTTCCAGCTCATAGGGACCCAGCATAGGGTTTCCAACACTTTAAATCCTTGCAGGAGCAGAAAGCCTTATCTTTCTCCCATGGACCAGTTGGTAGGCTCGATCCATGGATGCTATTTTTTCCTCCCACTTTCCTTACCTTCCTCCCCTTTCTTCTTTCCCCTCATTCTTTCAACATTCATGCATTCTACAAATGTCTGAGGCAACTAGGAGCAACAACATCAATAAGTTCATAAAGTCATGGATAAAGCAGACAGTCTGTTCCTCTCAGAGTTTATATGCAGTGGCAGAAGAGCCGCATGAAAGATAATGGAATAAACAAGTTAGTCACAAAGGACCACTACTGGGTGACACCATTTGTTGGAAATATCTAGAGCAGGCGCTGGGAATCCTCACTGAGGGCACACTGAGGGACACGTGGGGACAGGAAGTGGGGATGGTTGTCTGACATGGTGAATTGTAATGTCATTGGACCGTACACTTAAAAATGATTAGGAAGGCAACAGTTTTTGTGGTCTGGAAACCTGAGACCTCGTGAGAATAGTAGATGGCATCTGGTAGGTAAGCCTCCAAACACAATTCTTTCCCTTTGGGGACTGTATAAAGATGACCACTTGTGGTCGCTATGAGTTGGAACAAACTTGCTGACACCTCACAACAATACAAGTCGCTGGGAGTGCACTGGGCTACTAACTGAAAATCTGGTGCCTCTGAATAAAGGCCTGGCAATCTAGTCCCAGCAATCAGTCATTGAAAGCCCTAGGGAGCAGTTCTACTCCGACACCCATGCAGTTTCCATGAACCCACATCAGCAACTGGTTTTTTTTGGTCTTTACGTATCGCCGAAGGATATGACGACAGTGAAGATTCTGGGACAGTGGGTCCAGGGTGGGAGCTGAGGCTGCGTTTCTAGCTCCCAGGTGAAGCTGCTACCGCTCTGTGGACCTGACTTTGAGCAGTGAGCTTTGAAAAGGTCTAACGTAGATGTGCACATGAGACGAGAAACTCCCCAGCTATTCCTCTGCTCTGACATCCCTCAACCTTAGCTGGCCTGTCCACTATTCAGGGCTAGATGGGGATGCTCAGCAGGGAAGTGGGAGTCCAGAGTGTCTCAGTGTGGCTGAAGGGGCTGGGAGAGGCTTCCCTTGATGTCTCTCTAGCTCAGTGGATGGGGTGAGTCTGATTGAGACGACACCAAGGCATTTGAAGAGCCGTCTCTCCTCTTCCATCCTTACTCCACTTCACATTCAAAGGGATGGAACCTGGCCACTCTCCCTTCTCTCGGGCTCATGGCAGTTTTCTGTGAACTCCTGGAGAACTCCCCATAAATTGAATCTGCCTTCAGGCAGTTTAACTTGTGAGGCCAGCCTCATTAACCTTGGTTCATTCTCAGAGGTTTTATTTAGGAAAGGGGCAAGGGAGGGGTGGTCAAGGTGGTAGTAGTTGTTGTTGTTGTTGTGATGTGCTGTGGAGTCGGTTCCGACTCATAGTGACCCTGTACAGGGTTTCCAAGGCTGTAAATCTTTATGGGAGCAGAACGCCTCATCTTTCTCCCGCGGAACTGCTGGTAGTTTTGAACTGCTGACCTTGAGGTTAGCAGCCTGATTGGTAACCACTACGCTTATGAAATATTCTTTGCTAAGTTCTTGAGTGTGTTTGGAACAGACTCCTTTCTTCTGTTGAGCAGATATCGATGGTTCCCCAAGCTCTAGTTGTCAGGCGGTCAGTGTGTTCAAGTGCACATCCTGTGTACACATTCACCCATGTGCTCGTGTTTTAAATGCTGAGCAGTTCTGCGACCTCTCCCTCAAGAACTTGTGCCCATCTAGTGATGCCTTTGGGTTTATTAAGAGTGTGTTTCTGGAAGATGTGGCCCTTGTTGTTGTTGTTGTGAAGTGCCGTCAAGTCGGTTCTAATCCATAGCAACGCTGTGTAGGGTTTCCAAGGAGCAGCTGGTGAGCTTGAACACCAACCTTGCAGTTCAAACAGCTTTGCAGTCTGGTGCATTAACCTACAGCACCACACTTGGCCACCATCCAGTCACCTGGAGACTTGGTTAAAATGCAGATTCCTGGCCCCCCCCAGTGACCTGCTGCACTGGGAACTCTCGTGCCAGAGCCCAGGAGTCTACATTTTAAACCACCTTCCCTGGTGACCCCAGTGTACTGCTTCAGATGAGTCTCAGCAGGTTCTCTCTGCATGTCAGCGGGGCCGTTCCTCATAGAACTCTTGCTAATAAAGCACACTTGGTTTCTTCTGTATTTCAAAGGAGAGGTGTCCCCTGCCATCTGAAAGCAGAGAATTCCTATGAAACCTTTAGTAAACCTTTGAAATGGCACCAAGCAAAGACGCAGTTACCATGAGTTTATATGGGACCCATTTTTGAATGTTCTCAGATGCCAAAAGTAACCTACCAAATCATACAAAAGAACACATGAACCCTAAAATCACACAACTGAGAGCTTTGGTGGTTTGACGTTGAGATGCTGAGTACAGTTCCTGGGGAAGGAGCTTGGGAAGGGGTGCCACTCTCGTTGTTCCGGGGTGCGAGCTGCCTCTTTCACGGATCCCTGCAAAAATAATAAATAATAATGGAAAAAATAATACTAGTTTCACTTTTTGTGAAAATCCTCTTCAGATTTCTCAGTTAGCAAACATAGGCATGATGGTATTTCTACACAAGTAACAGGTTCATTATGAGGACTTTGCATATGCATGCAGGCATGTACACGGGCGCGTTATAAATGAGGTGGCATAAAGCGAACTTTGAGGAAGCGGGGGGGAGGAGGGGGTGCTGGTACCTGTGCTTCAGGGCCCAGCAGAAATGCCCACTGTGGGCTGGTGTTGAGCATGCTGCCCCTTCCCCTCCGTGCCTTCTTACCCAGCAGCTGCTGGTTCTTATTTGGGGACCCTTACCTCTTTCATTCTCCCACGTCTCAAGGTGCTGGGCTGGGGTTCCAGAGCCTGCTCTCATCCCTCGTGACTCAAGGCTGGCACTCTGCCCTATACTTTCCTCCGGCACCTGTGCCCATTTTCTCCTCCTGGGAGAAACCATTTTGAGACAGGCTGCATGTGATCTACCAGATGCCCAGTTGTCCAAGTAGTGACCGGCTCTAACCGTGTCTCTTGCTGGCTTCTTCCTGCCTCTTCTGGCTTCCTCCCTCCCTCCATCACTGCCTGGCTTTCCCCTATTCCTTTCAGTGCTCCTTACGGTCTCCTCCCCAAGAAGCTCACCAGACCTCAGTTTTTATCTCCGGGGGTTGGGTTTACTTCAGGCACATCAGGTGTTTCTTTAAAAAAATTTAAAACAATTTTTAAAAAATGTTAGGTTGTTAAAAATACACACAGCAGAACACACACCAATTCAATAATGTCTACAGACATAATTCAGTGACATTGATCTCCTTCCAAAGAAACTAATCATACTCAATTGTTGTCCCTCAGGGGTTGGGTTTACTTCTGGGACATCCTGGGCTTATTTTTAATTTTTGAAGTGATTTATTTTGTTGTTGTTGAGAATACACACAGGAGACCACACACAATCTACAATTCAGTGACATTGTTGGAATTATTGTCACCTTCCTTTTCTGAGTCACTCCTCCCTTGTTAACATCAACTCACTGTTCCCTAAGGTTCCTAGCTAAACTTTTAAATTGCTGTTGTCAGTTTGAATCCATACAGAGTCCTGGTGTGGCGCTTTAGGATAAGCACCAGATGGACCGAAAGGTCAGTTAGAACCACAAGGCTGGCATTCAAAGTTTCTTGGAAACCCTTTACAGGGCCACTCTGAGTTGGAACTGACTCACTAGCAGCTAACAAGATTGTGACTAGTTAAGTTAAACTGCTGTTTGGTGCTAAGAAGATTTCAGGGGATATTTTTGGGTTACAGTTTCAAGAGTTTCTCAGGGCAGTAGTTTCAGGGGTCCATCCAGCATCTGTGAATCTAGAAAGTCTGGATTCCATGAGAATTTGATGGAGTATTATGAGCTGAAATTACTGTAAGCGCATCATCTCATTTAACTGGATCATCGTCATCATGTAGCAGTGTTGGGTTACCCAATAAACAGGGTAAGCACAAGCTGACTTGTGCTGACTTAATAATCTGTAGACAACATTTTCCCATGGGTCTCACCACATTTTTTCACTACAGGTTACTAAGTGAACACAAGTCAGCCTGTGCTTACTTTGCTGACTGGACCCTCCATCCCTGCTTAGTAGGAATCGCCACCAGCCTCCTTTACACTTGAGGAACCCACTGGGTCAGGCTCAGTAACCGAGTCAGGACTGGAACCCAGACCACCTGGGACCAACGCCCGAGCTCTCAGTCACTCAGGCTGCGGAGGCTGCAGAGTTTCTCCACAAGAAGCTGGTCGGGTGAGCTGACGAGATGGACATTCAGGACTCATGCTTAAGAGTGGACAGAACGCTTACGTGTGTACAAGTCTTTGATTCCAACCTGAGATGAATTCAATAATGTGAACCTGCGGCAAGCCAGACCCTCCCTGGTGGGGTGCCACCTGCCTGGCTAACTTGGCCCCTGTGAGCTGAGCGGACCTCTGGGGTGCTTTTTCCCAAATGGACCTTTCCTGGTGGGAAGGCCTCTGAGGGCTTTTGTGTAGAATAATTTCAAGTTTGGGATCTCCTCAGCTGCCACCCCAGCTGTTTCCAGGGTGGCCTTCATGTGATAATTTTTCACTGGTGCCTGAAGGCTTCTTTGCCAAGAGTTGAATTTCTCTTTTAAAAGAATAAGAAACCGCTCTGGAGTGGCAATGACTTCCAGAGTCATGCCACGTCTGTTTAGGGAATCCAGAGCGTTCTTGGACACCCTGGGGAGGAGGAATGGATCCCAAACACCTACCAGGCCAAGGCTTACTGAGTGCTTAACATTCCCAGGCCTGTGGGTGTGTGATCACAGATGTGTGAAGGACTAGGATGGAAAACAATGGTGCTTATGACAGAGAAGGATGGCAGCTTGGTAAAGTGGAGGAGGACCCCCAAGGAGATGGATTGGCAGTGGCGGCAGCAGCTATGGGCTCAGGTGTAGCAATGATTGTGAGGTTGGTGCAGGACTGAGCAGTGTTTTGTGCTGTTGTGTATAAGGTCACTATGTGTAGGTACCAATGCAACGGCACCTAACA
>NW_006408823.1:1940895-1947400 GCF_000296735.1 Chrysochloris asiatica
ATCATTCTTCAACTTGAGATCTCTTTGACTTTAGAATGTATCACAGACTCTTCCCAAGACAGTTTCTATGGATCAGTTGCTAACTGAAAGGTTAGCAAGTCAAACCACCCAGTGGTTCTGAGGAATAAAGGTCTGGTGATCTGCTTCTGTAGAGATTGTTGTCACTGGGTGTCATTGAGTTGATCCCATTGGTTTTCTAGGTTGTGACTTTGTGTGTATGAGTGTATGATTTGTGTGAAAGTTTACAGAGCCAGTTGCCTTTCCATTCAACAATTTGTACTTGCTTTTTGACACTGTTTGCAGTTCCCACAGTATACTAGTGATCTCCCCTCTTCCTCACTGGGTTTACCATTGCCCTCGTCCTTCTTACCTATCCCTTCCGACCTTCTGAGTTGTATCCCTGGGTAAATGCTGATCTCTGTGGGGGCAGGTATCCAGGTCTTTCTCTCTGGGAGCTGCTGGGTGGATAGGAACTCCCAAACTTTGGTTAGCAATCGAGCACTTAACTGTTGTATCACCATGAGCTCAGCTTTACTCTGTACCACACAGGGTCACCATGATTTGATGGCAGCTCCTAACAACAGTATTTTTTAGGATTGTGATAGAGTCTCTTACATACAAACAGAGACAGAGAGAATACTGTAACAATCACTATTCTCCCACGTGATCAACCACGATCAACTCCTATTCACTATTCTCCCACGTGATCAACCACGATCAACTCCTGTTCACTATTCTCCCACGTGATCAACCACGATCAACTCCTGTTCACTATTCTCCCATGTGATCAACCACGATCAACTGGCCAAGCTTACTTCATCTGCCTACCCATCACTACCTCATTATGAGACAATCTCAGACAATGTATCTGTGTCGGACTCTTCATTCCTTGTTAGCTAGAGTTGTTGTTGTTGGTATATGCCGTGGAGTCGGTTCTGACCCACAGCTAGAGTAGTCCACTGATAAACAGGTTCTTGGGTGTTCTTGGGTGCTGTCAAGTCGATGTGGACTCACAGCGCCCCCACGTGGCAGAGTAGAATGGCCCCGTAAGGTTTTCTAAGTTGTCATTCTCCTGTGAAGCCAGTGATGGGCTCGAAATGAAGACCTTATAGCTAGAAGCTGAGTGCTCAACTAACCGTTGTGCTGTTGCGCTGTGGATTTATTTATTCTGTCTCCTATGGATGGCATTTCAGCTGTGTTTAATCTGGGCAAAGACACATTTCTAGATGCAAATGTGGAATTTAATGAATACTTTTTGCCCTCACTCAAGGAGATTCCTCTTCCTCCTCCTCAAACCAAGAGTGTTGCTGCTGCTAGTGGTCACTAAGTCAGTCCCAGAACAACAGAGTGAAAGGTGGCTTTGTCCCAAACCATGTCCTCTTGAGACCACAGTGGTGGCCATTGCTTAGTGCCTTCCAGCCTCGGGGGCTCATCTCCCAGCACTGTATCCGACAGCCCTCCACTGTGATCTGGAGGGTTCTTCGTAGTCTGTGTTACTCTGGAAGCCCCCAGGAACCCTGTCCACCTGTGGGGATCCTGTCCACCTGGGGGGACCCTGCTGGCATTTGAAGCTGCATTGGCACAGCTGTCAGCCTCACAGCAGCGTCCAAGTCACCGCCATGAGAAGCACTGACAGACCAGTGGTGGCACCCAGCGGAACGTGTGAGTTTCAGGGAGAACAAAGGAGGACCATGCATTTCTCCAGCGTCCCCTACATCCCGCCTCTCTACCGGCCGAGCCTTCTCTGTTTTGGCAGGGAGGCTCTCTGATGACTCTGGAGTTCCTTATCCATTATTCATACATCTTTTTATATTACCTACTGTGGCACCAGCTGGGGACAGCAAATACTACAAACATGGCACCAATAAAAAAGACTGTGTAATCAGTTTTTAAAAATTCCCTCTCGTCTGCCTAGCGTAGCAGCAGAGGGTGGAAAGTGAGCAGCTGGCAGAACCTACTCATTTAGCGCAGCTCACCACTGGCTTCAGGAGCCTTGGTGGTGCAGTGGGTCTGTCCGAATTCAGCTGCTAACGAAAAGGTTGGCTGTTCAAACCTACCAGGTGCCCTGTGTGAGAAGGGTGTGGCAGTCTGCTTCCTCAAAGCTTTACAGCCTTAGATTCCCTATTGAGAGTTCTACTCTATCCTATAGGGTCACTATGGGTAAGAATCAAGTAGGGGGAGGGGGCGGCCCAGAAGCCTGGCATATTGTCTCGGGGAGGGGCAGGTTTCTGAAGACATAAGTAAAGAAGGTTTTTAAAAATGGTACTTTCACAGTCAGTGGGGATTACTGTTTTTGGCTCTATCTCTGAGATCAGGAGCCCTGGCGGAGCAGCGGTTCCACACTGCTGCTGACCAGAGGGTTGGTAGTTCAAACCCACCTAATTGCTCCATGAGAGAAAGACCCAGCAGTCTGCTTCCATAAAGATTGTTGCTTTATTGTCATTAAGTGCCATCGAGTTGGTTCCAATTGGTAGCGACCCCATGTCCAACAGAATGAAACACAGCCCATTCCTGCGCCATCTTCAGAATCAGTTCCATTTGAACCCATTGCTGCTGCCGCTGTGTTAGTCCATCTCCTTGGGGGTCTTCCTCTTTTTCACTGTCCCTCCACTTTACCAAGTATGATGTCCTTCTCCAGGGTCTGGTCTCTCCTAATACTATGAGAGACAAAGTATCAGAGACCAAGTCTCGCCATCTTGGATTCTAAGGAATATTCTGGCTGTACTTCTTCCAATACGGAAGTACAGCCAGAATACTAAAATATTAAAACTCCCATGGACTGCCAGAATGTTCTTCTGGCAGTCCATGGGACTTTTAATATTCTTCTCCTACACCATAAAACTCAAATTCTTCTTGAGTTTTCCTTACTCACTGTCTGAATTTCATATGCATAGAGGCTATTGAAAATACCATGGCTTGGTCAGGCATACCATAGGCCTAAAACTGATATCTTTGCCCTTGAATACTTTAAAGAGGTCTTGTGCAGGAGATTTGCCTAATGCAATTATCATTTGGTTTCTTGACTGCTGCTTCCATGAGTGTTGATGATGGATCCAAGTAAAATGAAGTCTTTGAGAACTTTGATCTTTTACACATTTATCATGATGTTATTTATTGGTCCAGTACTGAGAGTTTTTGTTTTCTTTACGTTGAGATACAAGCCATACCCAAGGCTATGGTTTTTGAACTTCATCAATAAGTATTTTAAGTCTTCTTCATTTTCAGCAAGCAAGGTTGTATCATCTGCATATTGCAGGTTGTTAATGAGTCCTCCCATCCTGATGCCACATTCTTCTTCATACCATCCAGATTTTCATATTATTTGGTCAGCATGTAGATTGAATAAGTATGATGAAAGACGCTGGCTCACATCTTTCCTGATTTTAAACTGTTCAATATCCTCTTGTTTGAACGACTGCCTCTTGGACTATGTACAGGTTCCTAAAGACACAAGTCATTGTTCCAGAGTACCCATTCTCTGAAATGTTGTCCATAGCTTGTCATGATGAAGTCTTTGCATTGTCTTTGCATAGTCAATAAAGCACAGGTAAATATCTTTCTTGTATTCTCTGCTTTTAGTCAAGATCCATCTGATGTCAGCAGTGACATCATTCGTTCCACGTCCTCATTTGAATCCAGCTTGAACCTCTGGTAGTTCCCTGTCAATGCACTTCTGCAGCCATTTTAAAATTACCATTAACAAAATTTTACTTGCATGTGATATTAATGGTATTGTCTGGTGATTTCTGCATTCTCTTGGGTCATCTTTCTTTGGAATGAGCACAAATATGGATCTCTTCCAATCAGTTGGCCAGGCAGCTGTCTTCCGTATTTCTCAGCCTAAATGAGTCAGTACCTCCAGGGCTGCATCAGTTTGTTGAAAGATTTCAATTTGTATTCCATCCATTCTCGGAGCCTTGTTCTTTGCCCATGGCTTTACTGCAGCTCAGACTTCTGACTTCATACCATTGATTCTTGATCATCTGCTGCTTGAAATGGTTGAACATCGACCATTTCTTTTGGTTCAGTGGCTCTGCATCATTCAATATTTTGCCCAGAGAATCCTTTAATCTTACAAATTAAGGCTTGAATATTTTCTTCAGTTCTTTCAGCTTGAACAATGCAGAATGTATTTTTCCCTTTTGATTTTCTAACTGCAGGTCTTTGCATATTGCATTATATAATACTTTGTCTTCTCCAGTCAGTACCTTTGAAATTTTCTGTTCAGCTCTTTTACCTTTTCATTTCTTTGATTTGCTTTAGCAACTCTTTGATGGAGAGAAAATTCCAGAGTCTCTTCTGACATCCTTTTTGGTTTTTCCCTTATTTTTTGTCTTCTTATTGACCTTTTGCTTTCTTTCTGTATGATGTTCTTGATGTCATCCCATAGCTTTTTTGGTCTTTGGTCATTAGTGTCTAATGCATCAAATCTGTTCTTGAGATGATCTCTAAATTAAGGTAGTCTATGTTCAAGGCTCTTGTGGACTTGTTCATAGAATTCAGTGAAATTGATTTACATACCAACCACTGGTGTTAGTGATGGGTAAATTTGAGTAATAGTGGTAGTAATTAGTCTTCCTTACAGGCATATGGATATTATCCTATCACAGACAGCATTATACTTCAAGATAGATCTTGAAATGTTCTTTTTGATGATGAATGTGATGCCATTACTCTTCAATATATCATTCTTGGCAGAATAAACCTTGTGATTGTCAGATTCAAAATGGCCAATACCAGTGCATTTCAGCTCACTAATGCCTAGGATGTCAATGTTGATGCGTTCCATTTCATTTTTGACAACTTCCAATTTTCCTAGATTCGTATTTTATACATTCCAGGTTCCAAATATTAATAGATGTTTATAGCTGTTTTTCTTCATTTTGAATTGTGCACCATCAGCAAATGAAGGTCCCCAAAGTTCCATTCATGTCATCATGGTCAATTCTAGTCTTAGGAGGCAGCTCTTCCCCAGTTGGTACTTTGAGTGCCCTCCAACCTGAGGAGCTGATCTTCCAGCACTCTCTCTGACAATATTCTGGTGTTCTTTTTCATGTTTCAATATTCTGTATTTTGGTACTCTTAGTGTTCTACTGCTCTTCATAGGGTTTCCAGTGGCTAAACATTCAGAGACAGTCTTTGGTCATTAGTGTCTAATGCATCACATCTTCCTAATCTGTCTTAGTCTGGAAACTCAGTTGAAATCGGTCCACCATGGGTGACCCTGCTGGTATTTAAAATACTGGTGGCATACTTCCAGTGTCAAAGTAACACACAACCACCACAGTACAACAAACTGACAGATGAGTGGTGGTCCAGAAAGATTATAGTCTAGACAACCCTTTGGGACAGTTCTGCTCTGCCACACGGATCACTTATGTGTCAGAACTGACTTGGCACCCAACACCAAGATCCATAAAATCTCTAATCTGTAGACAGAGGGGTGAATTAGCAGACACTGCTTGCTCTCTTCTATGCTCCTCCAGTTTGCTTTGCTTTTCATTTCAGTATAACGCGCACATGGTAAATGCAGCCATCTTAAAGGTGCGATCTGCATCCACTTACTGGCGATGGGTTGTTTTTATTTTTAATTGTTATTAAACTACATGTAGTACCACATGGGCCAGTTCATTATTGTTTCTTACATGTACAATTCAGGCCTTGGTTACATTCATCATGTTATGCAGCTTTCAGCAGCATCAGCTGTCATGTTTCCATCACCATCCTCAGACACTCACTGCTCTCCCAGTGGTGACTCTCCTTCCCCTCTCGCCCGCCCCTCCTGGGAGCCACTGTTGAGCTTTGGTCTCGGTCCACCTGCCTATTCCAGATATTTCACAGATGCAAGGGTCATACAGTATTTGTCCTTTGGGGATTGGCTTGCTTTACTCAGCTTCATGTTTTCAAGGGTCATCTATGTTGTAATGTGCATCAGTAGTTCCTTTCTCTGGATGGCTGAGTAATGATCCAGTAAGTGGTCTTAACACATCTGAGATGCAGATGAGAATCTTTCCTGCTGCTAGAAGGTTCCTTTGTGCCCCTCTTCAGACCATAACTGACTTCCCCACCCAAGAGAACCATATACTCAGATGTTGCTATTGAACATAACATCAGGGAAAATCACCCAGTAGGAACTCTTTGATGTCTGGCCTCTCTCACACAACATCACATCTGTGAGATTCATACATCATGTTGAATGGACCAGATGGTTATTGTTGGCTGCCATCGAGTTGACCCCTGACACATGGCAACCCCATGCACAGTGGAATGAAAAGCTGCCCAGTTCAGCACCAGCCCCATGAAAAGTTGCAGAGCAGACTGTTGGGATCCATAGGGATTTCTTTTTAAATAAAAACTTTTTATTGTGAATTCAAGTTTTCAGAGCAGATCATCAGTTTTACATTCAACCAATAATATACTTTGCTTCATTATGAAGATTGAAACCCCTCCATGTACCATCAGTTAACAGCATTTACCTCTGTTCATTTTAACTCTTGCACTCCTC
>NW_006408823.1:1948690-1957736 GCF_000296735.1 Chrysochloris asiatica
TTGATTATGATATGTCTTGGTGATTGTCTTTGGGGATTTATCTTATTTGGGGTTTGTTCAGTTTCTTGTATGCTTATCTTCTTGTCTTTAAAGATGTTAGGAATGTTTTCTTCCAACAACTCTTTAACAATGTCGCCCGTGCCTGTCTCTTCCTGTTCTGGAATTCCAACAACCTGTAAGTTGTTCTTATGGTGTCCCACCTAACTCTTAGGCTTTCTTCAGATTTATTCATTCTTTTTTCTGATTGTTCTTCTAACATACTAGTATTGAGAGATTTATCTTCAAGGTCACTAATTCAAGCTTCCATTCCTTCACATCTACTCTGTTGCTATTTCAGTGTGTTGTCCATTTCTGAGATCTTAGTATTAATCTTCTGGATTTCTAATCACAGGTTTTGTATTGTTCCAAAATTTCCATTTATTTTGTCTGTTTGTTCCTGTAGTACTTTCCTAAATTCTTATAAAGTTATTATTGTGTTCTCCTTGACTTCCTCTGTCTTTCTGTTGATCCTCTGAAGGTACCTAATTATCATTCTCTAGAATTCTTTTTCACTTCTAGTACCTTTTCTTCCTCAGAACTGCCTTCTGACTCAGCATCTTGGTCATCTGTTTGAGCCATCTATCTTGTTTCTTCTTGTGAGCTAAAACTGTCTGTTACCTCTGGGGTATTGGTAGGCTGTCAAATTTGTAAAACCATACAGTGCAGTCGTTGGACCTGGAGGGGAGAAATTTCTGGGGGCTCCTACAGTTCAAGGAGCTCATGAGGTGGTTGTAGAAGGAATATGACCGCACAGTTCCTGGCTCTAGTTGGACTTCCTGTTGATCTCGGTGTTGTCTATGTTCAGGGTACTCAATCCGAACTAGTTTGTGGGAGCCCTTGATGGAGTTTCAATGTCTGTTAGGACCACAGGGAAGCTAGGGACAAGGGTGACTGACTGGTTAGGTGCTGGTCTGGTGGCTCTGTGAGTTTTTTAGGTTTGCAACTGAGTCCACCTGAATTCAGGCACCAAAGTGACCCACCAATAGCACCACCAGGGTTCCTTAGAGTTACCATTGTTGTTTTTAAGTGCTGTCAAGTCGGTTCCGACCCATAGTGACCCTGTACAGGGTTTCCGAGGCTATAAATCTTTATGGGAGCAGAAAGCCTCATCTTTCTCCCACAGAGAGGCTGGTAGTTTCGAACTTCTGACCTTAAGGTTCGCAGCCCAATTCGTAACCACTATGCTACCAGAGTTCCTTAGAGTTACCATAAGACACAACAAGTCTATTCCCAGAACAGGCACTGGAAAAGCCATATGGAGCACAACTCCACTCTTGAAACACATGGGGTTACTGTAAGTTGGAATCAATCAATGCCAACTGGATGGGTTTTGTATGTTGCCTGTCATGGCCATGCTTTGGACCCAGGCCATCAACCTCTAGGGTGCAGGCTCTGGGTCACCTCCTGGACAGAACCCTTTTCTAGCCAAGTAAGACATGTCCATCTCACATCTAGGAAAACCAAAAGGGCCCGTTGTATATGCTTTATAGGGGACACAGACTGGTTTGGGAGGCCACGCCTTCCAGTGGATGGTGGAATCACTGGACTGAATTTCTACTCAGCCTTTCACTGGCCGTGTCTCCCTTTCTCTATATGGCAGATGAAGTAACAGAACTGATCTTGTAGAGCTACTACAAAGATGAGATGAATGAATAGACACACAGCCCTGGGGCTGCTTAAAGTCTGTGCTGCAGTCTGTGAAATAGGATGTTTGGATGCTGTTTGTATACAGCAGTCCTCAGATTACAAACTAGTTCTGTGTCTCCAAGTTTAAGTTGAATTTGTACGTAAGTCACAACAGTTAGGTATGGCTCATGTTTAACGTCAGTTACCCATGTGTTGGAGTCCTGGTGTGGTGCTGTGGGTTAACACACTTCAAACTTGTTTGAACCACAAGGTCGGCAGTTTAAGGTCACCAGTGCCTCCTTGGAAACCCTGTACAGGTTCACTGTGAGCTGGAATCCACTCAATGACATTTAACAAACAAAACAACAACATTCATGTGTTTGCCTTTGTATATATAAGGAACAGTGTTGCTTTTGTGCATAAGAGGCATTAAAGAAACACTTCCAGATGCACTGAAACATTTTAACATAATAATACACTATTTTATTAATAATGTTTAGAAGCAGACCACACATTAACACCCACTTTTTATTAGGAAACATTGTAGATACCTTGAATTTTTGACATAATAGGCTTTGTGGGATCACAGATTTACATACTGTCGGATGTAGCCCAAACCGGATGTTATATAGCATAGGACTGTATTTTGAAGCATTTTGGGCTGATGGCAAGTACCCCGTAAATGCTCAAAAATGCTTAAAAAAATGGGTATCTGTCACCCTCATTTCTTAGGTCAGCCCAACTCATGGTGACCCTATGTGACAGGGTAACACTGCCCCGTTGGGTTTCCCAGGCTGGTATCTTTACAGGAGCGGCTCGCCAGGCCTTTTCTCCTACAGAGCGGCTGCTGGGTTTGAACCATTGACCTTTGGCCAGGATCTCAATCTCACCATCTTTGTGCCTGGGTGTGCCTGCAGCAGACTCATCTTTTTAAAAAAAGATAAGTGAGAGATCAGGCTGATCCCATGGTCTAGGTGCAAAGGTGAGGGAAGGAAAACTCTCACTGCAAGATGACACTGGGACCCACCTATGCTCCTGTGTCAATTCCTCACAACACAGTATTCATCAGGAAAGCTGAAAGATCTCAGACTACAGGGGCTCCAGAGCAATCAGAGGCTGCTTTATGATTCAAATAGAATTTGAGTGAAGTGTGATAATCACAAAGTTTTGAATCCTTCTCTCCATTCTCTGCTAGGTCTCCTTAAGGCAGAATGGCTTTGAAATGGCCATAGATTTGCATAATGGTTTCCTTGAAGCTAATCACTTTAGGTCTGGAAGCATTTTTACCTGAGGCCGTTACTATCCTCTGCTTTCCTAGCTGATACATAGACTCAGAGGTGATAGAGGAGGGAGGGGTACTGAAGAGCCTAGTCATGGTCTGTTTGGAGAATGGAAGGACAGACCAGGTTCCAGGACAAGAGGACACAGGGCACTTGGCATTTTGGGAAAGGGGAGGAATACGAAGGAGACCAGAGAAGATACGTTTGGAATGTGGGGTCCATACATTATCTGGGAGAAATTTCCTTTCTGAATCTGTCCCTGGTATGAGGGTACTGATATCTTGGGAGGCAGTGAAATTCGCGAAGCTTTTGCTGCCAGATCAGTCTCCTGCATTAAAATAATCTGAACCTCGAACTTTCTGTCAGGGAAATAGAGGGAGATGTTTTAAAATTCAAATATTATTGTTTTCAGCAAACAGTACAGGGTGTAAAAGATAGAAATGAGTGTACTAGTCACCCCATCCCCTTCCTTCCGGCCACCAGCTCCCTTCTCCACTGACAACCAGCACTGTCTGTTTTTTTACTAAAACCTAAAAGTAAACCCACTGCTCTCAAGTCCATTCTGACTCCTAGTGACTTTATAGGGTAGGGTTTTCTTGCACTAAATAAGAACTGTATGCACCTGCTCACCTACAGATTCCACTTAGAGACTTAAAGACAGAGTTAGGAACAGATCTCGTCCGAAACTCGGGCACTGCCTGTATAGAAAAGTGAGGAATGTAATGAATGCCACGTACCCACCACTCAGCTCCAACAGTGCACAACTACCAACTCATGGCCAGTCCTGCTTCATCAACAGTCCTCCTTCCCCACCACTACCCCTGGCACGTGGCTCATTTAGAAATGCAACCCAGACATTTCATTTTCCAGGGGAGAGATAGGAAAATTCTAAACCCCAGAGCATCTATTCCTGGGATGTTTGTGGCAGGCCTGAGCTGAGTGAGAATCACAAGGCTGTGATATCGCAAACACCTGTGTTCTCAGGACGGGGCTCTGGGGTGCCTGGCTGGCTGTCACCAAGAGCTCCGTTGACCGATAGTGGCCCACCCCACCCCACTGCTTTCCACCAGAGGTAATCTCGGAAATTAGCATGGCTCTGCAGATGTGCAGAGAAGTGGTTTTGACAGGCTGAGTGGTTTGGAATGGGCTGACTCAGCCAGCTACCGGGGAACTCCAATGATACTGAGCTCAAGCCCCAAGCAATAAAAAAGTACTTTTTGACCTGCCGTATCTGCACATTATCAACCAGCGAGAGTCCTCTCCATGACAACACCAGAACTTTGATATCTCGCCTTATCAAAATTTCACATCACCTTTCCTAGAGTAATAAAAACAGGTTCACTGTGGGGAGGGGCTTTCTGGGGGAAGAGTGGCTTTCTGGGGCAGGGGGTGGCTTGTTCCATTACCCTTCTCCCCGACACCCATGACTTGATGGATGGTGGAGTCTTAGTGAGTATTTATGAACGTGTAACTCACAAAATGTCATTCTTCTCTGGCAGCATCACTGGAGCAAGCATCTCCCTGCGGCCTGAGCCAGCCAGCGAACTAATGGCTACTAGGACACACAAGGGACGCAGGCTAGGGAACAAACCCTGCAGAACAAACCAAGCCAGCACAACCCCACCTCACCTTCTGGGGCAATGTGGCACCAGGGTTGGAGCATGGACTCACTTGTGCTGAAAAACATATAACACTGTTTACTACAGATTGGTGAGTAAGTGTAAGTAAACCTGTGCCTACCTTGCTTGTTGGATAATTCGACTCCACATGGCCTTATCGCGTGGCTGACATGCCTTTGTGCTTCCCCTTGAGCGTCTTGGAGACACACATTCCCCCCCCCACCACCACCTCATTAACATCGAGTCCATTCCAACTCATAGTGGCCCTACATGAGGGAGGGGAATGCCCCCCAGGGTGCCCAGGGCTGTGGATCTGTTCAGAAGCAGGCCTTACAGTTAACAGGTGAGTGCTTAATCCACTGCACCACCAGGACTCCGGTAAAGCTGACAGCCTAGGAAACACTATGGAGGGGCACTTCTCTGTCACATGCGCTGCTATGAGTCAGAAATTGGCCTGACTGCATTATAAGATAAGCACTTGACTGCAAGGTCAGTGATTCAAACTCAGTCAGCAGCTTCTCAGAAACCCTATACATGGTTGCTATGAATTGGAACCGACTCGACAGCACTTAGTAACAAGAAGTACCTAATATTGATATTAATACCAGGGGGGCTTTTAAAAGTTTGCCTGAGGGTTCTGTGTTCTGTTAGTTCCATTGTACCACTAACTTTCTGAAGCTGGTAAGTAACAACAAAACGTTGCCATGAAGTCAACTTCAACTCATGGGAGGCTATGAGTCACAGTAGAACTGCTCCGAAGGGATTTCTCGGCTGTGGTCTTGACGGAAGCAGACCACCCGCTTTTTCTTTTTTTGCTCCACTGGGTGTGTTTGAACCTTGAACCTTTAGGTTAGTAGCCGTGCCACTCAGAGACTTTATATATTAATGATCTATATAATTGTATATTAACTGTTGTCGTTGAGTGTCGTACAATTGGTTCTCACCCATAGCAATCCTGCGTAGGGTTTTTTGTTAAGTGTTCTGAGTTGGTTCTGATTCATAGCAACCCTGAATAGGGGTTTCAAGGAGTGGCTGGTGGAGTTGAACTACCGACCTTGTGGCTCACAGTCCAGTGCTAATCCTACTGTGTTACACCAAGACTCCTAATCAGAAACGCCAAACGTGGGGCTTGAACTCATGGCCCTGAGATTAAGAGTGCCGTGCTCCACCACTGACATGCTCCACCACTTAGCTAGCCAGTGTCTCAGTCTGTGTATACATTAAATCATGGTCTGTGAAGATGTCGCACACAGAATCTGTGAATACTTTATGATAAAACAATCGCTTGTTCCTGTTTCTGTCTCTCCTCCATGAGACCCCAACTGTCATCATCTTGTTCATTGCTGCATCCTCAATGCATGACACAAAGCTGGTACACAGTAGGTGCTTCCTAATTGTTTGTTGAGGAAGCAGACAGCTAGTTTTAGGGCTGGGATTCAATACTTGCGTTTTACACATTTCAATTTAGATTGAAATTTGTGTCAGACTTTGGTGTTTCCGAGTTGGGAGGGGAGTTGAACTTCTGAACATCTCTGGTGCCCAAGACGATTTAGACACGTCCCAGAGGTTGGCCCTGCTCATCTGCCCAACCTTGCCCTGGAGCTAGCAACTGCCCTGGTTCTGCTTTAATCTGCTGTGTGACCTTCAGCAGATCACTTACCTTCTCTGGGCTCCCATGGACTCTCTGTCGTCCTCTTATGGTCTACAGTTGGGCTGGCCATTCAGCTCTGTACAGCCTATGCCCACCCTCCCAGGTGCCAGGCCCAGGCTGAGTGTGAATCTGCTATTGTGCCAGGCACTCACCTCTCCCATTAAGCCTCAGTGTCCTCAGCTGGAAAATGGGTAGCTATAGCCCTTCCTTGTGCAATGAGACTTTCTGTGTAAACTGTAAACTGGTTTAAAAAAAAATTAAAGATAAAAACCAACAAAACTATATCCATTGATATCAATAAGATTTCAGTCCATAGTAACCGTATGTTGTTGACTGACCTGGTGGTTTCAACCGACCTGACAGTTTCAACTGACCTGGCACAGTTAGTGAGCTTGAACCACTGACCTTACAGCTCAAACTGACCTTGCAGTCCAGCGCATTAACCCACAGCGCCACCCCAGGACACGTTATGAGATAGAGTAAAGCCGCCCCGTTGGGTTTCCAAGGCTATAACTACTTAAGGAAGGTAGATCTTTTGGCTGGTAGGCAAATGTGTTAGTCATTGATCCCATGAAAGTTTAGTGGCTTGAATTCACCAGCTTCTTCCTAGAAGAAGAATATGAGCATCTACTTCCATGAAGACGTATAGCCCTAGAGATCCTGATGTTGTTGTAACATACCATCAAGTTGGTTCTGACTCACAGTGATCCTATGGAAACCCTGTGGGGGCGTTTCAGTGTGTCTTACAGAGTCACTATAAGGAGCTCTGGTAGTGTAGTGGTTACGAATCAGACTGCGAACCCAAGATCAGCAGTTTGAAACTACCAGCTGCTCCGTGGGAGAACGATGAGGCTTTTCTGCTTCCATAAAGATTTGCAGCCTTGGAAACCTTATGCAGGGTCAATATGAGTCAGAACCGACTCGACGGCACATAACAACAACAAACAGTCACTAGAAGTCGTAATGGACTAGACAGCAATGGGTTAATCTTTATGGGAGCGGTTTGGGACATTCAGTGCTTAACCTGAGACAATGCTGAGCAAAGTGGGATGATTACTTGCTGTTTGGCATACGCCCGGCTTTCACCAGTTCTGCAACTCTTGAGGAGAATCATCAAGACAAAAGCATTGCTTTCATCTCCACTGAATTCTTACCTGATCCTGCACCTCTGGGTGGCAGAGACAGGTGGGAGAGACAGGGTGATGGGCTCTCCCGGAGACTGAGCTGTCCTGGGGAGAGGCTGAGGGCACTAGGCCTCAGCGTCCTCTGGATCTGGGAGTGGTCCGCTGAGCTAGACCAGGGCTGCTCATCTGAGGGGGAACCGCTGGGTACCTAAAGGATATCTGGCACAGAGCAAGAGCACAGTACATGTTGAGGAGGTCTCAGAGTGCAGAGTAGATGTACTTTTAGCAGGCCTTAAGATAACCCCTATGTCTTCATTTTACAGACAAGAACAACTGGGCCCTAGAAAACAGGAATCACCAGTCTCCCTAATGAGGGGCCGAACTGAGAGGAACATTGTCTTTCTCAAATTGTGTTCTTCCTCTCTCTCCTCTCTACCGGTTCACTTTCTTCCTACAAACCACTCAGTACTACGTGTGCAAAGATGGTGACTAAGGAAACCCTATCCTGGTTGGCATCAGTAGCAAGCAGTCTTAGAGGATAAAAAACATCCAGTAGTCAAACTTCTGTGGCAGACTCCCAAATAAGTCCCTTTACCTTTTTTCTTTTTTCATGAAACACAGTTGCAAGACACACACTTAACCTGAGGTGAAGCACGTATTAAGAGAAAGCATTTCTCCCTAGCTTTATCGGTTACTCTAATGAGCATGAGAAAGGCGAGCGAGGATGAGGATGTGTTCTCTCTGGCTACTATTACTTCCACTGTAGAGTTGATATACACAAGCTCATTATTGCTGCATGTTTTATTCAACAAAATAACTTTAATGTTGTAGCTTAAATTGAATTCGCTACAACGTCTTCGTCTCTGGCATAATGTGCCTCCAGTGTCTTCTTGGTGCCTGTGTTTTCTCCAGAATTATAGTGCTGGAGCTGTGGAAATGGCGAAATTATATGTAATCTGCAAAACAATGTGGCTATAACGTGGTAATTGGCCTTCCACATAATTAAAGGAACATTTCCTCATCAGAGCTGCTCCATCTAAGACCCAAAGGGTATCACAGTACAAATCATCCACTTAGTGAACCCTTTATTCCCGGTAGCCGATAAAAATCTGGTTATGCAAACAGATTTGCTTATTCAGTAACATTAATGACTCCTCACAGTTAAAAAATAATCAAGGTGAACGGCCTATCATCTGCTTCCTTCACCTCCTAGTGTCGTGTTTTTGTTTTGACAGCAGGGGAGCTTTCTGATTGTGGAAATTATTCACAGCTGGCTTCAAAACCCAAGGGCAGGATCTCAGAGACCAACAACTTGTGTATCCCCAGTCTGTTAATCAATAGAACACCGCTCCAATTGGATTAGGGTTTTGTACCTGGCAGAGAGACTCTCACAGAGAGTGGAATTGGATTCTCACACTTGGTATAATCCCCCCACCCCCCACCCATTTGAATCAGATCGGATGCTTGCTTAATAGACAATTGCTTGGAGATTGCTTCAGGGCATGTGCCGTAGCCAGACTTCTGGTTTTTGTTTTAAAAGTAGAATTGCTGTTTTTGGCACCCTCAAGTCAGTTCCAACTCATAGAGACCCTGTACACAGCAGAGTAAAATAGAGTTCTACGCTATTCTCACAGTCATTACTGTGTTTGAGCCCATTGTTGTACCCACTGTGTCAGCCCAACTGGTTGAAGAGCTTCCTCTCTTTTT
>NW_006408823.1:1957914-1972906 GCF_000296735.1 Chrysochloris asiatica
AAACAAAGGGTACATTCTGCAAGCCTGCCCCCTGGTCACCAGCACTCAGCCTTTCTCTTTCCATGAGTCTAGACTCCTCAGCTGCTCCTTCTCTCCGTGTCCTCATCTTCGCCTCCGCACCCTCTGAAACTAATCTCCCTCTTGAAAACTCATAAGCCAGTCACTTTGAGCCTTTATAGCCTCCCCCCCTCCCCATTTTAGGTAGTCAATGTGTAAGCTGCAGGTCTTTCTCTTTTTTTGCCGACCTACTACTTTATTGGGCATGATGTCCTCCAGGGACTGGCCCTTCCTGATAACCTGTCCAAAGTAGTAAAATGAAGTCTTGTCATCCTCAGCTCTAAGAAGCATTCTAATTGTACTTCTTTCAGTACAAATCTCTTTGTTCTGCTGCTGGTGGTGGTGTGCCACTGAGTCGGATTCTGACTCACAGCAACCTTGTGTAGGATTTCTGAGGCTGTAAATCTTTGCAGGAGCAGAAAGCCTCATCTTTCTTCCATGGAGTGACTGATGGGTTTGAACTTCTGCCCTTGCAGTTAGCAGTCCAGTTCGTAATCCACTATGCTACTAGGACTCCTTGTTCTTCAGGCAGTCCCTGACCTAGTCAGTATTCTTTGCCATTAGATGTTTCAATGGAGACCTTCCCAGCAGTTAACTTGAATATGATCTTTGGAAATAGTTCAAGAATAACTCATACTGCAAAACCCTCCAATCAGTGTTTTCGTGGGAGAGGTCAGATGGTTGGTTCTGTCTCACCCCTTCATTGTCCCCTAGCTCTGTTCTTAGTCCTCTTCACCTTCCTCCTCACCTTTGTCAAGAGGGTTGCCGACTCCCAACGCCTTTAAATCTTTATTTCCATTCTTGAACTCGCCACATAATTCTGGTCTGGTATATCCAAACACCCACTAGCCATCTCCAGTTAGGTGTCCACTTGCGATGGCCTCATCTTACCCTTCCTCCCCTTTCTCCTCTGCCTGGGTACATCTAGTCAGCACCACACCACCATCTACCAAATGAAACCTAACTGTACCCTGACCCTCCCCACCCCAATTCCTTCTTCTTCCTCAGCTGATTAGTTCACCATCCCCTCCTTCCTTGGTCCAGACCACCATCTTACTCACTCCTACAGGGTCTTCTCGCATCCCACCCATGCTCCATTCTGGCTACTCTTTTACCACAAAGCAGATTGTTTGAAGACATCCATTGGTTTCCCCTTTGCCCACCAGATAAACATGGCTGACAAGAACCTTTATGATTTAGCTGCAGTTCACCCCTAAGTTGGATCTACACCTCCTACTCTCACAATGATAGAAGATCTTTCAGTATAACAGTCTCTCCTTTCTCAGTCTTTTCACAATGTCTTCCTTCTGCTTGGAACACCTGTCTGCTCTACCCTCATTCACCTGGGTGACTCCTGGTTATCTTCTTGTCTTCAATTTAGATGCCATCTGTTGGGGGAAGTATTTTTGACCACCTGATCTTATGTTTGGAATCCCTGGGAAGTGCAAGATATTATGTGCTCCATTATTAACCATTATAAAGATTTACACCCTCGGAAACCCTGTACAGGGTCGCTATGGGTCGGAACCGACTCGACGGCACGGAACAACAACAACAACAACAACATTATTAACCTAAAGGTTGGTGGTTTGATTCTTCTCAGATGTGATTCAGGAGAAACACCTGGTGATCTGTTTCCAAAAAATCAGCCACTGGAAACCCTATGGGGTGTCGGGAGTCAGACTTGCCTCCACAGCAGCTAACTTGGGTTTTTGGATTCGATGGCTTCTGACAGCATCATGCTAACTTATCTTTGCTCTTACCCCTCTGAACTGCACACATACACATTTTTATTGTTGATTCCTCTCTTCACATGCAAGGCTGATGGAAGGGCAGAATCCATGGCTGTTGTGTGTTTACTTCCGACACCTGGCATTTGCCCGAAAGCTGTGTGCTTTCCCATATCCGGAGTCCTGGCGTGGCACTGGAGAATGAGCACTGGATTGCTAACTGCAAGGTCCAGGAGTCCCTAGAAGGTGGTTCAAATCCACCAGCCGCTCCATGGAAACCCTGTACAGGGTCACGATGCATTCGAACTGACTCAGCAGCACACGGCAACCACTGCAGTCTCTCTCTCAGTCTGCTGTGCACAAACTCAAACATTCTAGAACATTCTTCTCCAGCATTGACTCTGAGTTGCTTTAAAGAAAACCCAGTACTTTCCAATGCACGCAGCAGACAGCCAAGCCCTGAAGTCCAGCAACTCCAGGCTGTACGTGAAGCCCCTGGAAAGTTCATGAAAAACAAGCTCTGGGGGGTCCACTCTTAAATGAGTCAGTGAGTTTGCTCCGTCATCAAAATAGATTTGGATCCAGCCGGTCTGTGGTTAGCTTCTCCACCGCCACCAGCTTGGCTGGAGCTGCCATCAAATCTTTTCTGGGCATTTGTCTCGTTTTTTTGTTTCTTTTATTTTCCGGTGGTAAAAGATATATAAAACCGCACACGTCAACTCAGCAAGGTCTCCGCGTACGTTAATTCAGCGTTTGCACACTTCCAGTTGTGTAACCATACTCACTATCTTTTTCCAACTGGTAGCGGTAATCCAATGCCTCCTAAGCAAAAAGCTCCCCTGTGCCCCTGGCTCATGCCCCTGGTAAGCACGCATAGATTTTAGTTTCTTTGTATCTGCGTATTTCATATAAGTTAGATCACACGGTATTTATCCTTCAGCGACTGACTGGTTCCACTCGGCAGCATGTTTTCCGGGTTCATCTGAGTTGAGGCGTGCCTCATACGTCACTTCCGTTTGTGCTCAGTAGTATTCCATTGTGGGCATGCGCTACCTCTCAGTATCCACTCATATGCCGGTGGGCATGTTTAGGCAGTTGTGAATTCCCTAGGCTCTTGCCTGATGTTATGGGTTGAATTGTGTTCCCCAGAAATGTGAGAATGCTCAAATCCTAATCTCTGCACGTGTCAATATGACCCTGTTTGGAAATGGAGGTTTTCTTCTGTGATGCCCTGGTGGCACAGTGAGTTAAATGTCGGATTGCTAACTCAGACCACAGCACTTCAAACCCACCAGCTCTCCCATGGGAGAAAAATGAGGTAGTCTGCTTCTGTAAAGGCTGACAACCTCTGCCCTATAGGGTCGCTAGGAATTGGAATCGACTTGGGGTCAGGGCCTTTGCTCTTAGGGTCCCTCTATCCACAAGGCATTCCTGTAGCCAGTCCAATCGCTGTCTTCAGCTTTCTCCGCTCCAAAGCTCCCTTCGCCCTGGAGTCTATTCCAAATCACAGCAGCCCCCCAGTGCAGGGCTGCCAAGATCTTTACTGAAGTAAACTGCCACATCTGTCTCCTGAGGAACAGCTGGTGACCTTTTGGTTAGCAGCCCAGTGTCTTAACCACTGCACTACGAGGATCCCTAGCTCAAATGTCAGTCCTTCCCTTAGCCAGTCTCTTCACCGGCCACCTTGTCTAACATCACAACACCCGCCCGTCTGTCACCACACCCTGTCCCAATCCTTGCTCTGACGTCCACCTCATACATACTTTCTACATTTATTTTGTTTATGGCTTGCTCCTCCCCCCAGCAAGAGTCCTGGTGTGGAGCAGTAGGATAAGCCCTGGACCTCAAGGTCAGTTTGAATTTCAAGGTTGGTGGTTCAAGTCCACCAGTTGCTCCTCTTAAGTCCTATACAGCAGAGTTGCTATGAGTCTGAACCGACTCAACACCATTTGCCAACAACAAACCAGAATGTCAGCTTTATAGAAAGATTTTTTTTTTTTTTTTTGGCTCTTTGACTTACTTCTACATCCTCAGCACTAGATGTTTGGCTCTGGGGGGGTGGGGGTGGAGAGGGGGAAGCAACCCCAAACTCCCAAACCAAGCCACGTATCTTGGAGTTGATTGTGTGTCGAGTAGAACTGCGAGTCTTACGTACAATTTTCCAGGCTGGAATCTTTTGGAAGCAGTTCACCAGCCCTTTCTTCCAAGGTACCTTTCAGCTAGCAGTAGTCCAGCTCTTAACTGCCTGCACCACCCAGAGACTCAGACTGAGCTTCGCATAAATACTTGCTAAGGACCTAGCTGAAAAGCCAGGAATCTGCATTTCTAGGAAATGTGCCTCCTCGGGATTCTGATGCAGAGGGTCTGAGCACCTGGCTTCATCCTGGGAGATGCACCTTCTCCCGCCTTCCACTGAGTGTGTGAGGAGGGGTGTATGTGTGTGTCTGCCTCTCAGGCACCCTGGGGACAGGACCACAGCCTCAGGCATCCCTGTGATCCCCTTTAATCCCATACATTTGCTGCCTCAAGTTACACCTTGATCTGAACCCCTGGGTGATGTCCAGTTTTTTGCTTTGTGAAATGAGCCAGCTGTGCTTCCTTTCTGTAGACATTGACCTTCTCATCTGCTTTATTTCTCTGACTCAAGAGGTTACCCACCTGTATTCCCTCCTTTCTCCTCCCAAGGCCGGATGGCTCCCCTCTGCCTCTCACAGCCTGTGGGGGTAGACATGATTTTGTGGTCCAGTTCTGATATTTACTGTCTGTGTGATCTTAGGTTAGTTACTTAGCCTCTCTGTGATCTGTCCCCACTTGTCACCCCAAACCAGATCCACTGACATTCAATTGGACCTTAGGGTTTCCCAGGCTGTAAATCTCAAGGGAGTAGACTGCTTTATCTTTCTCTCTTGCAAAGCCCTTGGGGTGGGATTGATTAGCAGCCAGGTGCTTACCCACTGTGCCTCCAGGACTCCCAGGTGCTTATCCACTGTGCTTTGATGGGCTAGTGACTCACACAGGTACTTGGTAATGCTACCAACCAATTTAATGAGTTTCATGAGACCCCAAAGTCTGTAGCATTCATTGCTCCAGATCCTGGGAAGGCCACTTTCCACAGATTCCCAACAACCACACAACAAACTACTGTCTAGCCCACAACACAGGAACCCCAAGACACTCCTCTCAAATCATCCCCTTAAACTTCCTTGCAAGCAGTTCCTGGGTGGCACAAATGGTTAAGCACTTGCCCACTAAAAGGTGGAGCCACCCAGAGGTGTCACGGAAGAAAGACCTGGCTATCTTTTTCCTTGAAAAGGCACAACCATGGGACACCCTACAGAGAGCACTGTTCTACTCAGACACACATAGAGTATCCAGGAGTCAGACACAACTCCACTGGACTGCAACTAACAACAACAACAAACCTGCCTGCAAACTTGTCTGAGGTCTGGGTTCCTCCGAGAGCAGGGCTGGTGACCTTTGATGAGTTACGGCCAAACATTGTAGTTGGCAGGAACAGACTCACCTGGGGGAAATGTGCCCAGGCTGGTAACCACACTGGAACAGAGGGCACCTCCTGTCTTCCTGCATGTCCCCACACCTGGCAAACGTGGCAAACACAAATCATTGTTGCATGGTTTCAAAGTGCTTACAGGAGGGGTTTAAGGGGAACACTGACAGCATGAGTAATGGGGTCATGGGGTGGGGTGGGGTGGCCACTTTGTGTGGGGAGCAAGGGGGCTTTGATGAGTGACTCAGCGCCCCCAGGAATGGCTGGGAAACTTGGTGCCCCTACAACATCTCGATGCAAGGTTGGTGCCCTATGTACAGAGCTGAGAATCCGGATGCTTGTTTAGAATGACAGGTCAAAGTGCACCTTTACATCCCAAGAGTGTACTCAGCTCCCACGTTCCCCAGGCCCACCCCTCCCTGCTCCCCCCACAAAATGTGTGGGGGTGGGGGTGGTAGGAGTAAATTCTTGATGAGAGCAATTTCCAGGACTGTTTGAAGGACTCTGGCTAGCTCCTGAGGTGTTTGCATTTTTAAATTGGTTACTAGTTATCGCAAATGAGTTTCTAATTAGGCAAGCTTCAGGCGGTTGTAAAGAGAAGTGAAGTATGTAAATACTGATGGAGAGAACTTTTGCCCCTAGCTGCTTTTCTTTGAACCACTGACTTTCTGAAGTGTCACTGGGGCCTGTGGGGCTGATTTACAGGGTGAGATTATTATTATTTTTATTATTTTAATTTTTGTTGAGACTACACACAGCAATACACACATACGCCAAATTAGCAGTTTCTACATGCACAGTTCAGTAACGTTGCGTTGCCGACCTTCGAGTTGATCTACTTATTCTCAGCAGTCTTTTCCGAGTGGGTCCTTCCCCATTCACATCAACTAGCTGGCCCCTATCCTTCCTATCTAACCTTCCCAGTTGCTGCGAACAATCTGACCCCTTAGAGAAAGGAGTCTTACTTCCTTACGAGAGCACAATGTTCAAGGTAAACATTCTTTCCTAGTTAAGCTAGACTAGCTATTTACTTTAAAGAAAGCTCCAGAGGATATTTCTAGTTTATGGTTTTAAGGGTCTACTCTTCATAGAGGACAGTGACAGTTCAATCCTGTTCTTTGTTGTTGTTGTTGTTAGGTACCACTGAGTCAGTAACGAGTCATAGTGACCTTATATACAGCAGATGGAAACACTGCCCAGGTCCTGCATCAATTTCACAATCTTTGCCACTGTGCCAATCTATTTCCTTGAGGGTCTTCCTCGTTTTTACTAACCCTCCACTTGACCAAATATAATGTCATTCTCTCAGGACTGGTCCCTCCTGAAAATATGTCCAAAGTATGAGAGATGAAGTCTGACCATCCTAGCCTTCAAAGAACATTCTGGCTGTACTTTCAATGCAAATTGGTTTGCTCTTTTGACAGTCCATGGTTCTTATAATATTCTTCTCCAATATCATGACTCAAATGCATCAATTCTTCTTCCTTATTCATTGTCCAACTTTCACATGCATACGAGGCTATTGAAAATACCTGGCTTGCATCAGGTGCACCTTAGTCCACAAATTGACATCTTTGCTCTTGAATACTTTAAAGAAGTCAGCAGATTCGCTATTGCTTGATTTCTTGACTGCTGCTTCCATGAGTGTTGATGACTGATTCAGACAAAATGAATTTTTGACAACTTCAGTTTTTCTCCTTGTATCTTGAAGTTGGTCCAGTGGTGAGGACTTTTGTTTTCCTTACACTGAGGTGCAACCCATACCAAAGGCTGTGGTCTATGATCTTCATCAGTAAGTATTTTATGTTCTCTTCACTTTCAGTCGGCAAGGTTGTATCACCTACATATTTCAGGTTGTTAATGAGTCTTCCTCCGATTCTGATGCCAAAGTTCTTCATATGATCCAGTTTCTTGGATTATTTGCTCAGTATACAGATTAAGTATGTTGAAAGAATACAACCCTGGCACACACCTTTCCTGATTTTAAACCATTCAGTGTCCCCTTATTGCTGTTGTTGGTTCTTAATCCACAGAACACCTTTCACATTTTTTGTAAAGTCAGTCTGGTCACTACAAATTCCTTTAATTTCTATTTAACAGAAAATGTCCTAATTTCACTATCATATTCAGGGGACAGCTTTGCTGTGTATGTGATTCTTGGTTGGCAATTGTGTTTCTTTTCTTTTCGGCAATTGTTTTTCATTCTGAGTTTTATATGTGTCATTCCCACTGCCTTTTTGGCTGCCTGGTTTCTGCTGAGGAATCAGAGCTTAGTCTTATTGGTTCTCCTTTGTAGGTAACTTTTAGTTTTCCCCAAGCTGCTATCAAGATTCTTTCCTTGTCCTTGATTTTGGAAAGTTTGATACGATGTGTCTTGGTGGTTTTCTTTAGGTATCTATCCTGTCTCAGGTTTGGTCAGCTTCTTGTTTGCTTATCTTTCCATTTTTCATGATGATAGGGAAGTTTTCTTCAATAACTCTTCAACGATTTTCTCTGTGCTTTTATTGTCTCGTGCTCTAGAATTTGATTATCACCCATAAGTTTTTCCTCTTCATAACCCTTAGAAACCATAAGAGTTTTTCTGTTCTTTTTTCTGATTATTCTTTTAACATAGTAGTATTGAGAGATTTATCTTCAAGCTCACTAATTTGGGCTTCCATTGCTTTGAATCTATTCCTTTGTCCTTTCAATGTTTGTCCATTTCAGAATTTTTTGTATTAATTTTTTTTTGATTTCTAATTGTAGGTTTTGTATTATTTCAAATGTTTGCATTTATTTAGTCTGTTTTATAGTGCTTTCCTGAATGCTTCTACTTTTTTTTTTGTGTGTGTGTGTATTCTTTTTTCCTTAATCTTTCTGTCAATCCTTTGAAGGTACCCTGGTGTGGCACTGTGGGATAAAGCACTGCACTTTAAGGTCAGTTTGAGACACAAGGTTGGTGATTCAAACTCACCAGCCACTCCTTGGAAACCCTGTACAGGTTTGCTATGAGTCAGAATCAACTCGACGACACTTAAGAACAACAACAAAAATTATTCTTTTGAATTGATTTTCAGTTAATTTCATTACCTTTCTTCCTCAGAAGTGTTTTCTGGCTTTGTGTCTTAGTTATTTGTTTGAGTCCTTCTCTCTTATTTCTTTGTGTGTCTCCAGAGCATTGTGGGGTTATTATGTTTGTATTCCATTGATGATTGTTTGTTGATGTGTTCTTAGGATCTCACCAACTGTCTCCTGTGGTTGTACTTAGAATGGAAGAGCGCACACTCTTCTTATTCACTGTTTGTGTACTTCAGTTTTGGGTGGGTTTGGCTGGTGTTGTTTATCAGGTAGTATAGGAGCTGGTATTGTCCTTGCCCAGTGGGTCAGCTGCAGAGGTTAGGGTTGTAATTGAGCTACAAGGGTTTGGTAGCTTTCTCCTATAAAGAGAAAACCACTCCCACACATACGTAAGAAAACAAAACAGAGTAAACAAACAAAGAACCAACAACAAAAAGAGAAAACAATAAAGAGAAAAGATAAATAAAAACAAGCAGCAACCAGGAAAAAATAATATAATAACTATAAAGACAAAACAGGGATAAGGAAATGGAATTATAGAAGAGAAAAATAAGGGAGGTAATAAAAGGAAGATATTAAAAAACTTAGAGACGCCAGGGAGATGAAGATGAAAGAGAGTAGTAAGTAGTAAAGAAAGATCAAAAGAGCGGGGGAAGAAGAGGGGAAACGAGAATCAGAAGAAAATGAAACACAAAGTGGAGATAGAGTAAAATTCAAGGGAATTGACAGAGAAGAAGAAGAAAGACAAAGAATAAACAAAAATAACAAAACAACAAAAGGGAAAAAACAAACCTCAAAGCAAAAACAAAAACAAAAAAACCAGTGCAGCTGTTGGGTCTGGAGAGGGGAAAACACCAGGGAGCTCCTGCCAGCCAAGGAGCTGGGTGAGGGAAGAGATGTGACACCGGAGTTCCTGGTTCGAGATGGACTTCCTACCTGCCTTGGTATTGTGGATGTTTAGGGTACTCAATCCAGAAGTAGTTCATGGGGCCTTGGATGGAGCTGGTTTCAGTATCCAAAGGCAGCTAGGTCCAGGGTGGCTGGTTATGAGAGTTTCTGCTAGACTAATGCTAGTCTTGTGGCTCCGTGGTTTCTGTAGGTATGGAGCCAAGCCCCCATGAATCTAGGCAACAAAGTGGTATAGAGGGTCCCCGCCTCTCACTGGAGTGGCCCCCAGCCACGTGGCTCCAAATTCCTGGATAGCAGAGTCTGGGCTGGAGCAGGTCACAGCTCTGGTCACCAAGGGAACATAGGGAAAAAGAAGGAAGCGCACCTTCCCTGTCACCTGTGTGAACCTGCCCTGCAGGCCATCTTATGTTGCCAAAGCTGCCCACAAAGGTTCAAGTTAGTCACACTGCATCTGACTGGCTATTCTGGTCATTCACTGGTCAGTCTCCCTCTCTCACCATCTTTGTTCAACTCCTCCTCCCAGCAAGCACTTAGTCCACTTCTCTAACCTTTCCTCTGAGGCTCAGGGTTCCAGAATTTTCATCTGTGTCTTTCTTGTCCATGTAGTGCATCTGCCTAGTCCACCATCTAGTTGGAAGTCTCCACTGGGTTTTCAAGCCTGTGACCTTTTGAAGCAGATTTCCAGGCCTGTAGACTGAGGTGTCTCTGAGTGGGTTCAAACCATCAACCTTTCAGCTAGTAGTGAAGTGTTTCACCATTGGCACCACACATGTCCACTCTCGTGTCCTTGGCTGGATGCACATCATGGAGAAAGAGAAGGTGGCTGTGTCCCCTGGTCACGCTGGCTTCTTGAGTGAAGTCATGCCCTCAGAGCTGTTTTGGGGGTGAAACAACCCCAAATTCAAATGTATTTTGTAGAGACCTCTTTATGATGTCTTCAACAGGGCAACAACAAGTCATCCAGATGAGCAAGACCATCAGCATACGGCCACAATGATGTTCAAAGGATTCACATCCATGTGGCTGATTTATAGGGCACAGAGAACAAAGGGATTTCATCATCAAGTGGAAAAGGGACTATAGCAGGTTAGAAAGACATCCAGGATTGACCCTGCAGCCCGCCGACAGGTATGACTTATAACCTTGTGATCTGGTACCCCAACTTCCATTAAGATGCAACCAGGTAAGTCCCTGACAGAGAAAGTGCCCATCCCTGGACTGGCTAGGTGTGGCCTCCATCCCCTTGCACATGCGCCCTGCCCGAGGGTGAAGCCATCTGCCCCGCCTTCCTGGAATTGTCTGGGTGACTGGCAGTTGAGCTCTCTGCATGGCTGAAGATGGAGTTAGAGACTTGACTGCAAAGCTGCCAGTCACCAAAGGCCTTTAGATTTCAGACTCTGACTCAGAACTATCTTGAGATAGACTCAGAACTAAACTGAGGTAGACTCAGTTTCTATCTTCATGTCCCTGTAGACAGTTCCAGGAGTCCTGCGGGCCTGGTTCTGTGAAGATGTTCTCATATCACATCACCACTTTGGACTCAGTCCTAATTCATTTGTGGCTTTTACAGCCTGGCTTTCTGACTCAAGTCTAGAGCATTTGTCGTTAGGGGGCTCGGTGCAGCCTTGGGGCTGGTCTTCCTCATTTTTTCCCCCTCCTGTGATGCTCATTTCCCTGGAGAGAAGCTAACGTGACTCTGCTGACCTTGAGCTGGAGAACTGGACATGGTGTGCTCTGAGCCACCCTGGGGTGGGCTGAAGAGGAGACGAGGGAGACTGGGCAGGGGTGGGTGTGAGGAATGGAATCACCCTAGTGATGGCCTCTGGGAGGTGGGGTGCTGATGAGCACAAGCCCAACAAATCACCGCAAACCACTGCTGTTGAGATCATTTCAACTCACCGTGGCACTGTGGAACAGAGCGGAAGTGTACCTTAGAGATTCTGAAGCTGTACATCTGTGCAGAAACACACACCTATCTCTCATGGAGCAGTGGTGGATTCAAACTGCCAACCTTCAGACAGCAGCTGAGCACTTCACCCCTGCACCGACTAGGTTCTGGAAATGAACTCACCATTCTCAGTTACCCTGCACAGAGTGTGGGCAGACTTTGGGGCTGCGATGATATCTAAGGTGGATAAGTCTTGGGGGCCCAGAAACCACAGTTTTGAAACCGTGTTGAACCTGGACCTGATTTTGGTGGTCTGAGACCTGAAGACAAGGTGGCCTGGAGTCTCTGAAGGTGTGGGTGTGGGAGGCAGAATCCAGGTTTTGGAGGAGAGCTAGGGCTGTTTGGCATTGCGAATCTGGAGTCAGAAAGAACTCATTGGAATCCTGCTGGGCCACTGACTTTGGGAATAGGACTTTGTCTTCTCAACCTCAGTCTTCTCATCTTTAAAATGGGGATGTCACTGTTGTGCTGTTAAGTTGGTTTTGACCCTGTATAGGAATGGCTGGTGGGAATGAACCTCTGATCTTACAGTTAGCACTCCAATGCTTATCTACACCAGGACTCCAAAATGGAGGTAATAAATAGTGTTCAAATTCCTTCAGATTATTGCAAGGGTTCAAAGACTCTTATTAAGTTAGTAGCGTATTCCCTGGTACACAGAATGTGCCCCAAATGTGGTAGCTGTTGTTGATAAAGCCGGGCTGGTTGTGGCTTGGTGGGCCTGTGTGTGAGTCTCTGGACCCGACTCCCAGATCGCTACAATTTTACCAAAGCAAGGTGGTTCCTAGGCACCAGTGACTGTCAGCTGTGTTTCAGTTCCTCTTCAGGTTGCCCTTGTTCTTCCTTAAGCCCACCCCCCACCCCTGCCCTGTCCCAACACACACACACTCTGATATCCTCAGGGAACAACAGTTAACAAGTTCAGCTGCTAACTGAAAGTTTAGAACCTTGAGTCCAACCAGAGGTACCTGAGAGGGCATTCTCCTTCTGAAAGACCAGCCACTGCAAACCTTGTGGAGAACAGTTCTCAGACACACACAACCAGGAGTTGAAGTCCATTCTGTGACAGCTGTTTCAATTGATTTACCCAGATCCAGTGTGAAAACTTCCAGGAAAAGGCTGTGATTGGCCCTCTGGAGTCACATGTCCACCCTGAGGATAGATCTGGCTACAAACCCAGGAATTTGCTAGACTATGGGTGTAGCTTGAGTGCTCCAGTAGCTAGGGGTAGGGTTGGGTGTGCCTGCTACCAGAAGAAGGAGGTTGGCACAGACAAAGGCACCAGGAGAAATCACTGTAAGCTGACTCTATCACTGTGGGCCATGCCGACAAAACCATTTCTAATGCATTGATTTCTTAGTGATTGCAACTCCCCTTTGGGTTATGGCAGGGTAACACTACATTGATCAATAAGATATATGGCTTTGTTATGGCAGAAATGAGTGTGAAGTTAAGATATAGAAACTCACAAAGAGTTAGCAGTAATTAAGCAATGACAAATAAATCAGCCTTGCCTTACGGCTCTTGATTATTTGTAGCTTTGAAGGCATGTGCAAATAGATGAGGGTGAGGGAGCGTCCGGAGGAAATCTGGAAACAGAAACCCCATTTTCCCAATCACCATGGGAGGAGCATCCTCACAAACATCAAGTATGCAGAGGATAATGGGGGATCCCAGCCATCCAGGGCAATTGTTCCAAACCCTGTGAACTCTGCAGACCAAATAACGCCGTTTTGATGGGATGCACCAAGTTCTAAGTCCAGCCAGAACATGACATGTGAGGTCCCTGTGTAGAAGTATGTTCATGTCTAGGCAATTCTACGTTGCCTGAGCGGGCAGCCAACATGGCTTTTAGCTTGATAATATACAAGGTGGGTAGTGTTTACCGAGGGAACGAGGTAACTTAACTACATAGGTAGTGTCACATTTTTAATTAACTATTGATTTGTAGGATTTGTGCATTGAGGTTAATCAGGTACAACAAGAACAGATAGCTTTACTTGGGTTCCTTTAAACTCAAGTATATAAATCTGATGTGAAGTGTCTGTATATTAGAAATGGAAGTTGTTTTTTTCTTTCTTCCCCCAGCTAGAAGTAATCAATGTAGCCTGGAAGTGGAGAAACACAATTCAACCTTCTCTTATTTTTGAGAATCTGTGTTTTATTTTCTTCTTGGGTTATACAGCAATGGGGACATATTTCTGGTTCTTGGATATGGAAAAACCTCACAATATAGGGTGAGTAGTAGCCTTTACAAGGGGAGGAACAAATACAATATTTCCCCCAAAAGGACTCACCTGGCATCCCGAGGAGAGCTGGTGTGAAGTATAAGGGTTGGGCAGGGAAGAAATATTGTGGAGGGTCCCACTAACTCAGGAACATCTTTGGGTTACATTGGAAGTCTGGTACCAAGGCTAAAAAAACATGTCAAGTGAGATTTCAGACTTGCTGAAAGACGACTGCTTTCTGATGCCAGATTTATAAAGCCTTGATTGTATTCATCATGAGTGTATGATCTGAGAGGGAATTTTAGTCATACAGTTCTTTATCTGGCTGTCCCCCACCCTCCCAAGGGATCCTGCGCTCACACCTCTCTTTAATAATATTTATTATTATTAAATCAGCACACATACAACTCACTGAGCTGGCTTTCTGGAAGTAAAGAATGACTATAGCTCTTCAAGCAAAAGAACTGGGCAGAGAAAAGCCAAAGAAAAAACCCAAGGCATAGAGTATTCTTCTCTTTGGCCCTCTCACAGTTTTGGGGGTCCTATAGCATCAGTCCCTTAACTTTCTTAGAACTCTGTGGTGCCTTGATACGGCTTTTCTATCCTTGTTGTGGTTGTTAGGTGCCATCGAGTCGGTACTGACCCATAGCGACCTTATGCACAGCAGAACAAAACACTGCCTGATCCTGGGCCAACCTCACTATTGTTGCCACGCTTAAGTCCATCGATGCTGCTACTTGACCAATCCATCTCGTTGGGGGTCTTCCTCTTTTTCTCTGACCCTCCACCTTACCAAACATGATCTCCTTCTCCAGCAACTGGTCCCTCCTGACAATATGTCCGAAGTATGAGAGACAGAGTTTGGACATCTTGGCCTCCAAGGAATGCTCTGGTTGCACTTCTTCCAAAACGGATCTATTAGTTCTTTTGGCAGTCCATGGAGTTTTCAATATTCTCCTCCAACACCATAACTCAAAAGCATCAGTTCTTCTAGGGTCTTCCTATCCTAAGTCTTCTTAATTCCACCAAGTGATTGGGTGGGACCAAGCAAATGAGATGTAAAGGACTCTAAAGCTAGGATTGACTTGTTTTGTTCTCAAGCTAGGTTTCAAAGGAGCCATTTCAGAAGCAGAGACAGAAGATCTCAGGACTATCAAAGAAGGAAAAGCGTGAGTGGAGCATGGAAAATGGTGACAGCGAAGGCAACAGCAAAGGTGGTGGCATGGAGAGACAGAGCAGCTGTAGGCTCTAGACCCATGGACTGAGGCAGAGGCCAAGGAGTCACAAGGCTGCCAGGCTGAAGACAAGAGTGAGGTGTGCCTGAAGTCTGGCAGACATGAGCCATTCCTGACTGGAGAACTGCTGCATTCTGAGTTGGTTCTGATCCTGAATTATACCCTGTTCACTTCCCTAATAAACCCCATAATCATGAGTATTATTATGAATTCTGTGTGGTCATTGTGGTGGATTATTGAACCCAGATGTGAATCCGAGAGTGCTGTGGGAGGGATGGTTGGAGTCCAAATCAGGTAAAGAAGGTTGTAGCGTGGAGACA
>NW_006408823.1:1974016-1976760 GCF_000296735.1 Chrysochloris asiatica
TCTCCTCTGTAATCCATGGGGTCTCCACTCTCCTCTGTAATCCATGGGGTCTCCACTCTCCTCTGTAATCCATGGGGTCTCTATAGCCCATTGGGTCTCCATGAGTCAGAGATGACTCAACATCAGTGGATTTTGGAGGCTAAGGCATGAGAGGGAGTGAAGTGGGGGACATGGGAGGAGGGGGTGGGTCCCATCAAGGCAGGCTGTAGTATTCACTGTTGAACCTCTTTTTTCTCTGGTCCCTCATCCAACCCACCTCTCTCAGGTTTTCCCCCCAGTGGTTCCTGGTGGTTCTGGAGAACAGCAGCTTTTCCTGACGCCGAGTTTAGAAGGAGAAAGGTCCAGCAGTAAGTACACCAGAACCACCCTGCAAAAAGAGCAGTCCCACTCTCAGGTTCTGCTCATTGCTTAGAAGCGAGGGTGGTAAGACCTTGTCTCATGTACTTTGGACATAATACCAGGAGGAACCAGTCCCTGGAGAAAGACATCGTGCTTGGTAAAACAGAGGGTCAGTACAAAAGAAGAAGACCCTCATGAAATGGGTAGACATAGTGCCTGCAACCATGGACTCAGATGCAGCCATGGTTGTGAGGCTAGGGCAGTAGTTCATTCCTGGGTACATGGGTGGCTGTGGGCTGGAACTGATTCGACGATCACTCCCTGGAACGTTCCTCTGATCTCCACTCTCTGCCAGGACCTGGTTGTAAGTGCGGGTAGAGACACAGCCCAGACACAGCAGAGGTTGCCACTCCTTGCTTACGTTTCTGGATAAAGACTATATGCTATGTGTGTGTGTATGTACAAAGAGGGCTTCAAAAAGTTGGTGGAAAGATTGCATTATTATTATTATTTTTAATGTTTTGTTGTGAATTATGTGATAATTTACATGGGAGAACATTAGTTTTACATTCATCCAATTGTATATTGTTTCATTGCCATGGTTACAATCCCCTCCATGCATCATCAACCAACCAAAGGGTATACACTATTCATTATCTTTTAATTCCACTTTTCTGTGAACCTTTTGAAGCCCCCTCACATGTGTTAAGAAGCCCTAGTGATGTTGTAGGTTAAATGTTGGGCTGTTAACCGCAAGGTCAGCAATTCAAACCCACCATCCCCTCTCAGAAAAAGACGAGGCTGTCTGTTCCCATGAAGATTCACAGTCTCTGAAACATGGCGGAGCCGCACTCCTCTGCCCTACAGGGTTGCTACGAGCTGGAACCGACTCAAGGGCAGTGGGCTTGGGTTTTGGGTCTCATATGTGTTTAGAAACACAGACAAAGTCATATTTTGTGCAACATTCTCCAACTTTTCTTTTTTCGTGGGCAACATGTCTTGGCCTCTTTCCATGTCAGTGCATAAAAACTTTGCTTCCTTTTTCAGTGGCTTACTTTGCACCTCTGCCATAATTTCCTTTAGCCAATCTCCCAAGCATGAAACTGTAGACTGTCTCCAGATGTTTTCTGTACCCAAACAGTGCTGTGATGCATTTTTTTTTAATTAAATGTTTTTATTTTGGATTGAGTGAAACTTTACAGGGCACATCATCAGCTTCACATTCAACCATTCATATAGCTTGTTTCATTACATTGATTATTATCCCCTCCATATATCATCAGTTTACAGTGTTTCTCTCTATCCTCTTTAGCTTTTTTTTGGATGGGGGGGGGGGAGCTGTGATGCATTTCCTCATCCACCACCGTGGCTCATGCACACACAGATGTGTCTGTAGGAGCCATCCCAAGAAATGGGGTGCTGTAGCAGCGGATGTGTACATGTCCCATTCTCAGAGATGTGACCCAATTATACAGTTTTATTTTCAAGTGTGTCTATACTTGGAGAGACTCCAGCTTCTAGATGTTTTATTTGAGTCGTTCATTTCTTAAGATGATTTGTGTTGAGTCTTCCCCAAAAGGACTCAAGGAAGCTTATAGCAAGAGTCAAATCAAATAAGGCTGAAAAGAACCAGCGTGTAGCACAAAAGCCCGTGTGATCTTATATAAGGATAACAACAGCTAACACTTACATTGAGTACTTAGGATGTGCCAGACGCTGTTCCAAGTTCTTTTAAGTTATCTAAACCGCATAATCTCATTGTTGTTGTGAGCTGTCGTTCAGTTGCTTCCAACTCATAGTGACCCCAGTCCTGTTATCCTGCTCACCATCACCGGTACGTGTGAGCCAGTTGTTGCAGCCACTGTGCCGATTCATCTATGGAGGGTGTTCCTCTCTTTTGCTGAACCTCTACTTTACCAAGCACCAACCATGTCCTTCTCCAGGTCCCTCCTGACAATGTGTCCAGAGTACATGATGCAAAGTCTCGCCATCCCCTCTTCTAAGGAGCATTCTCGCTGTACTTCCAAGACAAGTCTCATTAGGAAGGAATATGATGAACACTTCTGTTTTAGAGATGGGGACCCTGAGACACAGCTCATAAGAGCTGGAGCAGGGAGGCACCCGAAGGCCTCTGGCTGCTAAGCTTGCATCCCTGTCCAAGACACCATCTTGAGGGTCTTCTTCTTTTGTACTGACCCTCTGTTTTACCAGGTTATAAAGTGACACGGAGAAGAGAAACAGCAAGCTCTCAGCTGATAACCCACCCCCAGTGGAAGTAAAGCTTGTCAGTCTGCTCCTGTTAGGGTTCTTCTGAGATGATTGGGACTCAGAGTCACCCCTGACCACAGAGTGGAACTGCCCATGATTGGGACTCAGAGCCACCCCTGACCACAGAGTGGAACTGC
>NW_006408823.1:1977110-1997223 GCF_000296735.1 Chrysochloris asiatica
TCAGAGCCACCCCTGACCATAGAGTGAAACTGCCCAGGGGGGTTCAAAGATGGCAAACCTTTACAGAAGCAGATCTTCTCATCTTTCTCCCATGGAACTGCTGAGGGGTTTGAACTGCCAACCTTTTGGTTAGCAGCCGAATGCTTAACCACTGTGCCACTAGGGTTTCCTTCCACAAGTACTGTTGTTGTGGTTGTTAAGTGCTATTCAGTTCTGAGGACTGCAGACCTTGTGGTTAGACTCAAGTGCTTATTCTACAGCGGCAGCCTACAAAACCCTATGGGGGCAGCTCCACTCTGTCACGTGGGGTCACTAGGAGTCCATGCAGACTGGACGCACCCCACCTCGATGAGAGAATAATGACAAGATCCTTGTTTGCATTGAGATGTGGGGGCATCTCACATGGCTTTGGGGAAGAGATAGAAGGGAGAGAGGGAGCAGCTGTGCAGACTAGGTGCATGTGTGGAGCTGGAAGGGGACCAGCTCATGCAAACCCCTTGTAAGGGGAGAGGTTTAGGGCTTTTGCAGAAGGGACAGGAGGCCCCAGTGTCTGGGTCTTGTTGAACTGGAATCCTGGCACAGCGGTGGAAGTCGAGAGACATTTCTGAGAGCTGACCAGGGGGACCTGGCTTACTTTCCCATGTCTCTTGAGTGGGCACAAGGTGACTGACTCATCTCCAGGCACTAATTTCAGGATCATCTGTAAGGACACAGGCCCTCCTCCCCAGGACTGGACCCTGCAGGGGATCCATATACTGGAATTCTCAGGGACTTCAGACCCCTGCCATCTGAGACCTTTCTCATTCACTGTCACATTTCTTCCTGTGGTCTCTGGAATGGGCAGTAGACAACTTCAAGCTGTTGCAACGCTGAGCAAATAAAGCTCTCTTAGAATCAGTACTATTGTAGAGAGGGCATTAGACTGATTATTCAAATCCATTCTGGGCCGAAGTCATAAAAGAGTTTAAAAATGATCTCTGTTTCCCCAGGAAACCTAGCTTGTGGATTAGCCCCTGAAGTGGGTAGATGTGGGGCTGGCTTCAGGGGGGTGTGGGCAGGCTTAGCATTTTCCTGGGTAACTGATGTCAGACGTGGACCCCCATCTGTGACTGTGGCCATCCTTGTCCCTTAAGTTCCTGGGTGGGGCTAAGAGGGGCCAGTAATTTTATGGAAGGGAGGGTACACTACCAAGGGCCTTACGATGAATCACCCCCCTAGAAACATGGACCGAGGAGGGAGGGGAAGACCCTTGGAAAGATGGTTTGGCATGACAGCTACCACAACTGACTGTAATGGTGAGTCTGTGCATGGGGTTGTGGTGACTTAGCATGGCAGGGCAGCAACTAACAACAGTTATGAATGATCTCTACCTCATTGGGCTGAAATGAAATGTTATTATGTCCAAAGTGTCTACAACAGTACCTGACACACTGTAAGCTCTCAAAATCATGATTATTGGTTTACTTGTATTATTCTACCATCGAGCCCTGGTAATAATAATACAAGTCCAGTGCTGTAGGATGAACACTGGACTGCTAATCACAAAGTTGAAGGTTCAAACCCACCAGGCGCTCCTTGACAACACTATCCAGGGTCACTGTGAGTTGGAACCAACTTGATGGTATTTAGCAACAAGAATTATTATAGTTCGTCCTGGTTGAGTGACTTCGGGAAGTCACTGTGATCTCAGTCCTCAGTCTTCTGACCTAAAAAATGGGTCGGATGACAGTAATGACCTCAGCAAGTTAGTAGGAGAAAGATCTGAGAGTTCACACAAAGTTTCTTCCACAGACACACATCCAAAAAATGACATTTCCTGTCTTCTCCTTGCTTTGATCAAATCCAAGATTGAGGTGTAGGAGGGGGCTTCGAAAAGTTAATGGAAAAATCTGTTTTCTTGCCAATGCATTTTCCCATGAAATTTCTGAAGCCTCCTTAGATTATGCTTTGGGTGGTTCATACCTTTTGTAGAACTCAAGGACCTCTTTGCCAAACCAGTGACAGACCTTGCATGCTCTTCTCAGAAACACAGGATTGTATATGTAGAATTTGATAGGACTCAGATCCTCACAGAAGAAAGTCCTGGCCATCTTTTTCTGAAATGCCAGCTTTTAAAAACCCTGTGGAGTACACGTCTACTGTGACACACAGAGTCACCATGAGCTGAGTCAACTCGACAGCAACTAGTGTTTGATCAGGGTTCCCTGACATCCACAGTATGGGCTCTTAGAAGGAGTGGTGCAGATAGTTAAGTGCTCACTTGAAAGGTTGGTGGATCAGATCCACCCAGAGGGGCATCTCAGAAGACAGGTCTGGTGATCTACTTCCAGAAAAGTCCAAGCCTTGCCAATCCGCAGGAGCAGTTCTCCTCTGCACACCTGGAACCATCGTGAGTCAGAACTGTTTCAACACTGACATCAGAAACATCCCACTGTCCACAAAAATACCTCTTCGTCTCCCCTTCACATGATCAATGACATAGAATACTCTAGAAAAAAACTGAGACCCACAAAAAAGCGGGCCCTTAGAAGCCTAGTTCTGGTCCCAGTTGTGGCAACCCGAGGGGACTTAGTGGTGGGTCTATCCAGGAACAACCTGGACCCCAGGTCATCTGTCAGTTTTGGGCTCATTCTTCTCCTTGCCATCATGACCCCATGCGCCTGCCTGGAGGTAGGGGATGTGAGATGGGGGCTTCATCCTCCCCTTCCCCTTCTGTGCTGTCTCTCACGAGCACACACAGCCTGGGTGCTCTCAACTGTGCCCTTGATGGTGCAGACCTGCCCGGGAGCAGCCAGGGATTAGTGTTTGTTGTAAGACACTGAGGATGTATTAAATGGCTCTCAGAACAACCTGTACCCAACAGCCCAAAACAATAAGATGTACCACAGCCTTGTTGCGTCTGAACAAGAGGAGAGGAGATTTGGATAATCAAGACAAATATCCCTGTGCCCAAGACGTTTGCAAGAAGGTCTGGCAGGAACACCTTAGATAAATGCGGAGGTCTGATGTTTGTGCTTTTGTCCCTGGAAGACGCTTGCTTCCCAACTTGGCTGAGAGCTGAGGAAGGAAGAAACTGTGTTCACAGAGACCCTCTGAAATCAAATGTATGAACTGCTTAAGTTGACAAGAAGCCAGAGTATAGTGATCCTTGGAGGAAGAAGAAGAAAACATACATCCCAGAATGAAACAAGCGAGCTGGGTGAAACTGACATTTTTGCACCTGGAACTTGGCAATTTGGGAAACGTCACTGGCATCTTTATCATATAACAAGAAAATGAAGAATAAACCTGCAGTAGGATTTTGCTGTCATTGTTGGGCTGATGAGTAGCTTGTGGATGGTTCTGGTAGGAGCTATGGGTCCTTGTAAAATTTATAAGTGTCAGGGACACATACAGACACTCTCAACCAGAAACCAAACGGTTTTACACAACTTTACACGGGCACCTCAGGTGCAGTTTGGATGGAGAAAACCTCCGTGTCTTCAGCAACAAATCTGAGCAGAAACTACTGAGGTTCTCTGCATTAGTGCTTCTTGGTGATTGCAGCCCAGTCCACCCCCTACTCATGGACATCCCACACGTGACTAAGTAGAACTGCTCCTTAGGGTTTGTTTTTTTTTTTTAATTAAATGTTTTTATTTTGCATTGAGTGAAAGTTTACAGGGCACATCATCAGCTTCACATTCAACCATTCATATAGCTTGTTTCATTACATTGATTATTATCCCCTCCATATATCATCAGTTAACAGTGTTTCTCTCTATCCTCTTTAGCTTTTTTTTTTTTGGGGTGGTGGGGTCGGGGGGAACTTGCCTTTTTGGAATTTACACTCTTGGCTTTTAGGGAAGGTTTTTACATTTGTCTGTGGATATCTAGGACTCATGTATGAGATTACTAACAAGCATTACTGAATAATCAGATGAGGGACAGTTTGCCATGTCTACTAGGTGGTTAAAGTCTGTTCCTCAGAGCCTATGGTTTGGACGGTCAACAACGCTTGGGCCCACAGGGTCTTGACCCCCTGACCGGGTCTGCATGGTCTGCATCAGATTCCCCCTTATTTATTGTTTGTTTAAGGGACGCTGCCTGTCTTAGGCGGTCAGTGTGAATTCCTCAGTCTCACCCATCAACGAAACTCATTGCAGCATGGCAATGGCTCTGTCTTAGGTTGCCGAGGTTCCACGTGATCCTTACCCGTCTCTGGCCACACGTCCAGCATAAACAGCCACCATCTGAGGAAGGCAGGGAGGGAGGAGATCGGCTGGGGACCCCATACGCAAGACGTTGCCAGCCCACCACCTGCTCTAAGGTGACCAAGCAGGATCACTATGCTGAGGTTCAATCAAGTTCTTAGGGGATCTTACTCTCTAGCAGGGGTAGCAAATTAGTAGCCACTCAGTGTTCACTTTGAGAATTACTTATATCATAAATTTGAGCATGTAGCTGATGAATATCCCCAGACAAGTGTATATTGTTCCACAACCTCCTAAAATGCTGTTGGATTAAGTTCCAATCAAGTTCTGGATTACTGAAAGATAACACAAATCTACATATACCATAAATAACCTTAGCTGGGAGTGTAATCTGGATATATTGGGTCTTATTTCCCTTAGGCGATCTTCCTTTCTCTAAAGCATTTAGTCTGTTTTGTAAACCTTTATCTATTTACTCTTGGATTGTATGAGCGAGACTAATATCCCTAGACAGTTGATTTACATGGTGGGCAGGGCAAAAAAAGGTAACAATTCGTATCAGTGCAGTGATTCTTGACCTGAGAGCAAAGGCACATGGCACGTTTAAGGGCCAGGCACCGCAATGATTTGCCTAGCTTCTGAAAACATTAACAGGCAATAAAGCCTACGATGGTTGATGAACGATTGCAAATCTTTAGGATTTTCTTGATTGTCATCTTTATGGAAGCAGTTTTTCAGGTCTTTCTTCCGCAGAGTCACTGGGTTGGTTTAAACAACAGACCTTTGGGTTAGCAGCCAATGGTAAACCATTTGCAAACACCCGGGTTCTTTGGTGCAGTAGTCTGGGGCCACACACAAGCTCCCCTTTAGTACCGTACGTATGTTGGGGGTCATGGCTTAATGTCAGTGCCAACTTGTGAGTGGTATGCAACTTGTGAGAGGAGCTACGTGGCTTGTGGAGAAGTTGCTTGAGGAAGTGAGGGAGGCCTGGGGGAGAAACTCCATTGGTGCTTTCTCACTGGTAAGGAAGCAACAATGACCCGAGTCCAGGCTCTGCCCTCATGGGAAGTACCGGAAGAGCTTGGCTGCGTGGGAGTTGGGAAGAAATACTGTCATCTGATGGGTACCTGGAGACTCAGCCAGCAACTTCAGGTAGCTGTTTATGTGAAGTTGTTGATGTTGTTGTTAGCTACCATTGAGTCCTGATAACTTAATGCATTACAGAACAAAATGCTGCCTAGCCCCGCACTATCCCTAGGATCAAGTGCAGCGCTGACCTGTGACCCACTGGGTTTTCATTGACTGATTTTCACAAGTAGCTCACCAGGTCCTTCTTCCTAATCTTAGCCTGGAAGTTCTGCTGAAATCTGTTCAGCAGCACAGCAGCATGCATGCACACGTCCACTGGCAGAGAAGTCGAAGAGGGTGGTCATAATGCTGGATTACACCCCACAGCTCCCAGATGGCTAGGAGTCTGCAAGAAGGACGCCGGCCACTGGGAACCGTCTGTGGTTTACCTTGCTCAGACCTTGTTCATCAGTAGCTTACCGGTGACAGCTGTCCAGCGCCTCATGGCCCGCCTGGGTGTGAAGCTGCCCTCTTCCCCACCTGCCCATTCTATTACCACTGTTTCTCAGAACCGTCTCCACAATAAATCCCACACTTGAATCCTTGTCCCAGGCCTGCTTTTTGGTGGTGAGACAGACTCCCTTTGGGACTGGGCCACAGCCTGAAGACCTTGGCCTTGCAGGAGGTTTATCTGCCTTCATGCAGTCTCCAAAACCCCTTCCACAGTTTCCATCCCCAGAGCCTATTATGGGATCACTTTACTCCACACCTGAGTGTGGGATCTCTGCTCCTAGACTAATGGGATCAGAGCCTCTGTCTCCCTTCTTAAGTCACTCCCTCGCTGGCCCAGAACACCCCATTTTATGAGCTCCCAACTCAGAAAGGGCAGTGATAGCTCAGGGATAGAATTAGTGATCTGGGTTCGAGTCCTGTTCAGTGTACATCTCATGGGCAGCTACCACCCAAGTCAGTAGATGCATGGATGCTTGGATACTGACCCGGTCCCAAGGCAGCTTCCAGGCTAAGATGCACTAGGAGTAAAGGCCTGGCAACCTACTTAAAAAAATCAGCCAATGGTCCTGTCCAGAGGCCTAGCTGCAGAAGACAGCGTTGATGGCAGTTCGTTGTTAACTTGCTGAATGATCTCTCACAGTGGGCAATGGAAACTGGAAAGTCAAACAGAAACTGCTCAGTGGCATAGCTCTTCAAGTGGTGCCCAGGGCACATGGCATCCCTGGCCTGCAGCTTTGCGTTCCATTCCGCATGGGGTCAAGGGGTACTTACAGACATTTTCCTAGATGAGGGTAAAAGGGTCCCCGTTGGCCTGGGTGTTCTGAGACCTTGATCTCAGACGTAGCCATGTGGCCTGGGAGTTGTAAAGTGTGGGAACTGGACCCAGTGAGTGGGCAAACTCAGAGCTTGTTCTTTTCGGACCATATTCCTTGAGTTCTCAGGGACGGAAACATTTGGCAACTTTTCTTGCAACAATGATTCATTCAACAGGTGGTGTGTGTGTGTGTGTGTGTGTGTGTGTGTGTGTGTGTGTGTGTGTGAGTTGCTCAGCACTGTGGAAAGCCTGGAGCATCCCAAACCAACCAGCCCGCATGCTTTGACTGGCTGGAGAAGGAGACCTACCTGTCAGCTGCTCGTTTCAGGGCTGTGATGAGTGTTAAGACACAGGCTGGCCAAATTAAACCTGAGGAGAAACGACATTCACAATACCCACCGTCAACATAATGATCTTGGGAAGCCACATGATCTCTTTGATTACCCTTAATTTTCCTGTTACTTTCAAATGCTCTAAGAAAACCACAAAACCAAATCCACTGCTGAGTCAATGCTTAGTTACAGCAACTCTACAGGGCAGAGGAGAACTGCCCTATGGGGTTTCCAAGGCTGCAGATCTTTACTGCAGTAACAATGGGGTCAAATGTAGCAGTGATTGTGAGGATGGCAGAGGACCAGGCAGTGTTACATTCTGCTGTGCATAGCTTAGTTATGAGTCAGAAAGGACTCCACACCTTTAACTGGAGCAGATAGCTCCATCTTTCTCCTGCATCCTGCATATGGCTGGCGGATTCCAACCTCTGAACTTTTGGTTAGTTAGCATTCCAGCGCTTAATGCACTGCATCACTGGGGCTGGAAATCCTGACCTTGGGGATGAGTGGGAACTGGAAGCCTGCCTTACACGGATATATTGTCAGGAGGGAGCAGTCGCTGGAGAGGGATATCATGTTTGGTGAGGTGGAAGGTCAGAGAAAATGAGGAAGACCCCCAACAAGATGGATTGGCCAGGTGGCAGCATCGATGGACTGAAGCATGGCAATGATAGTGAGGTTGGGCCAGGATTGGATAGTGTTTTGTTCTGCTGTGCATAAGGTCGCTATGAGTCAGTACCGACTCGATGGCACCTAACAACAACAAAGTTCATCCATGGTGGGCACGTTTCAGCTGAGCTTCCATACTAAGACAGACTGGGAAGAATAAAAGGGTGATCACTTCTGAATGGTGAGCCCGTGAAAATGTTATGAACGAACAGCAGCCTAACACTGTCAGCTATAGTGCCAGAAGGTAAGATCCTCAGGTTGGAAGGCACTCAGAATACAGCTCGGGAAGAGCTAGCTGCCTCCTCCAAGTAGAGTTGACCGTAATGATATGAATGGGGCAAGGCTTTCGGGACCTTCATTTGCTGATGGAGCACAACTCAAAATGAGAAGCGCTGCGAAGACCCATTAATAATCAGAACGTGGAGTGTACAAAGTATGAACTTAGGAGAATTGGAAGTTGTAAAAAATGCAATGTATAAAGATCGATACTCTAGGCACTAGTGAACTGATATGGACTGTTGTTGGCCTTTTGAATTGGATAGTCACATGGTTTACTATGTTGGGAATGACAAATTGAAGAGAAATGGAGTCATATTCATTGTCAGAAAGAACATTTCAACATCTGGCTTAAAGTACAATGCTGTCTGTGATAGGATGATATCCACATATTTACAAGGAAGACCAATAAACACCACTATTATTCAAATTTACACTCTAACCAGTAATGCCAGTGATAAGGAAATTGAAAAATTCTACCAATTTCTTCAGTCTGAAATTGATCAAACATGCAATCAAGATGTATTTATAATTACTAGCGATTGGAATGTGAAAGCTGGAAACAAAGAGGGAAGATCTGTAGTTGGAAAATAGGACCTTGGTGATAAAATTGATGCTGGAGATTGCATGATAGAATTTTGTAAGACCAAAGACTTACTTATTGCAAATACCTTTTTCAACAACATAAACGGCGATTATACACATGGCCCACTCCAGGTCAAATACACAGGAATCAAATTGACAACATATTTGGAAGGAGACAATGAAGAACTTGACCATCATCAGTGAAAAGAAGCCTAAGGGCCAATTGTGGAACAAACCATCAATTGCTTATATGTAAGTTTAGACTGAAGCAAAAGAAAATGAAAACAAGTTCACAGGAGCGAAAATATGACCTTGAATATATCCCACTTGCATTTACAGATCATCTCAGGAACAGATTTGATGCATTAAACACTAAGGGCTGAACACCAGAAGTGTTGTGGGATGACATCAAGAACATCATACGTGAAAAAAGTAAAAGGTCATCAGAAAGACAGGGAAGAAAGAATAGACCAAAAGGGATGTCACAGGGAGACTCTAAAATTACCTCTTGAGCGTGGAAGAGCTAAAACTTCTTAAACTGGAAGAAATGAGGAAGAAAAGAATTGGAACCAAAAATTTCAAAAGGATGGCTCAAGAAGACAAAGTAACATATTATAATGCAATATGCAAAGAGACCTGGAGTTAGAAAATCAAAAGGGAAGGATGTGCTCAGAATTTCTGAAGCTGAAAGAAAAGATAAGATTCAAGCCTTGGTTTGCAATATTGAAGGATTTTGTGGGCAAAATATTGAATGATGCAATAAATTTCAGAAGAAAATAGAAGACACACACAGTGTTGCTGTATCAAAAAGGACTGATCAGTGCTCAACCGTTTCAAGAGGTGCTGGATGGTACTGAAGGTAGAGGTCCGAGCTGCACTGAAGGTGGAAAACAAGCCTCCAGGAACTGATGGAATACAAACGGAAATGTTTAAAAAAACATGCAGCTGTGGAGGCGCTCAGTCTTCTATACAAAAAAAAAAAAAAAAGGAAAATAGCTCCCTGGCCAACCAATTGGAAGAGATCCATATTTGTGCCCTTTCCAAACAAGATGATCCAATGGAATGCAAAAATCATACAAAAGTAACATCAATATCAGATTCAAGTAAAATGTTGTTAATGACAATTGAAAAATGATTACAGCAGCACAGCCACAGGGAGTGGACGGAGGGATTTAGAGGAGGACGTGGAACGAGGGATATCATTGCTGATGTCCGATGGATCATGGCTAAAAGCAGAGAATATCAGAAAAATGTTTACTTGTGCTTTATTGACTATGCAAAGGCTTCCAACTGTGTGGATCGTAACATACTATGTATAACATTGTGAAGAATGAATATTCCAGAACACTTCATTGTGCTCATGAGAAATCTGTACATGACCAACAGGTAGTTGTTTGAACAGAACAAGGAGATACTGACTAGTTCAAAATCAGGAAAGGGTTGTTATCCTTTCACCATACTTATTCAATCTGTGAGGAACTCTGGTAGCGTAGTGGTTACGAATTGGGCTGCTAACCTCAGGGTCAGCGGTTCGAAACTACCAGCTGTTCTGCCGGAGAAAGATGAGGCTTTCTGCTCCCGTACAGATTTACAGTCTCGGAAACCCTGTACAGGGTGACTATGAGTCGGAATCAATTCCACAGCACACAACAACAACAAACAATAACATTCAATCTGTATGCTGTGCAAATAATCTGAGAATCTGGATTATATGAAGAAGAAGACGACATCAGGATTGGAGGAAGACTCATTATCATCCTGTGATATGCAGATGATACAATCTTGGTTGCTGAAAGTGAAGAGGACTTCAGATACTGATGAAGGTAAAAGACCACAACATGCAGTATGGATTGTACCTCAATATGAAAAAACCAAAGATTTTCACAACTGGACCAATAAATAGATCAATGGAGAAAAGATTGAAGTTGTCAAAGACTTCAATTTGCTTGGATCCACAATCAGTGCTCATGGAAGCAGTGATCAAGAAATCAAATTAGGCAAATCTGCTGCACAAGACCTCTTTAAGGTGTTAAAGAGCAAAGGTGTCAGTGTGAGGACTATGGTGTGCATGTGCCTGGTACACGTCACGGTGTTTCGTATCTCCTGATATGAATGTGAAAGTTGGATAATGAAAAGGGAGACCACTGAAGAAGTACCTTGGATTGACAGAAGAACAAACAAATCTGCTGGAAGGAGTACAGCCAGAATGCTGCTTAGTAGCGCGTTCTTCGGATATATATCAGGAGGAGCCCATCCCTGAAGAAGGACATCATGATTGGAAAAGTGGAGGGTCAGCGATAAAGAGGAAGACCCCAACAAAATGGATTGAAACAGTGGCAGCAGCAATGGGCTGAAGCATAACAATTGTGAGGTTGGCACAAGACTGGGTAGTGTTTCGTTCTGGTATGCATAGAGTCGCTATGAGTAGGAACCAACTTGGCAACACCTAACAACATCAGCTAGGATCACTATGAGCCAGAATCAGTGTGATGGCCACAGGTTTGTTTTTGGGTTTGGGGAGAGAGAAGAGGTGGAGGGGAGAGAGAAGAGGTGGAGGGGAGAGGAAGATGCTGGAACAAGGAGGGCACCGTGTGTGATGCTAAGAACTTGGGCTAGGAGCCCAGCATTCCCTCACCTACAATGCGCCACCCAGCATGCCAGCTGCTCAGTATAATCAAATGGGCAAGGCAAGGGGCAATCACTGTCTTCAGGAGCTTAGTGGGGGAGCAGAGAGCAAGGGATTACTTTGTGGTCTCTGTGTACTGTACAGGAAGGTCAAGGATCCTAAAGTTTAGAGCAGGTGTCAAAATTATGCAGCTTCCCCAGCCTCCTCTAACCTCCGAGGGGCACCAGGAGCCTGCTGGGGTTCACTCAGCCTGGGAGGAGCATGGGGACTCGGTATTAACAAGGAGGCACACCTTTGAAAGCAAGGGCTTTTGCATTTGGAAGCCCACCCCCCCAGGACACCCTCAGGTCTGGAACACCCTCAGTTTCCCAAAGCGAACAAATCTGTCTTGGAGAAGTACAGCCAGAATGTTTTTTTTTTTTTGGAAGTGAGGGGGATAAGATTTATCTCATGTACTTTGGACGTGTTATCAGGAGGAACCGGTCCCTGGAGATGAACATCATGCTTGGTAAATCATAAGGTCAGTGAAAACAAGAGAAACCCTGAACGAGGTGGTTTGACCCCGTGGCTGCAGTTATGGGGTCGAACATAGCAACAATTGTCAGGATGGGGCAGGACTGGGCATGGTTCTGTTCGGTTTTGTGTAAGGTATTATAAATTGCAGCTGACTTTGGCAATTACTAAGTTTTCCAAGTAATTCACCATGCAGAGTAGCCCCAAAGACTAGGGTCAACTTGTCTGATGACGATCCTCCCATTGCATTGGAGAGATGGACATCTGTCTGTCCCTTGTCCCCTGGTTTCTCCCCACCCTACCCACCCCCCCACAGGGAGATCACAGGGCTGAGGGATCATTGGGCCGCGTGGACCTGGCCCTCCGCGGGAGAGAAGTCACCAGCGCAGGCGTGCCTGCGCTGCGTACTCGCGGCCAGCAGAGAGCAGCAGAGAACAGGAGTGGCCGGAGCCGCGTGCGGGCGCCCGAGCCCAGCCGAGCCGGACCCCGAGCCCGCGCGCAGACGCCCAGAGACGCCGCTGAGCGCTCCAGGCCGCCGGTCCTTCTTGCGCCCCAAGTGCAGCCCGAGCCCGGAGCCATGGCCAGCCCCTCCGGCAGCCCAGAGGACGCGGGCCAGCCCCGAGGCCGTGCCGGCCGGCCGCGATGGGAGGAGGAGGACGCCCCTCCTGAGGAGAAGCGGCTGAGGCTGGGGCCGGAGGAGGTGGAAGGCGGCGACGCGCCACGTCTGGGCACGGAGGACACCGGCACCCAGACAGGTGGCGACGGCTCAGGTGTAAGTGGCGCGCGGTCAGGGCAAGGGGCTGCGGGCCGGGTGGCGGGGACGCCCCCGCCGTGGCTTAGGTGGAAGTTGGTGATGGGGTACCAACTCCGGCGGGTGCCGGGGACCTCTGGAGCGGCTAGGTGTCGCGTGCTGGTGGCAGACCCCTTCTTGCTTTTGTAGCGCCCACCTCCTGCCTCTCCCACCCTCTTGACTAGGAGGGCGGCAAGCAGAGAGGGAAGAGCGGGGTCCTGGGGGACAGGGCCAGGGGGCGAGCAGCCCACCGTGCATCCTCGTCCTGGACAGGGCTGCTTTCCTGGCCCCTGGGGGACTCGGCTGGTTGTGCGGAGGCACCTCTCACCTCGCCAGGTGAGGGCGTTGGGTGGGGACGGATGTGGGCGCCTCTTTGCCCAGTCCTGCTCTGCCCAGCTCGGCCCTGCTCGCATCTCCTCTTCTTGAGGGGCGACGAGAGTTGGGAGAGGAGGCAGGTGATACCCCTGTCAAAGCGCTCGGCATCCACAGCAGCTCTGCTCCGCCATGGTCCTCGCTGGGGAGGGTGTCTGTGAGCGTGTGCTGTGCTGTGTGCACATATGTGTGAGTACACTGAGTGCTCTGTGCACATGTGTGAGTACACACATATGTGTGAGGGTGTGTTCTCTGTGCACATGCATGTGAGCACACAGTGTGCCCCTGCTGTGTGCACATATAAGAGTACACACATATGTGTAGGTGTGCTCTGTGGGTGCACACATGTGTGAGTAAACACGTGTGCTGTGTGTGCACACCTGTCAGTATGTGTGAGGGTGTGCTGTCTGTATGCACATGTGTCACTGTGTGTGGGTGTGCTGTGTATGTGCACATGTGTGTAAGCACACAGGTGTGAGGGTGTGTGGTGCCTGGGCACACATGTGTGAGGGTACATGCTCTGTGTTCACATGTGTGTGAGTGCACACGTATGTTGCTGTGTGTGCATGTGTCAGTATTGTGTAGGTGTGAGGGTGTGCTGCAGACCTGCATGGATGAGACACTGTGTGCATGTGAGGGTACTGTGTCCATGGCCATGTGTGTGTCAGTATGTGTGTGGGGGAGGTGTACTGCATATGTCCACTTGTGTGAGGTTGTACTGCATACCTGCATGCATGTGTGTCGGTGTACATGTTTGTCACTTGCATGTGCATTAGAGACACTGCATGTGTGATGTGAAAGTATGCTACACATCAAGTCAACACATCTCTGTGCAGGGTGTACTGTGTGTGTGTGCATGCATGTGTGTCAACACACACACGAATGTCACTGCCCATGTGGTGCTGTAAGGGGGTACTGTGTATGTGCACATGTGTAAGTCAGGTCACATGTGTGTGACAGTATGGGGGTGTACTGTGTACTAGCACACATGTATGAATTGGTACATATGTGTGGCAGTATTGTGTGTGTGGTTCATGCTCACATGTGTGAGCCACTACATACAAGTGTGGCATTGTGAGGATGTACTGTCTACTTGCACACCTGTGTCAGTACACTACATGTATGTATGGCAGTATTGGGGTGTGCTGTGTATGTACACACATGTGAGTCACTACACACAGGTGTGACAGTGAGGGTGTGTTGTGTACTTACACACACATGTGAGTCAGTACATATGTGTGGCAGTATGAGGGTGTGCTGTGTAAATGCATGTATGAAAGTCAGTCCATATATGTGTAGAAGTAGTGGGGTGTCCTGTGTACTTGCACACACATGTGAGTCACCAGGCACATGGGGGTGGTGCTCCTCAGCCAGCTGGACCACTGGTCATCACTTTCTGGTTCTATTCTGACCCTTTCAGCTGTGACCTTTCTGACTTTACATTTGCAGGGCACTTAGAGGCCAGATGAGGGCTGGCTGGACAGCTGTCCCCTTGGTGAGGGCTGCCACCTCGATGGTGTTTAGTGGGTGATGGGAGTGACCTTTGTACTCCTTCCCAAGGGTGCTAGTCTCAACTATTTGCCTGGCTGCACTTATCTTAAACATGAGATTGGTCACTAATGAGCCCCATGTGGAGGTGCTCCCCTTCCTCCTGACCCCAAATCTGTTTAGGCAGCAGGATGTTCCCAGGCTGCCTCAGCACCAACTGTGCAGGCGTGTAGTTGGTTCCAGAAACTCCTCTGAAACCTGGTCTACTGTAATCTCCTCATCCCCCTCATGCCTGTGACTGGGTTCAGGCCACCTGAACATGGAGCTCAGAGGACCAGTGAGCAGGGGTCAGGGTTTATGTAAGGTTTACCAGGATCCATCGTGGGAGGGTGTCATGGTGGCATGTACTTCTGGGAAGTCCAGTCCTGTATTGGTTTCCTTCCTACTCTGATGTGGAGCTCTGTGGCATGGTCCCTGCAGTGGTTCACAGCGTGAGTTTGGAGCCTGGCACTCCTGATTGGAATCCTGACTCTGTTCAGTGACCTAGGACAAGTTGCTTAACCTCTCTGAGCCTTATTCTCCTCCTTTGAGAAATGAGTATGTCACTAGGCTCTATTTTATAGGGTTATTATTCCTGAGACTGAGCTTTGGTATGGAACTGTCAGATAAGCACTGGACTGGTAACCACAAGGTCAGCAGTTCTAACTTGCCAGCCACTCTCGGAAACCCTACACAGGGTTGTTATGAGTCAGAACTAACTTGATTGTACACAACAACAAAAACAACCTTCATGAGACTGAGGAAGGTGTATGCACAGCAATGGAGTTCATAGTGATATCAACGGTCAAGTGCTCAGCTGCCAGCCAGAAGGTTGCTGGTTTGAGTCCACTCAAACTAGAAATGGACTGACGATCTGCTTCTGAAAACTCAGTCACTGAAAACTCAGTGGAGTATGGCTCTACTGTGCTACATGGTGGGTCGCTGTGAATTGGGGCGACTGGCTGGCAACCATATATTTTGTAATCCATAGAAGGCACTTTGACTCATGTCAGGCACATGGTAGGTGCTCAGTAAATGCTCTTTAGTACTGAAATTAACTCCACAGGGCTTATGTGGTATTGGGATGGCTTATGGGGTGCATGACAAGAAAAAAGTGAATCTTCCACCATAGTTCCCACAGGAAAGGCTTTCTGGAGGTTACGTGCATTTGTGTGTAGGTATTGGCATTTTCAGAAAAGGCAGAAACCCCACTGAACATTTTGGTCTGCAAAAGGAAAAGGAAATCTCCACTTACTTGAAAGAGCTAACTTAGGGAAGTGTGCAGAGGCCGAAGTTGGTTAGTGGTTAGCAGGGGTGGGAAGAAGGGAAGTGGGGGAAGGAGGGGAGTCATTGTCTAGGGGACACCAAGCTACTGTGAAGGACGATGGGGGAACCTGGAAGCAGATCGTGGTCACACAACAGGACGGGCATGATGGACGCTACTGAACGATCTGTGTGGAGAACGGAGAAGTGGCAGACACTTTGTGACATATACATCTACTGCAATGATAATAATAATTATGAAGAAGAAATGGAAATCTCACCTTTGAAAGGTTTATGTGGTAACAGGACAAAAATTATCCCTGTTTCCTAGGCCTGGGTAGGACCCTGTCCTTTGGGGGTGCCTGAGTCTTCTGGGGATGGTGGCCCCTTGCACAGCTGGCATCTTGATTGCCAAGTTTCAAGGTTGGCTAAAGCCCAGTGTTGCCCAGAAGGCCCACAGGCTAGCCTTCTCCTTGATAGTGTCTGTCAGGATATTGTACCTAAAGAACCCAAGAAGCAGTTTCAGGCTGGCGCTAGGAGCAGCGGCCTGTTTTTGGATGGATAGTGCCTGATTCTTACCCATGGCCCTACCCCAGGGGAGACCATGAGCTCGGCGAGAGCAGCCTTGCTTTTCCACAGCAGATGGCTTCGGGCTCACATTGGGTGTTTCTCTGCAGAGGCTGCTGAGGCAGTGCCTGGTCGTCGGGTTACATCCAGGTGCCTGTAAGGGCAAGATGCCCGTTCTCACACCTGGGTTGGGCACTCAGATGGCTGAGCTATAATGTGACTGACTGTCCTCCAGATGGGCTGCCCGTGTTGGTCAAGTGGGGGTGGCTGTACTTGGTGAGTTTGGTTTTGGTTTTGATACCATTTAGGAGCTCCTTAAAAACATCCAAGCAAACCCCAAACTAGTTGCCAGTGAGTCAGTTCCAACTCAGATGTGGAGATCCCACATGTGCAGAGCAGAACTGTGCTCAGTGGGGTCATTAAGGCTGTGTGTGACCTTTTGGAAGCTGACTTCTAGGCTTGTCTTTCAAGGTGCCTCTTGGTAGGTTTGAACTGCCAACCTTTTGCTTGATAATTGAATACTTCAGTCTGTGTCACCCAGGGACTCCTTGGGAAGAATATGCAGGCTTCACGGACCTCAGGCCTCAGTTCTTTCATCTATAAAATGGAGAGAGGAGGGTGGTATGGGAGATTAAATGAGATGAGCAGATCACAAATGAAAATGCTTGGCACACCACTTAGACACAGAAAAAGCACAAAATCGAAAGTCGATACTGTTTTCAGTGATTTGGGCGAATCAGACTCTGGTCTCCATCCTCTTGTCTGTTGATGGCATACATGCCAGGAGGAAAACCATCCACCTAAACTTCAGGTGCATCCAGGGGGTGTGAATGGCTGCTAACCAAAAATTTGGCTAGCAAAATTTGCTTGCTAACCAAGAATTTGGTGGTCCAAGTCCACCCAGAGGTGCCTCGGAAGAAAGAACTGGCAATCTATTTCCAAACTATTAGCCACTGAAAACCCTGTGATGCGCAGTTCTCCTCTGGCCCACGTGGGGTCAGCATGAGTCAACCTGGACTCAGGTAGCCATCAGACATTTTGCAGGTGGCTTAGATTCTTCGTGATGTCCCCCTCAGTTCTTCTGGCCCAGGATCTGGGGAGACAAGGATGTGGGCAGGCAGAGCAGGTGGCATTCAAAGTTTACTCCCACAAAGGGGAATCCAAAGGCAGGCTTGCAGAGGCATGGCGTTTGGACCAACATCTGGATTTCCGGATTTCCGTTTGAGCACAGCTAGACTCCACAGAGTTGGTATACTGTTTGCTGAAATAAGATATTTCCCTGGCAACCGTCCTTTGAGCTGACATGTAGACGTGGCTGCCCACGAAATGCTGCACGCCTCCTTTGCCTTCCTATCAGTTGTGAAGCCAGCCTCTGAGGCGGGCAGTGTGTATGTGGGAACTGTCTCGGTTCGGTGTCCTCACTTCTGACAGCCCAAAGCGAGGGCAGGCACAGAGGACATTCGTTCTGCAGGAACAGGAGGCATGGGGCACACACCAGACATTTTGGAATCTCTGGGGAGGTGGGTGCATGGTGCCTTCTGTCCTCACCACCTGCTGTGGCTTTGGAGAGTGAGCTGGTGTTGCCCTTTGCTTTAACGATTGCAGAACTACTTAACCATGGTGCCAGCCAACTGGGGGTTGATTTGTGCTTCTCAGCTGGAAAGTTTCAGCTACAAGCAAATGTCCTCCCAACTCTCTTAAATTCAGTAAGCTGGTGGTTCTCCCTCTCTGTGTTCTTGGGAAGGTGGCTCAGAGGCAGCTAAACACCAGGGCAGGAGGGAGACCTCCTGGAGGTTGTCAGAGTGGTCCATGCCAGGGACACTAGTGGCTTGGACTATGGTGGTATTGGTGGTGGTGGCAGCATTGGTGGCTTTGGCTAGATTGAGGAATGCTTAAGAGATGCAGGCAAAAGGACTTATGAATAGATTTGATATACTGGGGATGAGAAAGAGGAAGGTGGAGGGGGAACCCCAGAGTGACAGGGAAGAACATGGATGTGATATTGGTAGATGCTCTGAGTCGCAGGTGGCAGTGTTGAAGTCCATGGATGATTCTGGAGTTGGGCAGACAAGTTGAAGGTGGAGGTCAGATGTGGAAGTGATCACCCCTAGATGGTACGTGGTTGAGACCATCGGGCAGTTGAATATAGAGTGGGAAGACCAGGGGCTTCAGTATCAGCCTGGGGGAAGCTTATGGATGGGTGGGGACGGGGTCCCAAAGACAGGGTGGTCCCCAGATAGGAGGGGGAGAGGGCAAAAGATTGGCTCTATTGAAGAATAGCCTTGAATCTAGTGTTTCTACCACATTGAGGGTGGCTGGAATTTTATTGGAGGCCAGTAGAGGGGTACAAAATTTCTTTCTGATTTTGCACATGCCAACCCTCAACCAATAAGTCCGTTTTGGAAGAAGTGCAGCCAGAGTGCTCCTTGGAGGCCAAGATGGCCAGACTTGGTCTCACACACTTCGGACATATAGTCAGGAGGGAGCAGTCACTGGAGAAGGATAGCATGTTTGGTAAAGTGGAGGGTCAGAGAAAAAGAGGAAGACCTCCAGCGAGATGGACTGGCCAAGTGGCAGGATTGATGGACTCAAGCATGGCCACAGTAGTGAGGTTGGCCCAGGATCAGGCGGTGTTTCATTCTGCTGTGCATAAAGTCACTATGAGTCAGTATCAACTCGATGGCACCCAACAACAACAATAACCCTCAACCAAGGAAACACAGAAAGCTCTTATGGAAATACAATTTGTGTGTGTGTGGTTGCAAAGCCCCGTCCTCCTCCCTAGACTCTGCTGCCCCCTTACCTTGGAGGAGAACCCTCCTCTGATTGTGTTCCTTGGCACAAGACTCCCATCTGGTACCCTAGGACCACTCATCTTTCCCATTCTTGCGCCAAATGTCTGAGCACCTCCCTTGTGCCAAGCGCTGAGCTGGATGCTGGTCTGCAGATGTATATGCACCCCTGAGATCATAGTGGAGTTGGGGAGACTGATTACATACAGTCTGTGGGGCACAGTTAACCCTCTGTCTGCTTTTGTCAATAAAGCTTTATTGGGACACAGCCGTGCCTAGTCATTGTCTGTGGCTGCTTTCCTAAAATGATGGAAAGCTGAACACTGTGGACTGCAAAGCTAAACACAGTTACCCCCTGTCCCTCTGCAGAAAAATTTATGTGTATCCTTACACCAAACAGCCTCAGGGGTGAGAACGGGTCCCTGAGACTCAACTTGAGTTTCTGGGCAGGACCAGGTATTCCAAGTGGGTTTTCCTCTCCCCTGAGGCTGGACACAGATTAGCATTGCCTGGTTTCTGTATGGGGGAGAGGAAGGGTGGAGATGGTGACTTGTTGCCCCCATCATAAACATCTCCCTAAGATGGGTCCTCACAAGGTGGGTCCCACCTTACATAGCTGCCTAAATCCAGTGAGGTCAACCCTCTCTGAGCCGCTCGCTACTCTGGGCCAAAGAGAGAAAACAGCAAGATGGCTTTTGCAACCCTAAGAGCTATTGAAATAAATATTTCTCCCTGAAGTTTTATATCAACTGTCCACTGCCATCAATTTGATTCCTACTCAGCGACCCCATTGGACAGAGTAGAACTGTCCCATAGGGTTTCCAAGGCTGGCCATATTTGTGGAAGCTGACTGTCTCATCTTTTCCCCCTGGAGTGGCTGGTGGCTTTGAACCGCTGACCTTTCAGCAACACAAGGCTCCTTTTATTCTGGCCGGGCATGCAGTTTCAAGTGTCTGCCTCAGAAGTACTTGTGACTAAGCAAATTGTGCATTTCATTTCTATTTTCTGTTCTCTGAGCAGCACACAGCTTCCTGCACTACCTTGCTGGTGGTCACACATGGTGGGAGGACAGGTAACTCTGATCACCAGTCCAGATCCTGGGGCTCCACAAAGGGCCCTCTGTTTGTGGGGCAAGACTTCATCTCTCATACTTTGGACAAGTGATCAAGAGGAACCAGTCCTTGGAGAAAGACATCATGTAAATCTGCTGTTG
>NW_006408823.1:1997728-2012941 GCF_000296735.1 Chrysochloris asiatica
ATGGCACCTAACAACTACAACAACATTAAAAATACAAATTGCAGTTTTCTCATTGTAAAAAATCCAACCAATAAACTTACCTTAAAACAAAAAAGAAACTGCCTTCATTCTTGGCTTCTCTTCAGTCTTGCTTCTGTAGATAATACCATGAATGGTTTGGTATATGTCCTTCTATACCTTTTTCTGTGTATATGAAAACATATCCTATTATCTGTTGCTATTGAGTTGATTCTGAATCAAAGTGACCCTAAAGGCCAGAGTACAACTGTCCATAATGTCTCCAAGGTTGTTGTCTTTACAGAAGCTCCCACCTCTTCTTTCTCCCATGGGGCAGCTGGTAGGCTTGAACCACTAATATTTTGCTTAGCAGCAATTTCTTCAGCACCATGTCACCAGGTCTTGTAAGCATATACACTCATTATATATTCACTAAAAATTTCATTAAATTAAAAATAATTGGGTTCCAGTACATGAAACAAAACATCTGCCATTTCAAACAATTTTTATGTGTATAATTCAGTAACCTTAATTTTGTGTACCATGATATAATGTTAATATAAAGACAATGGGGTCATACTACACTTACTGTTTGGCAAAGCTCCCTTTTCACTGGATGATGTGACTTGTCATTGTCCCATGCTAGTGTCGGGACCCCACCTTCCTCTTGAGCAGTTATTCAGCGGTCTGGATGCACCATAGACTTCACTTCCCCATACTGATGGGGAGATCCTCACTGAGCTGCTTTAATGACCAGGGACTGACCGTATGATGGACGATGCTACTCATTCATGCCTCTACTGCCTCCTCCTTGGAGCTGGTCTCTCTCCCATCTGTCTGCAAACACAGGGGCAAGAGCTGAACACAGCCAGACAAGACTGCAAACAGTAGGCAGATGGCTGCAAAACTCACTGTGCAATAGCTGGGGACAAAAAGAAAGCCCTGCTCCTCCCCACCTCCCCTGTTCCTGTGCCTTAGCCTCTCCTCTCTCCTAGTGATGCGGCCACTCATGGTTTACTATACAGGTGTTGTTGTTGTTGTTGTTAATTGCCATCAAGCCAGTTCTGACTCACAGCGAACCTATGTACAACCAGAAGGAAACACTGACCAGTTCTGGGCCGTCCTCACAATCATTGTTATGTGTGATCTCATTGTTGTAGCCACATTGTCAGCCCATTAATTGAGGGTCTTCCTCTTTCCTCCTGACTGTTAACTGTATGAAGCAAGCATGTTTTCTACAGGGGCTGGTTCCTCCTGATCTGTCCAAAGTATGCGAGACCACGTCTCACCATTCTCAAGTCTAAGCAACATTCTGGCTGTACTTCTAAATCACAGTTGCTCGTTCTTCTGGAAGTCCATGGTACATTCAGTATTCTTCAAATAAAGTCCTGTGTTTCCACCATAAACTTGTTCACACGCATACTCAGAACCACCAGTGCCCATCCTGGCCTGAGAGGCTCTTCTCAGGTTGCTGAGAACCTGGTGAATTTCCATCTCAGAGGCCAACCACCAAAAGCAACGTCAAGAAAGCTCTTCCCATTTGCTAGTTCCGTGTGGTCCTTGATATTTGAGCCTTAACTTAAATCCTGCAGTCCTGCCTAGGTATCGCGGAGCCCAAGGGATGTGGTGTCCAGCTGGCTGAGTGGCACTCAGGAAGGACTTTGGACTTGGCCTCTGACTCTGTCGGTGCCCTTCATGGGAAGTACCCCAAGGAGTCTTACCCTGTGCTGTTCCAAGATGGAGGATAACAAGCTCAGGTGGTGTTCACATAGAGGTTGGCAGTTCCAACTCATCCAGAGGCTGTGCTAGAGAAAGACCTGACTAACTGCTCCCATAAACGTTGTTGGATGTCGTCGAGTCAGTTCTGATTCACAGCGACTGTGTAGGGTTTCCAAGGAGCAGCGGGTGGGTTTGAACTGCTGACCTTGTGGTTAGCATTGCAGTGTTCATCCTATACTGCCACACTAGGACTCCACATAGCAGTCCTCTGTGTATAACCGAAGGTAACACAGACCAATCCTGCAATTTCCTCACAGTTGTGCTTTTGTTGAGCTTTGTTGTAGCCACTGTGTCAACCCCTCTCATTGGGGGGCTTCCGTTTTTTGTTGCTAACCTTCTGCTCTACCTGATCCTTCCTGATAAAGTAAGTGAGATGAAGTCTCCTCATCCTGGCTTCTAAGAAACATTCTGAATCGAGTTCGGCTAAGTCAGGTTTGTTTGTTCTTCTGGCAGTCCATGTAGATTTGATAGTCTTTGCCAAGACCCTAATTCCACTGCATCTGTTCTTCGGTCTTCCTGATTAATTGTGCAGCTTTTGTAGCACATGAGACAGTTGAAAATATCCTGGCTTGGATCAGGCACACCTTAATCCTCAAATAGGCATCCTGGTGTTTTAATACTTTAAAGAACTCTTTGCCCAAATGCAATACACTGTTTGACTTCTTGATTGCTGCTTCCATGGGTGTTTGTTGTGGATCCAAGTAAAATGAAATCCTTGACAATTCCAGTATTTTCTCCATTTATCATGATGCTGCTTATTGGTCCAGTTGTGAGAATTTTTTTTTTTCTTTCTTAATGTTGAGTTGTAATCCATACTGAAGGTTGTATTCTTTGATCTTCACCAGTAAGTACTTCAAGTCCTCTTAGCTCTCAGCAAGTAAGATTGTGGAATCTGCATATCACAGGTTGTTAATGAGTCTTCCTCCAACTCTGACGTCTTATTTCTTTTTCTTCTTTATATAATCCAGCTACTTGGATTATTGGCTCAGCATACAGATTGCATAAGTATGGTGAAAGGATACAACCCTGGTGCACACCTTTCCTGATTTTAAACCCTTCAGTATCCCCTTGTACTTTCTGTTTGAACAACTGCCTCTTGGTCTCTGTACAGGTTCCTCATGAGTACAATGAAGTGTTCTGGAATACCAATTCTTCACAATGTAATCCATAGTTTGTTATGATCCACATAGTCAAATGCCTTTTGTAGTCACTAAAGTAGTCCTGTGGCACTGTGGGTTAATGTGCCAGACTGCAAAGCCATTTGAACTGCAAGGTCGGTGGTTCAAACTCACCAGCTGCTCCTTGGAAACCCTATACAGGGTCACTATGGGTTGGAATTGACTCGACGGCACTTAACAACAAAGTACAAGTGAACATCTTTCTTGTATTCTCTGCTTTTACCCAAGATCCATCTGACATCAGCAGTGGTATCCCTCGTTCCATGTCCTCCTCTGAATCTGTCTTGAATTTCTGGCTGTTCCTTGCCAATGTACGTCAGCACACTTTTTTTTTTTTTAATGTTGTGAATTATATGATAGTTTACATGGGAGAACATTAGTTTTACATTCATTCTATTGTATATCGTTTCATTGCCATGGTTCCAATCCCCTCCATGCATCATCAACCAAGCAAAGGGTATATACCCTGCAAGTCAGCACTCATTTTTGAATTATCCACAGTGAACTTTTAGTTGCATGTGATGTTAATGATATTGTTTGATGGTTTCTAAAAGATTACAGCCTAGAAAACCCTATGGGGCTAGTCTATGTTCTACTCCATCACATGGGTTTATTATGAGTTGAAAATCAACTTGATGGCTCTTAGCTATTTAGCCACTTACTAGCTGTCACACATGGGGTCTCAGTGTCCATCCAACACCTGGATGAAGTGAGTTCTATGAATATCCACACACTCACCTGCTCTCCCCAGCTCTCACCCTGCCCTCTCTCAGGAACTTGTACTTGGTAGGCCCACCCTGAAACAGAGCCTTTGCACATCCTTCCCTCTTTGCCCAGAAAGCTTGTACCCTCACTCTTTCACCTGGCAATTGTTTTCTCTGCCAGCAGTGTGGCCATGTCCTCAGGGAAGCCTGGCCCTACTGAATTGACCCTAGTACTGTTTTTTGGGGGGCATACATGGTTGCTTCTTCTATACTATACTCGCCTCAAGGGAGAGGCCCTTATTTGTCTTTCATACCTTGTCTTTAAGCATATGCTCAGCAAGAATCTGATGAAAGAATGAAGGCATACCCATTTTACAGCTGTGCAAACCAAAGCTTAGAAAGATTATATATTCAGTGTGATGCAATGAATCAGAAATGGGGCTGGGTTCGAACTGAGGTCTGGATGGTCCCTGAGGACTGGCTTATAACCCCTTCACTGTAATAGTTCTTGAACAGCAACAGCGAAAGAGAATATATGGAACATGTATAAGCAACATCCCAGGGTCCTTCCAGGAATCAGGATCAGGATCAGGCCTACTATGGGCCTTCTTTCTGATTTGCCTTTAGCAAGTATTTGAAGCACAGTTGTGAGTGTGGAAAGATGGATATTTATGATAATAATGAAACTGTTGTCTTTATCTTGTGGTCTTCTCTGACGCCTTGATCTTTTTCAGCTTCACTTACGCAGTGTCTGCACTATCTCTTTTGATACCCAGTCAGTTTCTTTTCCCATTACAAGTTTTCTGAGAATTTCATCCCACACCTGGGGCCCACTTCAGACTTCCATTTCTTCACCCAGGCTGACTTCAGTTTTGTTGGTGACTACTCCAGCCTTTGTTGAGGGCTTGATTGAGGCAAGGCTTGGTAAAGAACGTGTGTGAAGAAAGATAAAGACACGGATGTTCAGGCAGGCTCAGGATCAATCTGGAAGTTGTTAGAAGTGGTTGTCCTTGAGGACCTGAGAAGTCTCAGAGCCGGGGGCTGGGCCCTGGCCAGGGTGGACTGCAAGCGTTTGATTGGCCTCTCTGTCTTGACATGGTTGGGAAGTCTGGAGGGTGTTGACTCTGATGGAGGCATCAAAGAACCCCATGGTGGAAGAGTGACCGACTGCCCAATCCTTCTGGGCTCAACAGCCTGCAGGTTAGCTGTACTATGAGTTCATAGTCAATGTAAATGGTGACCTTCATAGTCAACAGAGGCTGAGAGAGCAGTGACAGGCTGACCACCACCCAGAGACACCCTGTGGACCCACTTGGTTCTTTGTTGTCACTAAGTGCCATCAAGTCAGTTCCAACTCACAGCAACCCTGTGTAGGGTTTCCAAGGAGCTGCTAGTGAGTTTGAACTGCCAACCTTGTGGTTAGCAGTCCAGTTCTGATCCTACAGTGCCACACAGAATAAATGGCCCAGCCACTCCTTCCCCTCCCCTCTTCTCTCCCTTGCTGACTTCTCCCTCCCTCTCCCTTATTGCTTCCCATCGCATTTCATCCCTCTCTCCTATCGGTCCATCTTTCCACCCATCCTCTTGTGCTTCTGTTGATTTACTCAGCAAAGACTCCTAACTTCCTCAGAAGGCTCCTGCAGTAGTAATTAGGGACACAGGCTCTGGGATCTGACTGGCTGGGTTCAAAACCAAGCTTTCCTACCTCCTAAGCTAGCTCCTTGGGAAAGTTACTTTTTGTTTTTTCATCTGAAAATTGGTTATCAATCACAACACTGCCAATATTGTTGCTGTTGTTAAGTGCCGTGGCGTTGATTCCTGTATCAGATTTCTGAGGAGTGATTGGTGGGTTTGAATTGCTGATCTCATGGTTAGCTGTCCAGTATGTGTCCTCCAGCACCACACCAGGACTCATGATTCTTAGTAGGTGCTACAAGTGACCTGGTGCGTCAGCATAGGGAAGACATGTATTTGAACCAACAGTAACATCAGAGCAGTAGTTTCTACAGTGGAGGAGGCCAGAATTATGGGAGGACCTGGCCCAGTCTTGGAGGCTCAGCAAAGGGTTCCCCAAGGAATTGTTACTTCAGCTTCCACCTGCATGGTGGGCAGGATTTGGCATCTCACCCGGAGGTCCCCAGGCAGGGTGTGGCAGAGTTAGTTTTGTAAGGTTGGGGCTTGGATTCTACCCAGCCTTATGTCCCCTCCGGTGGGTTGAACTCAGCATCTGGGTATGACTGCTCTGATGGGGACTCAGGCAATGACCCGGCCCTCACCTAAGCGTCACAGTCCTTCGTCTGTTGGCCTGTGGTGTGAACTTAGACACACCACACCTGTGTGCCACCCAGCACTATTCTGAGGAGAAGGTGACATTGTGTGTGAGGGCTCTTAGAAAATGAAAACATTCTATTTGAATGCAAAGTGTTGTGCTCCACCCAGGATGCATTCCAACCTGTGAGGTCATTCTTGACCTTGAATCCTTCTAGTCTTAAGAGAAAACAGCCAACCTTTCTTCCTGGAGAAGGAGTTGTCAGATAGTTGTTAATGTTTTATAGAACGGAAGTGAGGCTTACACTCATGACTCCTGACTGGCCATGTGTGTAGCTTCTGAAATGGGAGTGCCCCTGTTGTATCTTCCCACACTCGCTCTGTCAGAAACAATCCTGGCTTACGTTTTCATGAGGGACCTCCAACACTATTGCTTAAACAAGAGCAGGATTTGGGTGGATTCCACCATCTTGTCAACTGAGAGGGCTTTAGGCATAGAGCTGGAACTATGCTTGGTGTCAGACAGATGGGTTTGGATGCTAGATTTTTACCAGTGACAAGCAGGTTGTCTACAGTGACCATGTTTATAAACTATCACAAGGATACTCATGCTCACAGGGGGATCTCCAGCTGTCTCTCTCCACACATGGGACTGATTTTTTCTTATCTTCTTCCTTACCGTCCCAACCAAGACACCTACACATGTGGATCTCAATGGACTGATTTCTTGGACATTTAAGAGGCCACTTTACACTGAGCAAATAATCCAAGAATCTGGATTCTGTGAAGAAGAATGTGGCAACAGGACTGGAGGAAGACTCAATATGCATTTGAGACAACCTTGCTGGCTGGAAGTGAAGAGGACTGAAAATATTTACTGATGAAAGTCAAAGACCACAGTCTAAAGAATGGGTTACACCTTAATACAAAGGCCACAAAAATCCTCACCACTGGACAAATGAATTTTTGTTGTTGTTATGTGCTGTGGAGTCAGTTCCTGCATAGGGTTTCCGAGGCTGTACATCTTTACAGGGACAGAAAGCCTCATCTTTCTCACATGGAACAACTGGTAGTTTCGAACTACTGACACTGAGCAATATGATAAATGGAGAAAAGATTGAAGTTGTCAAAGACTTGATTTTGCTTGAATCCTCTGTCAATATTCATGGAATCACCAGTCAAGAAATGAAGTGACGTATTGCATTAGACAAATCTGCTGCACAAGACCTTTTAAAATGTTCAAGAGCAAAGATGTCAGTTTGAGGACTAACGTGCGCCCGACCCAAGCGATGGTATTATCAACAGACTTATATACGTGTGAGAGTTGGACAATGAACAAGGAAGACCATAAAAGAATTGATACATTTGAATTATGGTGTTGGAGAAGAATGTTGCAAGTACAAAAGACTACCAGAACAAACAGATCTGTGTTGAAAGAAGTACAGTCAGAATGCGCCTTAGAAGCCAGGATGCTGAGGCCTTGGGTGTGACGGTGGAGGCCAGCTGTGGGGAGGCCTTGTGCGCATGTGTTTAGGGGCTGGTGGAGGCGGGCTTTAGGGAGGCCACGTGCACATATCTCTGAGAGTCTTGGTTCTTGTTAACGACAATGGTATGCCCTTTGTCCGCATTTCTTGTAGAGCCAGTGCTGCTGAGCTGCAAGCCGTGCCCTCAGTTATGAATGGCGTTGCTTTGAAAGGTTTCCTGGGAAATGCTTTAATGTCACCTTAGGAGTCCTGGCATGGGGTCCATGTGTGAGGCAGGGACTTGGCACCTGAGAAAAGACTTTCTATTTAGGTTCACAACCTCGAGGAAATCATCTGAGTCCCTCATACACATTACTCTATATCGGGATGCTTAATCCCAAACGGGACCCGTTGGCGTTGAGTGGATTCTGATTCATGGCCGACCCACCTGTGTCTGAGTAGAACGGTGCTTCATAGGGATTGCAATGACTGATGGTGTGGAAGTCGATTGCCTGGCCTTTCTTCTAAGCTCCCTCTGTGTGGACTCAAGTCACCAGCCTTTAGGTGCATAGTTCAGCTTTTAGCCTTCTGTGCCACCATGATGTTAGCATTGGAAAATAGTTTGCTTTTGTGATAGGCAAGAAAATAAATGTAAAGCCAACTTCCTTGAGGGTATGTTCTTTTTTCATCATAGTTTCTGAAAATGCTGCCGGTGGGATACCTGTAAGAGAATCACTGTGTGTGTGTGGGTGTGTGTTTGTTAGGCATGCAGATCCCAGGGTCCCACTTACTTGAATCTCTGGGGTTGGAACCTTTGAATTAATCAGACCGTCACCAAGTAGGAGAGACCCGGCAAGGATTATGAATAACTATCATGCTAAGTAGCTTTCTTTGTAAGAAAACAATGGCCTGATTCTTTCTGATGAGATATTTGCTTACAAAGAAATCCTGGGCATATAGAAAAGTACAAATCAAGAGGAAAAGGACCAAGATGCAAGGATTTAGGGGTGAGGTGGAGGGAAATTAACGGCACTCAACCACGTCTTCTCTAGTAAGCAGGACAGGCAAAGGGATGGCTTGGGGGGCCTGGGAGAGAGTGGGAGAGGTTTAAAAATCAGAGTCTTAGTTTCCCTTGTGACTATAACAAATACCACAAAGGGCGGAGCTTTACAAACTGAGATGTATCCTCTCAGAGTTTGTTGTTGTTGTTAAGTGCCGTCGAGTTGGTTCTGACCCTTAGCGACCCTGTATAGGGTTTCTAAGGAGAAGCTGGTGAGCTTGAACCGCCAACCTTGCAGTTCAAACGGCTTTGCATCTGGTGCACGAACCCACAGCACCACTCTCAGAGTTTAGGAGGCTGGAAATCCAAATTCAGGGCTCTGGCTTTAGGGAAGGGTTTGTTCCTCTCTGTCTACTGAGGAAGTTCCTTGTCCCTTTTCAGCATCTCTTCCTAGACTTCTTTGGCGCTTTTGGTGTGACCTGTCACCTTTCTGTTTCACTGTCTCTGCTTGTTCCCCTCAGCCCAATTTGCCTGCTTTATGCCTCAAAGGTGCTCTGGTAGCGTAGTGGTTACGAATCGGGCTGCTAACCTGAAGGTCGGCAGTTCAAAACTACCAGTGGTTCCGCGGGAGAAAGATGAGGCATTCTGCTCCCATAAAGATTTACAGCCTTGCAAAACCTGTGCAGGGTCACTATGAGTCGGAACCGACTCCACGGTACTTAACAACAACAATACCTCAAAGGTGATTAGTTTAAGACACTCCACTACCTCATTAACATTACAAACAGAACCCTTGTTGAAATTACACTCAACAAATCTCTGTGTGAGTGTGTTGTGTGTTGTTCTGTGGATTCTGACTCTTAGAAACTCTATTGTGTTTGTTTTTAAGTGACCCTTTGCAAGATTTCCAAGGAGAGATATTATTAGAATATAGTTTCCTAGGCTGTCATCTTGACCGAAGCAGATCTCCAGGTCTTTCTTCTGAGAGCGCCACTGTTGGGTTCAAACTGCAGACTTTTCAGTTAGCAGCTGAGTGCTTAACTACTGTGCCTCCCGGGTTCCTTCCACAAGTAAACCCACCCACTGCAATCACGTGGATTCCAACTCTTCCCGACTCTACAGGATGGAGCAGAACTGCTCCTTAGGGCTTCTACGGCTCTCAGACTTTATGGAAACAGCTTGCCCCATGTTTCTCCCTAAAAGCAGCTGGTGGGTTTGAACTGTTGACCTTTAGGTTAGCAGCAGAGTGCTTTAACCATTGCACCATTGTCACTTCCACCATGGCTGTTGCTGTTAAGGGCTGTTGAGTCGGTTCTGCGACTCACAGCCACTTTGTGCAAGGTTCCTGAGGAGTGGCTGGTGGGTTTGAACTGTTGACCTTGCAGTTAGCAGTCCAGTGCTTATCCTACAGCACTACACTAGGCCTGTGGTTAAGGAGCCTGGGTGACACAGTGGTAAAGTGCTTGGTTGGTAACCCACAGATTGATGGTTTGAGGCCACCAATGGCTCCATGGGGAAAAAGATGAGACCGACTGTCTTCCAAGATTTTCAAGTCTTGGAAACCCTACTCTACACACACAGGTTGCCAGATGTTGGAATAGACGTAATGGCAATTAACAACAACTAACATCGGGGGTTGGTTCCAGGACCCCTTGGCTACCCAAATCCTTGGCTGCTCAAGTCCTTATACAAAATGGTATTTACGTATCACTTGCACAAGCCTTCTATAGACTTTCAACCATCTCTTGTTAAGTGCTGTTGGATCAGTTCTGACTCATAGTGACCCTATTTAGGGTTTCTTAGGTTGTAAATTTTTGGCAGGAGCAGATAGTTTTGCCATTCTGTCTGTCACAGGGTGGCTGGTGGGCTTGAACCACCGACCTTATCATTTGTAGTACAGCGCTTATCCTATACCGCCACCACACTCCCTCAATCATCTCTAGATTACTAAAAACACCTGATAAAGTATAAATAGCACTTTATGTTCCCTCTTGGCCTTTGAAGGATGGTTTTGACCACCTCCTTACTTTATTTCTGAATATATTCATTTATGCTTAGTTGAACCAGGTACTTGGGATCCTTGGATATGGAAGGGGCACCTGCATCCTGGACTGTTGTTAAGGGGTGTCGAGTTGGTTCCAATTCACAGTGACCCTGTATCTGTTTCCCAAGGAGCAGCTGGTGGGTTTGAACTGCCAACCTTGTGGTTTGTAGTTCAGGGCGGATCCTACCGTTCCACACTAGTAGTCTGCATTATATACTAATTACACTGAAAGAGGGCTCTTGCGTCTGCTTCTCTGGTGCCCACATTGAACACCTTAATCACGCACACACACAGAATTGGATTTAGTGTGACTGACTCCCAACTGTCACCAAGGCCATAATTAGATTATATTTTCCTCCCGTTCAACTAAAAGAAAACGGACAATAATAAACCACTGATCAATAATGTACAACTCAGGAGACAGAGCTTGCTTTGAGATGCAGAAGTTTGTTTGTTTGTTTTTAATCTATATTCTTGAGTGAAGGAAAAAATCCATCTTTTTCCTAGAGGGGGAAGGCTTTAGGAGCTAGGCTTAGCAACAGCTTGACCGTTGGCTATCTCTCTGCACTTACTGCTGCATGTCTGCTTTGCTGGACACCAGTGTTTGATGAGGAAGTGTGTTCTCCTTCGTGGGATGTGTGTGTGTTTCCGGTGTGCATGCTCGTGGGTGGATGGCTGCATGTAAGTAGCAGTATGTACCTGTGTGGGTGTGTGCAAAAGTACTATGTCACATCAGCTTTGTGGAACTCTCAGGGTCTAAAGCCCTGTGGATGCCATTTTAAGAAAAATCATGTATAAAGGAAACAGGAAGAACTGAAACCAAGTTCTAGCTCTTGGGGCACCGGGTTTGTCAGAAGCTGGATTTTCTTGGTTTGGGGTTTTTGTGGTTAACTGCCCTGGTGTGGTGCTATGGGTTAATGCGCCAGACTGCAAAGCCATTTGAACTGCAAGGTTGGCAGTTCAAGTTCACCAGCTGCTCCTCGGAAACCTTACTATACAGGGTCACTATGGGTTGGAACCGACTCAACAGCACTTCGCAACAACAACAATACTCATTAACAACCTGCGATATGCAGATGATACAACCTTGCTTGCTGAAAGTGAAGAGGACTTAAAATATTTACTGATGAAGATCAGAGACCACAGCCTTTGGTATGGATTGCATCTGAATGTAAAGAAAATACCTCACCACTGGACCAATAAACAACATTCTTATCAATGGAGAAAAGACTGAAGTTGTCAAGGACTTCATTCTTCTTGGGGCAACCATCAACACTCACAGAAGCAGCAGTCAAGAAATCAAATGATGTTTTGCATTAGGTAAATCTGCTGCACAAGACCTTTTTTAAGTATTGAAGAGCAAAGATGTCAGCTTGAGGACTAAGGTGCGCCTGACCCAAGCCATGCTATTTTCAATAACCTCATATGCATGTGAAAGCTGGACAGTGAATAAGGAAGACCATAGAAGAATTGATATTTTTGAGTTATGGTGTTGGAGGAGAATATTGAAAGTGCCATGGGCTGCCAAAAGAACCAACAGATCTGTGTTGGAAGAAATGCAGCCAGGATGGCTAAACTTGGTCTCTCATACTTCAGACATATTGTCAGGAGGGACCAGTCACTGGGGAAGGATATCATGTTTGGTAAGGTGGAGGGTCAGAGAAAAAGAGGAAGACCCCCAGCAAGATGGATTGACAAAGTGGCAGCATCAATGGGCTCAAGCATGGCAACAATTGTGAGGTTGACCCAGGATTGGGCAGTGTTTCATTCTGTTGTACATAGGGTCGCTATGAGTTGGTACTGACTTGATGGCACCTAACAACAAAAACTATTGAGTTGACCACATATAACTCATGATGACCCCATGCATAATGGAACGAAATCCTATATCATCCTCACAGACCCAGTATGTTCAAGTCCATCCTTGTAGTTTTTGTGCCAATCCATCTTACTGAGGGTGACCCCTGCCCTTGCTGGCCCTCAACTTCAACAAACATGATGTCCTCCTCCAGCAATGGGTTCCTCCCAATGACATGTCCAAAGCAAGAAAGTTGGACAGCAATCTATTGTCACTCATAGGTTTCATTGGCTAATTTTCAGAAATAGATCATTAGACGTTTCTTCCTGGTCTGTCTTTGTCTAGGCACGTGATCCTGCTGGTATTTGGAATACCAGTGGCATAGCTTCCAACATCATAGCATCATACAAGTCACCACAGAATCACAGAAAAATGGAATGAAAAGATGATGGAATTTTCCCAGAAACTTTGTTTCTTGTACAAAGAAAGTTTCCCAGAAACTTTGTTTCTTGTACCTTGTACAACAACGTAACAGATTGGTGGTGGTTTGGATTCGACTTGTGTCTGAATGACCTGCTTCCTATCAAGTGATTATAATCAATGAGTTAAGATGGACACAGAAAAGAGCAAATGCTACTTGATTCTTTATACATCAGTATTTCTCAGCTCTGATACTGGATGTTTTGGGGGATAATCCATTGCTGTGGGGGGCTGTCCTATGCTTTGTAGGATGCTTAGCAGCACCCCACTAAATCTCTATCCTTAATTTTGATTATAAACAACTTGAGATACTGACAACTGTTCTATGCAGGGGCAAAATCACCCCAACTGAGAACCACTGGTTAACCAACCGTACACAACAGTGAGGTTCCCTGAAGCTGTTGGCATCCAGTGTGAGTAGTGACTGGAAGGGCCTTGAGGTGTGCAAAATTCACCTAACCAGCCTCTCCTATGAGTACAGCCTCTTCTATTCGGATCTTTGAACTTAATAAAGTGTTTGGAAAATTGGTTGTAAGGGGAGTGATCTCCAATGTGTCCATCCTGGCCCCACCGTGGCCTTTGAGTTTAGGGTTCACCGTCACGACAGAGATGTTGGCTAACATTGTGGAGAGTGTGCCTTGAGTTGGGTTCATGACAAGTATCTTCATCCACATCATCTCCTCTGATTCTCACACAGCATCTCCACGGGGCGCATCATGTGACCCCTCTGCTTGGAGTGCTCAGAGTTCCAGTAGGGAGCGGAGGAAGAGTGGGAAGCATCCGGAGATTCAGTCCAAGGTTCCTGCTGAAACGGGGCTGGGGCTCTGTAACCAAGTGCCCCCACCTAGTGACCTGTTGTGAAACTCAACCTCTACCCTGATATCCACAAGCATTGTTGGGGTCTTTTGACTGAACTGGAGATTTGGGGCCATGAAGAGGGTGCTGTCACTGCGAGCTGACTTCAGTAATCTCAACTTCTCTCCCTCTCTTCATTCCTCCTCTTTTCCACTCATCTCCTGGTTTCCACTTGAGTACCAGCTGAAAGGTGGGTAGTTCAAAGCAACCCCAAGGGTCCTCAAAAGACAGGGGGCTCTGCTTCCATGGCCACATCCTTGAAAAGCCCTACAGAGCAAACCTGGGGTCGCCAAGAGTCAGAATCAAAACATCAGCTAACAGCCACCGCCCTACTGGATTGCTCTGGGAATTCTGAGTTCTCAGTCCTTTATTTTGTGGGGCTTCTTTGCTCTTCCTTGCTACGAATCCCAAACATATGTAGTCAAACCCACCACGAGTCACTCGGCATGCCAAAGAATCCACCACAAAAGGTACTTGTAGTGAATGATTTCTAAGGATGTGATTTCATTTTTCCTTAGGGTCTAGGAGTCTTGCTACCAAAAAAAAAAAAATCGTGGAGACTCATTAAACAAAAATAGCAAAATGTGAAGCTGTTTTTTTTCAGCATATCTGAATACATCGGATGGTGGTATTTCTATCTCTGTAGTCTTTTCCTGAAGAATTCTGTCCTCTTCGATTTATGCCATGCGGTTTTAACAGCCTCAGGGGACCCAAATAGTATTCCTTTGGAATGTTCTTTGAGATTTAGAAACAAAAAGAAGTCTGAAGGGGAAAGATCGGTGTTGTAGGGTGGATGGGGTAAGGTTTCCCAATGAAATGCTCCTAAGACAGCCTTTGCTGCCTTTGAAAAACGAGCAGGTTTGTTACCATGATGGGAAATCTCCCTCGTTGTAGCTTTCCTGACCTTTTTCTCACCAGTGCAGTTTTCCTTTTTCTGAAAACATCTCCCTAATAAGTCCCTGTGGTCATCCTGTGTCCCCTGAGAAAATCTATCAACAAGATTCTTCCTTTGGAGCCCCCCCACCCCCGCAAGTCAGTCCCCATAACCTTCTGACTTAGCCTAAACAGAAGCCCTTGGAAGCCACTGTAATGATTGGACCGTCTTTTTGAAGGCACCTTAAAGAGAGACTGAGACAAGTGTATTGCTCAGAGAACTTGTCTGCAGCCATCCACTGATCACAGAGACGGGATCACACGCATTTTGTTTGGAATAAACCGTGCATGTATGAACTGGAACCCTTATAACAGCACTTCTTGATGTTCCCTCGTAAAATATACTATTTGTTGCCTCTCCTGGGGGCAGTGGGATAGATACTGCCCCTTTGCAAACTGAGGAGAAATCATGCAAGTTTAGGGAAAGGGAAACTGGCTCTCTCAAAGAGACCAAGGAAACTTCTGGAACCAAAGCCCATTTGGAGGTAGAATGTTTGTTGTATTAAAATTGCTTAAACTTGGGCTGTTGCCCTGTGTGTTGAGAACTCAAGGCTGTAATTACTTGAGGTTGTCAGTTTTTTTTTTTTTTCTTTCCCTTTTTCTTTTAGTGGCTGGCTTCCCATCTTGTTGTGTGGCAAATTTTACTAGTAGCTTTGGCATCAAGAGTTCAGTTCATGCATACAGGGTTGATAGGGACGGGCAACTTAAACACTG
>NW_006408823.1:2013722-2084330 GCF_000296735.1 Chrysochloris asiatica
AAAAAAAAGTTCAGTTCAGCAGACACTAATGCCACCAGTCAGGTATCGTAAACCTGTTGGCCTCAAGTTGACTCTAGTTCATGGTAATCGCACGTGTGTCGGAGTAAAACCGGCCTTTATAAGCTTTTCGGAAGTAGATGACCAGGCCTTTCTTCAGAGGTGTTTCTGGATGAACTCAGTCCTCCAACTTTGTGGTGCTCCAACAAGTGCGTTCACTGTTTGTATCCTCAGAGACTCGGGAATATCATTGAGAACATACATGTGAATGATATAGACACAGTACTTGAATGAGAGAGTCATGTTCCCATTCTTAGCCCATCCCCCTGACCCCACTAAAAAGAAAGAGGCCAACACTAGTCTTCTGAAGATCTCAGATGCGCTTGTATCACCTCCTGGAGGGGGAAGGCGATGGCCTCCTGGGGAGGATTTAGCAGGGTCATTCAGAGGTTTGTAGTGTTGGGGGAGGAGTTGGCTTCTGGGTTTAGAGGTGAGAAAGTAGGTGTGGTTGATTAAGATGAAGAGAAGTAACCCCTGAAGTCTTCTTAAAATCGGAGTTTAACTTAACTAGTAGAAATTGTCTGCCTTGAGCATTATGCTCTTTTAAAAATGTTTTATTGTGAAGTATGTGTTAGTTTACATGGGAGAACATTAGTTTTACATTCATCCTATCGTATATCATTTCATGGCCATGGTTACAATCCCCTCCATGCATCATCAACCAACTGAAGTGTATACCCTACAAGCCTGCCCCCCGGTCATCAGCACACAACCCCTGTCCCTCTCTGTGTCTGAAGTCCCCAGCCACTCCATCTCTCCAAGCATCACTGCTTCTCTGGGTAGGGTCCCACACTCCACTCTTCTCCCTTCATGGTCCCAGGGACCTCCGCTCCTATCATTACGCTCTTTTAAGATCTTTCTATATAGGATCAAATTGACAACTGCAACTCGACAGAGTAGATGGGTATCTTAGGGGGCAGTGAGTTTATGTTAATGAGGGAGGAGCAACTCAGAGAAGGGGGTGGGAAGAATGCAGTCCGTGCCACTGAGTGATTCACATAGAAACTGTCGAGTGTATGTTCTGTTGTGTATATTATCAATAACAAAAGCAGCAAAATAAAACCAAGTCAAAGTTTCAGAGGAGGTTTGGGGTGCTTCTGTGTGCCCCAGACTCTGTGGTCAGCTTAGTGTCATCCAGGTAGAGATGAGGCGAGGGTAATAATGGTGACCACAGAGGGCCATGGTCCGAGTCCCTGCCTGGATTTCCAGCAGTGCTGCTGCTGCTATTGTGAAGTGCCATCGAGTTGGTTCTGACTCATAGCGACCCTGTATAGGGTTTCCGAGGAGCGGCTATGGGTTTAACCCGTCAACCTTGCAGTTCACAGTCTGGTGCTCATCCTATCCCACCACACCGCGAGTCCATTCTAACGGAGCTAAGCCCAGAACATGACGTGAGCTCTTGGTGAAGGGAATGACGCCCAAAATGACGGAATTGGTTTCCCTACCTACCAAGCATGTGGGGGTTCAGAGCAGATCTGTCCTGACTCACAGAAATAGGAAGGTGACATGTCCTACACCCAGGCGTGACGAAGCAAAATTGATTCCCTCACATCAGCCTGGGAAGGAGACAGTGAGCAGACACAACTCCAAGTTTGATTTGTAAAACCTGGAGTCTAGGATTACAGTTGCTCATGAGACCCCAGCCTGAAACTCCCACCTGGGGCCTGGGCAGATAGGGAGGGGGCTTCTCCTGTAAAAAGTGAGTGCCCCGAGGACCACCCGTGTTTGACGCTCTCGAATCAACCCTGAATCATGATGACCTCATATGTATCAGGGTAGAACTGTGCTCCATGGAGTTTCAGTGGCTGATCGGTCAGAAAGAGATTACCAGACCTTTTTTCCGGGCACCTTGGGTTGGACTCGAACTCTCAAGCTTTCAGTTAGCAGCTCACTATTTCCCCCTCTTTGACACACCCAGCATCACTTCTGCCCCCTGGGATGACCTGTCTCTCTCCATCTTTTCTTGCTCCTCCTCCTGGGTTAGAGGAACATTGATCTGATTGGTTAGACAGGAATTGCTGGTTTCATCTGGTATTTAACCCTTTCATGACCTGTGGGACATATAGCACCCACCTGCATGTTCCTCCTCCAGGGTTTGGTGGGTAGTTGCTGTCCCACTGACAGTACAGGCAGCGCCAGGAGGGGAGCTATGTAGCTGTTTGAGAGGAAAGGAACGAGCGAGCGCTGCAAATTACTGTTTTCACACACTGTGCATCCTGCAGGTGTGATTTTGCAAAACTTGCCTCTTGGCTTGTTTTACCGGGAGGTGAGTCTTGTATGTAACTCAATTTTGGAGTTTTTTGTGTACTATTTAAGGAGTCCTGGTAAGTCGGGAGTTAAGCATTGAGCTGCAAACTTAGTGGTCAGCAGTTCAAACCCACCAGCCATTCTGAGGTAGAAGAATGAGATTAGCCTGTAAAGAATTAAAGTCTCAGAAACCCTGTGGGGTCAGTCCTACAATGTCCTGTGGGGATGTTATGAGTCAGAATCAACTCGATGGTGGTGTGTGCGTGTATTATTTAGAAGTTACTTTTCTTTCGATGATTCCATGTTCCTGAGAATACTGCATTTTCAGATGCTTTAAATTGTATGTATCTGTCAAAGTATATAGAAGATGATACAGAGTCCAGAGGGACATACCTGTCCCACTAACACTACCACCCTGAGAGTCCAGAGGAACATATATGCCCTACATTACATGTGTCAAACCCATATGTCACCACAAAAATTCAGAAATGTCTAACATTAATGAAAACACATGGCACTCACAAAAAAATCAAAGCAGAATAAAACATGGTCACAAAAGGGTTAGAGAGAGGAGTAACCCCTTGGACAGGATCTAGGCTTTTTGCACCCAGCCACGTCTTTCTGACTCTGCCTATAGCTGAGGCCTCTGTCAGGGTCTTGTAGCTCCCCATTTAGGAGGCAGCCTCATCTGGCCACCATGAAGAGACCTTCAGTATCCAGCATACAGTGGCTGTAGCATCTTGTTAAACTTTTATTAAGCGAAAGCATTTTTTAAACCAATTTAAGTTACTGAGTACTACTGTAGAGACATATACAACTGTGCCTCCAAAGAAAGACCTGGAGATTTATTTCTGAAAAGTCAATCATTGAAAACCTTATGGAGCACAGTTCTGCTCTGACACACATGGGGCTGCTCTGAGTCAGTGACAGGCTGTCCAGCTTGAGCAGAAACGAGCTTATTATTTCATGTGAGAAGATGAGCAGTCGCCGAGTCCGAACGTTAGCAGACGAGATGTGCAGGAGGTCAGGTTTCTTGTCTGTCTTTGCTGCAATGCTCCTGCCTCTCCCCTCTCCACCCCAACGGTGCCACAGTCCAGACACCACGTCCTCATGTGACCATGTGTGACCCACTACAGTAGGGGTGAGGTCGTGGAAGCTCAGTGGTAGAATTCTCACCTCCATGTGGGAGACCTGGATTCAGTTTCTCACAGCCACTACCGTCTGCCAGCAGAGGCTGTGATGCCGAACAGATTTCATAGTAGCTTCCAGACGAAGGCAGATTAGGAAGAAAGGCTTGGCCATCTACTTCCAAAAGTCAGTCATCAAAAACACTATGGAGGGACCTTATCCAGAGAAGCAGTGACACCAGAGATAGACGCAGAGATGAGGACATGGAGAGAGGGAGCAGCTGAGGACTGTAGACTCATGGAAAGAGAAAGGCTGAGTGCTGGCAGCCAGGAGGCAGGCTTACAGAATGTACCCTTTGTTTCTTGTTGTTGTTAAGTGCCATCGAGTCAATTTTAACCCATAGCAACCCTGAATAGGATTTCTGAGGCGCAGCTGGTGAGCTTGAACTGCTGACCTTGCAGTTCAAACAACTTTGCAGTCTGGTGCATTAACCTACAGAGCCACACCAGGATTCCTTTGACTGTTTAAATGATTTTATATTCCTGAGTGTTTTTGTGAATATAAAAAACAAACAAACAAATCAATACAGAGTGAATAGAAGCAAATACTATAGAATGATGATGCATGGCGTGGATTGTAATCATTGCCATGAAATGAAATAAGATAGGCTGAGTGTAAAACTGATGTTCTCCCATGTAAACTATCAGTCAATTCACAATAAAAACTTTTTAAAAAACCAAAGCACTATGGATCATGATGGTTTGATCCACAACCAATCATGAGGACGGTGTAGGTCTGGGCAGCATTTTGTCCCATGGTGCATGGGGTCACTGTGAGTTGGGGCCCACTTGATAGCAACTAACAACTTTGGTGGGAGGACCTGCAAAGTCGTATGATGAATGAAGGACACGGATACAGGGAGGGCTGAAGAATCTGTTAATGTCCGTTAATTTACCACAGCCCCTAACCATAAATACAAGTCAATAAGTGTTTGTTTAGTACACTTATGCCCAAGCACTTTGGCTGTAGCCCAGACGCTGGGCCCCAACTGGTGAGGAATCGTAGCAGGGCATCGCTGTCTTGTGGGTTGGGGTGTAATTGTGCATGACCACCTCTGCACTGTCCCTGGATAACTTGCCTTGTCGTGGGCCCTCAGGGGACAATGCTTGGCCTAATTCCATTCCTGGGTAATTTTGACAAAGTTGGTTTCAGGAGCCCAGAAAGCAAATCAATTACAGATTTGAATTTTGCAGGGAGTTGGAATGGTTGGATTTATATAAGCTTTTCTACGCTGGCAATTTTCCACTTACCACAAAGAAGGCTGATGATTGCAATGTGGGTGTTAGATTCACTTGCGTATGAACTTGCGAACTGTGTGTGTGTGTGTGTGTGTGTGTGTAGGGGGCATTACTTACTGGCCAGAGAGATTTCCTTTGGTAATGACATTTGTCAATGTTCTAAATAAATGCAAGAAACTAAGCAGGCTTGCTTCCTCAGATAGTTACTCCTCCCTTCCAAGGTGGATCCCATACCATAAAACAAAAGTTTCATCAAAACACAAACAAAACCCAACTCTGGCTTCAACAAAGATGCTATTTACCTGAGTTGCTGTGCGAGGGTTCTTGCAACTCATGGTATTGTAGGCAGCTGACAGCATGCAGCAATTGTAACATCTTGTTAACCTTTAAAAAATGTTGTTTTAACCCAATTTAAGTTGCTGTACAAGATGATACAGATGTATGCAAATGTTGAATTTTAGCAATTAACTTTGGCATTATAGAGCTTGGGTTGGAGTCCCTGGGTAGTGCAAATGGTTAACAAAGGTTGGAGGTTCGAGTCCACCTAGAAGTACCTTGGAAGAAGGTACTGGTGATCTGCTTCTAAAAAAACCAAACATGGAAAACCTTGTAGAGCACAGTTATGATGTGACATATGTGGACTGCTATGAATTGGAACTGACTCACATGACAGTTGGGTTTTGGTTGTCATTGTTGTTATGTGCCGTGGAGTCGGTTCTGACCCATAGTGACCCTGTACAGGGTTTCCGAGGCTGTGAATCTTTACGGGAGCAGAAAGCCTCATCTTTCTCCCGCGGAACAGCTGGTAGTTTCAAACTGCTGACCTTGCTGTTCACAGCCCGATTCGTAACCACTACGGGTTTGGGTTGGTTATGTATAAATACCTCATTTTGTCATCTGTTCACCCATTGGTGGACATTTGGGTTCTCTGTATTTTTTGCTATGATTAAAAATGCAGCCATGAGCATTCATGTACAAGTTTTATACATGACATGCATTTACTTTTCTCTCGAGTATATTCCTAAGAGTGGATTACTGGGACATATTATGATGTTGTTAAGTGCCATCAAGTTAGTTTTGACTCATAGTGACCCTGTACAGGGTTTCCTAGGAGCAGCTGGTGGGTTTGAACTGCTGACCTTGTGGTTCAAACTGACTTTTTGGTCCAGTGCATTATCCTGTAGAACCATACCAGGATGTTATCATATATTCTAAAATGTTCTAAAAGAGATAGTTGCCCACATCTGTGAATTCACTAAAAACCACAGACTGTACATATTAAATGGGTGAATTGGATGGTATGTGAATGATTTCTCAATAAAACTACCACATTAAAAAGGACAAAAAACAAAGGGAATCTTTTTTTTTCTTTTTGTAAAAACAAGTTGTGAAATTTTTAAACTTTATTGCTAATTAGGTGAAGCTTAACAGATGGAAAATGGAAAATCTGTTTTCCATTCCATTATTCATACACATTTATTTAAAAAAAACCTTTTTATTGTAAATTGAGTGAAGGTTTATAGACAAGATCATCAACTTTACATTCAACAAATCCTACACTCTGTTTCATCTCAGTGATGACAATATCCTCTCTGCAACAATAGTTATCCCACTCCCTCCCTCTGGTTCCCCACTGACATATTTCACAAAGGAACAAAGCCAAAAATTTGATGCACACATATAAAACAAAAAATAGATATTCATTTAAATGTCAAAGGGCACATGCTGCAAGCCAGCCTCCTGCCTCAGGCACAATGCCTTCCTCAGTCCATGTGCGTAGAGCCTGAAGCTGCTCTGTCTCTCCATGCCATCACCTCTTCCACCGTCTCTGCTGTCGCCATGGGTTTAGAAAGATCTCACACTCCATCCATGCTCTTCCTTCTTGATGGTCCTGGGATCGGCTGTTCCTGAAATGAAAGATTAACTACTACCACCTTTTAGTTACACATCTTCTATAATTAGTTTTGACAAGCACAATTAATCGTGCTAACAAGTACTCACAATTGAATCATAAAATCCTATCAGCATCATCTCCCACCCCCTTTCACCGTTCCCATAGAAAACTCTTCAGTGGGGATTCTACCTTACTGCCTTCATTCTGAAACTAAACACATCCACGAAAGCTTGTAAGCCAGTCACTTCATCACTTTACTGTCCCCTCCCCCCAGTTAAAAAAATATTTTATTTTATTTTTTCCTCCCCCCATTTTTGATAGCCAATGTCTAAAATACCCACCCCTATCACCCTAGTACACTGAGGAGACAACTATGTTCCTTGATATGAAGAATCTTCTATTCTGGTTGGAATTTTGAGTAACTGTCTCTGTAAGAAAAGTCCAGTTCATCAAATTGTAGCAGTTTATACTTGCTGACAGTATCAAACATCTTTAGCTGGCCAGGTTCTGGTCAACTCAGCCCTAGCCACCCAAGCTAGGTCCAATGGGTTTGGGAGTTCACACAGCTGCAAGTTTGGGAGTTCACACACACCTTTCTACACTTCAGACCACTTGGCCCCTTCATTCTCAGCCCTAGAACCCCAGGGGCTAGGTCAGTACCCTGGGGTTCAGATCTTCACACAACTCCTTAAACTTCACATCAGCCTGTCCTTCCTCTTCTGTCTCTCATCTCAAGGTCAACAGGTGCCAATGGAACACGTTCAAACTCAGCCCATGTCTTCATTGCTGCATTTCCCCCAATTCCACTCACAAGGAGACCAGGGAGCATACGATACATCTCATGGGTTCCCTTTAAATTTCAGTCCTAGAAGGGGGTTTTCCCTGACAGGTTGACTTTTCGTGCCTTGCCTCCAAAGCAAATTACTTGCTTGAAGCTCAATAAAGCCAAACAGTCCACTTTTTTTTCTGCAGGTCTTTGTTTCAATAAGAATTTTCTGTTTTCCCAGCAGCTCAGGGTTGGTCTGTATGTCTTTTCAAATACGAATGTCCCAAATCAGAAGGCTCTGGTTGAGGGCTCAGGATGCCGCTTAAGGCCCCATACTCTATAAATGTTTATCAAGAAGTCTCTTTGTCTGGGCAAAGTCTAACTTACTTTTTAGCAAATCTAATTAATTACAGGTTGAAGGTGGGCTGACAAAGTCTGTGTAATCATATTTCCCAATATTCATTTCTATCACACATGAATGTCTGTTTTACTATAATAAGCAGGGGAAAATATCCACAAGGCAGTCAAACACATAAACCTTTTTAAGTTTTCTTCTCTTACCCAGTTGGTCTATGTCTCAATCCATGTATATACTCACAGAACACTTGTTCCAAGGTTGTGAGTTCGTACTCTTGGTGTTTCTTATCATTGATTATAATCTCTGCAGTGTAGAATCACCCATCCCTCATCCTCCCTGGGGTTTAGCCTTTCTTGATGAGCTGGCAGTTAAGGGGACACTTGGAGGGTGGATGTGTGGATAGCAGGTAAAGCATTGCAAAGTCCCTGAGCTAGAAAGGAGCTTAGCAGATTTGAGAGACTAAAAAAGGTCCATGTGGTTGGAGCCTAGGGGGCAAGTGAGGGTGCTGGGTGGAGCCATTGGAGAAGCAGAGGCACTGGGGTCTGAGGGCTGCCATGCGAAGGCATTGGACTAGACATCCTGCTGACTACCAAGTGCACACCTCCCATACCGGTGAGATGAAGGCCTGTTAAAGATGAAGCAAGATCCGGCATACTCAGTTGTTTGTAGTTGCTGTTGAATCCTCCCCCAGCTCATGGCAACTCATGCACTGTGGGACAGAACAATTCCAGCGTGCACCACAGTGTGTTTCTCCTGTGAGGAGACCACCATGTTTCTCACGAAGACTCAGTGCCTGCCTTCTGTAGCAGTTTGGACGGTTTCAATCCCTATGACTCTCTCTGGCTGATTTTCAAAAGCAGGTTGCCAGACCTTTCTTCCTAGTTCTTTTTACTCTGGAAACTCCCTGGATACCTGTTCAGCATCCTGGTAAAAAGAAAGCCACCACTCACAGATGGGTTGTGGCTACCTGTGAGGTGCATTGGCCGGGGATAGAACCCACGTTTCTCACATGGAAGGTGAGAATTCTACCACTGAGCCATTGCTGCCCTGTGCATTCAATAGAGGTAAGCTTTTATAATGGTTAACCCACAGGGTAGTGGGACCCTTGAAAGGGATGGACCTGTCAGGATGTGAATTCTTCAAACATCACTTTGTCTGCTACATGGAGAACAGATGGTACCAAGACAAGAGACCTGGGAGGAGGCTCTTGCAGTCACAGTCGGGGGATTGATGATGGCATGGGGAATAGGTTCAAGGGAGATTCAGGAGATAAGACTCAGCAGGACTTGGATGGGTGGGATGGAGGTAGGAACAAAGAGCTTGAAATCAGCAGCCTAGCGGTCCCTTCCTGCCAGACATTTGTGTAGATGGTGAAGAGTCTAAGCTTGGAAATGCCATCTGCAATCCTTTCTCACACAGCCAAGGACTCTCTCTCTCATGCCCTGAACTTGTTAATGTTTTGTCTGAATCCATCACAGAAGGGTGCTCATTTGCTTTTGTGAGTGAGATGGAACACCACCAAAACAGCCCAGTAATCTGGATCGCCATGGGGGAAATATATTTGTGCAGATTTGCGCCAATATAATTATCTCTGTGTAAACCCATTTCTGGTCCGAGGCTTCTCAGGACAGTGGCTATCTGCTTGCTTTTATTTAAGAGACTCTAACAGCAAGAACATTGGGCACTGCCGACTAAACCCCCTTCATAGAGGCCTTTGAGAAGGCAGGGTGTGAGAAGGAGGATTTTGAGAAGGAGCTCTGGTAGCGTAGTGGTTACAAATCGGGCTGCGAACTGCAAGGTCAGCAGTTCAAAGCTACCAGCTCTTCTGCATGAGAAAGATGAGGCTTTCTGCTCCTGTAAAGATTTACAGCCTCGGAAACCCTGTACAGGGTTGCTATGAGTTGGAACTGACTCCATGGATTGCAGATGGCACATAACAACAACAATAACAAAAGCAAGAACATTGGGCATTGCCAACTAAACCCCCTTCATGGAGGCCTTTGAGGAGACAGGATTAGGAAACACCTCTGTTGGTGTTTTTCTTCCCAAAATCAGTTGGCAGAATTGTTGCTGGGAGCTTGATGGCTGATTTTCCTGGAGTTAATATTACTGTGGAAATATTACAACTCCAGTGCCATTACTCAAGGAGCTCTGGTAGCGTAGTGGTTACGAATTGGGTTGCGAACCTTACGGTCAGCGGTTCGAAACTACCAGCCGCTCCGCGGGAGAAAGATGAGGCTTTCTACTCCCGTAAAGATTTACACCCTCGGAAACCCTGTACAGGGTCGCTATGGGTCGGAACCGACTCGACAGCACTTAACAACAACAACAACAACAAAGTGCCATTACTCAGTGGTGATAGGAAGCCATGTGGTCCAGTGTGGACCAGGATCTGTTTCTTCCCAGTGACATCACCGTATTTTTATTTTTATTTTTAAGTTTTTATTGAGAATTGAGTAAAAGTTTACAGGGCAGATCACCAGTTTTACATTCAACAAATCATATACTTTGTTTCATTACAATGATTATAATCCCCTCCATGTATCATCAGTTAATGGTATTTCTCTGTATTCATTTTAGCTCTGTTGTGTGTGTGTTTGTTTTTTTTTTTTTTAAACATTCAGGCATATATAATAATTTACATAACCTAAGGGCACATTCTGCAAGTCTGCCTCCTGGCTGCCAGCTCTTAGTCCCTCTCTTCCCATGAATCTGAGAGTCCTCAGCTGCTTCCTCTCTCCATGTCCCCATCTCTGCTGTCACTGCTTCTCTGGATAAGGTCTTGCATTCCATTTGTGCTCTTCTCCCTTGATGGTTCTAGGGTCCTTTGTTTCTGGACTGTAAGATTAACCATTCCCCTGTTTTTGTTACAAAACTTCTAACTTTACAATTGTGACAGTCGCAATTAGTTATGATAACAATTACTCACTTTTACCCAGACCCATCTAGACAAGATGAAACTATTCAGTGGGGACTCTATCTTCCCCGCCCCCCCCACTCTTAAACTAAACTTCCTCTTGAATCCTTGTAAGCCAGTCACTTCGTGCCTTTATCACCCTCTCATTTTAGGTAGTCAATGTCTAAGTTGCCCGTCCCTATCTAACCTGTGTACAGAGGGGGTAACATTGATTTTTGGTGTGAAGACTCCTTCCGTCTCTGTTGGTATTTTGAGCTACTACCTCCATGAGTATAGGCCAAGTTCATCAATCACCGTGTTTTTTCATGAGATCTCAGTGCAGATGAACTCTTCCCTGATTGGGAAGGGGAGTGAGCAGATGTGACTAACACCGGACTTGTTTTAAAAAAAAACTCAGATAAATTCTGGGCTATTTCATTTTGACTTGCGGGCAGAGCTTTGAATTTTCTGGAAACAGCAAGTCAGTTTTTAAATGGGATTTGATCATTGAGTTGGTTCTCCACCACTCATCTGCCAATTTGTTGTACTGTGGTGACTTGTGTGTTGTTGGGATGCTGGATGCTATGCCACCAGTATTTTAAATACCAACATGGCCACTCACGGTAGACAGGTTTCAGCTGAGCTTTCAGACTAAGCCAGACTAGGAAGAAGGAGAGGAGGACCACTTCTGAATGTTAAGCCATGGGAAACCTTATGAATAGCAGTAAATGTTGTCAGATATCGTGCTGGAAGATGAAAATATTATGAGCAACAGCAGAACATTGTCATACAATGCCAGAAGATGAGCCCCTCAGAGTGGAAGCCACTCAAAATATGAATGGGGAAAACTGCTTCCTCAAAGTAGAGTTGATTGTGATGATGTAAATACAGTAAAACTTTGGGACCATCATTTCCTGAGGGTCCACAACCCAAAATGAGGAAATAAAAGCTTCAGATATCCATTAATAATTGGAATATGGAATGTACTAAGTATGTTGTTATTGTTAAGTGCTGTTGAGTCGGATCTGACCCACAGCGTCCCTATACAGGGTTTCTGAAGAGTGACTGGTGAGCTTGAACCACTGACCTTGCAGTTCAATCGGCTTTGCAGTCTGGCGCATTAACCCACAGTGCCACCCCAGGACTCCGTACTAAGTATGATTCTAGGAAAATTGAAAGTTGTCAAAAATGAAATGGAACACATAAAGATCAATGTCCTAGCCATTGGTTAGCTGAAATGGACTAGTATTGTCTATTTTGAATTACACAATTATATGGTTTACTATGATGAATGACAAATTTCAAGAGGAATGGCATTGCATTTGTCAAAGAGAACATTTCAAGATCTTTCTTGAAGTATAACAATGTCTGTGATAGGATAATATCCATAAATCTACAATGACGACCAGTTAATACCAAGTTTTGCAACCACTTAAGTCAGTGATGATGGAATTGAAGATTTCTACCAACTTCTTCAATTTGAAATTGATCAAACGTGCAATCAAGATGCACTGACAATTACTGGTGAGTGGAATGTGAAGGTTGGAAACAAAGAGGAAGGATCCGTAGCTGGAAACTGTGGCCTTAGAAATGATGCTGGATATTAAAGATAGAATTTTGCAAGACTATTGACTTCTTCATTGCAAATACCTTCTTTAACCTACATAAAAGGCAACTATACACATGGCTCTTGCCAGGTAGAATACACAGGAATCGAAATGACTACATCTGTGGGAAGAGATGGTATGAAAACTCAATATGGTCAGCTGGAACAAGGCTAGACCATCAATTACTCATAGACAAGTTCAGACTGAAGTTGAAAATGAGGCCGAAGTATGACCTTGAATCTATCCCACCAAAATTTAGAGACCATCTCAAGAACAGATTCGATGCATTAGACTCTAATGACCGAAAACCAAAGGAGTTGTGGGATGATATCAAGAACAGAATACAGGAAGAAAGCAAAAGGCCATTAAAAATGGAAATCTGAAGAGACTCTGAAACTTGCTCTTTTCTTACTCTGGAAGCTCTGAAGCCTGTACACCATGTTGACTTTACTAGTATTTGAAATCTCAGTGATGCCACTCCCAGCTTTTGGTTGTTGTTGTTAGGCGCCATCAAGTTGGTTAAACTCATAGAGACCCTGTGCACAACAGAGCGAAACGTCTCCCAGTCCTGCACCATTCTCACAATTGTCATTACATTTGAGCCCATTGGGGGTCTTCCTCTTTTTCGCTAACCCTCTACTTTACCAAGCATGATGTCCTTCTCCAGGGACTGGTTCCTCCTAACAACACGTCCAAAGTTTGAGAGATGAAGTCTTACTGTCCTGGCTTCTAAGGAACATTCTGACTGTATTTCTTCTAACACAGTCCATGATACTTTTAATATTCTCCCAACACCATACTTCAAATGCATCAATTCTTCTTCTACAGACTTCCTTTTTCATTGTTCAGCTTTCACATGCATGAGTTACTGTTGTTGTCAAGTGCTGTGGATTTAGTTTCAACTCAGAACTACCCTCTATTAGGTTTCTGAGGAGCAGCGGTTAAGTTTGAACTGCCAACCTTGTGGTTCGTAGTCCAGTGCTAATCCTACAGCTCCACACCATGAGTCCACATGCATGTTGTTGTTGTTGTTAAGGGCCGTCGAGTCGATTCCGACCCATAGCGACGCTAATACCATGGCTTGGGTCAGGTGCACATTTGTGATTGGCAGAGAGGAATTGTGTTTTAAAATCTTGAATCTTCCAATCTGCAAACATGTTATATCTATCCGTTTACTCGGTTTTCTTTAAGTAAGTTTCAATGTAGACAACTGGCACATCTTTTGTTAGATTTTTATTGTTGTTGTTGAGTGCTGTTGAGTCTGTTCTGACTCATTGTGATCCTGTATACGGTTTCCAAGGAGTCACTGGTAAGTTTGAACCGCCGACTTTGTAGTTCAAACCGACCTTGTATTGTCAGTTCAGCTCTGACTCATAACTGCCCTATGTACAACAGAACAAAATATTGCCCGTGGGCTCTGTGCCATCCTCAGAATCCTTGCTATGTTTGATCCTAACGTTACTGCCAGAGTTCGCTGCTAATCCATCTCATCGGGGGTCTTCTTTTTTGCTGACCCTCTACTTTATCAAGTATGATGTCCTTCTTCAAGGATGAGTTTGTCCTGATAACATATCCAAAGTATGTAAGACCAAAGCTCACCATTCTCCTTTCCAGGAAACATCCTGGCTCTACTCCCAAGACACATTTGTTCTTTCTTCTGGCAGTCCATGGTATAATACGTCAGTGGTCTTGGCCAACACCATCATCCAAAGGCAACAATTCTTCTTCAGTTTTCCTTATTCACTGTCCAGTTTTCACCTGCATGTGAGAGGATTGAAAAGACCATGGATTGGGTTGTTGTTGTTAAGTTCTGTGCAGTAGGTTTTAACTCATAGTGACCTTGTAAAGGGTTTCTAAGGAGCAGTTGGTGGGTTTGAACCTCCAACTTTGAGGTTAGCAGTCCAAGGCTTATCCTACAGAGCCACACCAGGACTCCATGGCTTGGATTAGGCATACCTTAGTCTTCAAAGTGACATCTTGTTTTCTTAACACTTTAAGAGGTTGTTTGCAGCTGATTTGTACCAATACAATACCCCATTTGATTTTCTGACCACGGCTTCTATGGGCTACCACTCATCTGTCGTGTGTTGTACTGTGGTGGCTATGATTCTGGAAGCTATGCCATGGGTATTTTAAATACCAGCAGGGTCACCATGGTGGACAGGTTTCAGCTAAGCTTCCAGAGGAAGACAGACTAAGAGGAAGGAGGGAGAGACAGACTACTTCTGAATATTTACTCACCGGAAAACCTTATGAATAACAGTGGAACGCTGTCAGCGCCAGAATATAGAATACTGACGATAGTGAGGTTGGCGCAGAACCCGGCAGTGTCTTGTTCTGTTGGGCACAGGGTCGCTGTAAGTTCCTGTCAACTTGACGGCACCTAACAACTAACAATTCCTATGGGTGTTGATTATGAATCCTAGTAAAATGAAATCCTTGACACCTTCAATATTTTTTCTGTTACTCATGATGGTGCTTATTGGTCCCATTTGAGGAATTTTTTATGTTGATATGTAATCCATACTAAAGGCTGCATGAAGTCTTTGATCTTCATTCATAAGTATTTGAGGTTTTCTTCTCTTTTGGTTCAATTTTTTCATAGTTATTGGATGCCTTTGAATCTACTTTAAATGGTATTGTTTTAAATTTTTGGAAAATTGCTGGTATGTAGATATTTAATCAACTTTTAAAAATTGACCTTGTATCTGGCTAAATTACTTTAACTCCTTATTAAGCCTTGTAGGATATTTGTAGATTCTATAATCTGTACATACCATCATGCCATTTGCAAATAGTGATAGTTTTACTTTTTCCCTTGTAATTTTTATGTCTTTTATGTATTTTTCTTGCCTTATTGCACTAACTAGAACTTCCAGAAAAAGGTTGCATAACAATTGTGAGACTGGACATTCTTGCCTTATTTCTGATCTTAAGGAAAACATGATTCATTGTTTGATCATCTATTGGGTTTCAGGCCCAGAAAAAAGCCTTCTGAGTATATAGTTGCTGAGAGACCAGAAAAAACAAGCAGGACTCATTCTGAGAGACATTAGTTTATTACATAAAAGAAATGAAAAGAGATGGTTAGCAGTTCATCACTGATCGTACAGTACCAAACTGAGCTCCCAAGCATGGTGCTAGCTGTAGGGTTTAAATTGATGCTGTTTATCAGCTTAGAAAGTTTCCTTTTATTTCTTATTTAATCATAAATAAGTGTTGAATTTTTAAATCATTAATGAGGGTTAAAGTTTATCAAACGCTTTTCCTGCATCTATTAAGAAATTAATAGGACTTTTTCCCTGCTTCTCCCCTTAATGTGATGAATTACACGAATTGATTTTTGAATGTTTAACCAACTTCACATTTCTGCAGTAAATCTCATTTGGTCGTATTCTATTATTGATTTCATATATTGTTGGATTTAATTTGCAAATATTTTATTGAGGACTTTTGTAGCACTGCTCAGGAAGGATATGGGTTTGTGATTTTCTTTTTCTTTTATGTGTGTGTACACTGGTCTCAAATGATTTTGAAGTGCTTCCTTCTCTGTTGTTTTCTAGAGTTAGGATAATGTTTGCATTATTTCTTTCTTAAATGTTTGGTAGAATTTTCAAGTGAAATCATCTGGCCCTGAGCTTTTCTTTGTGTGAAAATAATAAATGATGAATTCAATTTGTTTGATAGATATGTAGCTATTCATATTTTCTATTTCTTCTTAGTTCAGCTTTGGTACTTTGTATTGTTTGAGAACTTTTTTCATTTTTCTTGTTGTTGTGTGCTGTTGAGTTGATTTGAACTCATAGTGATCCTACAAGTAGAACTGCCTGGTATGGTTTTCTAAGTCTGTACTCTGTAGGGGAACACATGTTCTTGCTGTTGCTAAGTGTTGTCAAGTCAGTTCTGATCCATAGCGACCCTGTATAGGGTTTCCGAGAAGTAACAAGTGATGTTACTCTATGTTTATCCCACAGGATGGCTGTTGTATTTGAACCACTAACTTTTTGATTAGGAGCCAAGCACTTAACCACTGGATCAGCAATACTCTGTTTCATTTCATTTAGGCTGCTAACCAAAAAGGTCAGTGACTGGAATCCACCAGCTTCTCCTCGGGGGAGTGATGAGCAGTCTGATTCCGTAGCGAGTTGTAGCCTTGGAGCAGTTTACCCCGTCCTGAAGGAGTCCTGGTGTGGTGCTGTGGGTTAATGCACTGGACTGCAAAGTCAGTTTGAACTGCAAGGTCGGCAGTTCAAGTTCACCAGTTACTCCTTGGAAACCCTATATACAAAGTCACTGTGGGTTGGAACTGACTCAAAGGCACTTAACAACAACAACAATAGGGTCACTCTGTATTGAAATAGACTCGGTGACACGTTTTCTTTCTTTCTTTTTTTATGGTTTAATTTGTTGGCAACACGTTGTTCATTTCCTCACCCTACCATTCTTTGAATATTTGTATGATACGTAGTTATACTTCCTCTTTAATTCCTGATACTGGTCATTCGTATTTCTCTCCCTTTTGTATTTTTGTTTGTGATCACTCGTTAGGTGTTTGTGGTTGGTGTTGTTATTAAGTGCTGTCGAGTCGATTCCACCTCATAGTGACGCTGTATGGGGGTCCTGAGGAATACCTGGTGGCTTTGAATTGCTGACCTTGTGGTTCCTAAGGACATATGTTGAAAAGAATGTGCGTTCAGTAGTTTTTGGATCTGTTGTACTGTAAAGATCAGGTAGGACAGTTTGATTGATAGCGTTGTTCAAACCTTCTATGTCTTTACTGATTTTTTTTTTGTCTAGTTATTTTGTCACTAACTTAGAGTGACATGTTAAAGTCTTCCAGTTTGATTGTTGAATTTGTCTACTTTTCATTTCTGTCAATATTTTCTTAATCTATTTTGAAGCTTTGTTATGAACATATACATTTAGGATTCTTTTGTGTTGTTTATGAATTAACTTTTTAACATTGTGAAATGATCACTTTTATCTCTGGTAATACTCCTTGTCTTGAGGTCTATTTTGTCTGCTGTTTATTAATTCCACACCAGCCCTTTTGTGTTTATTATTCTCGTGGTATACCCTTTTCCACTCTTTTTAGTTCAACATGTCTATGTTTCTTATAAGTAGCATATAGTTGATCTTGATTTTTTGGGTTCAATTTGCTTTTCTCTGTCTTTTACATGGTGTGTTTAGTCCATATACAGTTAATATAATTACTGACATGCTTTGGCTTTTATCTTTTTATTTGTGTTTTCAGTGTTTTAGTCTTCATTTCTCACCTTCTTTTGGGTTGATCGCATTTACTTTTAGTATTTCTGCATGTGCCGTTTCATGTTCTTTTGGTTGATATAGCAAACTTCAAGCTAGAAAATGATCTCTGTAGTTCTGCTTCAAGGACAAAGCTGCTTTAAGCCAAGACCATAGAGACTGCTGGTCTCGACTGGATCCCAGGCTTCACCAGTTTCATAAATGTGATCATCATGGTGTTGATGTGTCTCTATAGCACAGCATGCCTTGGGTACCGTGCCTGCTCTCTCTGGGATTTGCTGCCATCCTCTTGCACACATCGTGTTGGCAGAGGATTACATGCAGATAAACCACACATGGTTCAGTCTGCGGCTAACACCAGTGTTTGGAGTCTGCATTCCAGTTCTGTAGTCAAGCTGAACCTCTCTCAAGGGGCTTGCAGACTTCTGCCTGCTGTCTCCCCTCTCTTCCTCACAGCTGTGTCTCTCAGCTTGAGAGGAGGCAGGGAACCCTCGGAAACCCAGGAGAAAAGCTGTTTGTGGGAGTCACAGGCGCCAGTGTTTCCGATAAACTTCAGACATGTCTTCTGATTTTGAGTGGCTTGATTCCAGACAGTCCTTTGGCTCCTTCCTCTATCCCTAATCAAGCTGCATGTTTCAGGAAAAAGCAGCCTTGTGGGTGTTGAATTATCATTCCCTCCTTTCCTCTCTGTTTTTGCTTTGTTTATGACTTAGATTAATTCTGAATCTCTTGTACCTGAACTCCTCCTATGAAAATTCCAATAAAGCAGAAATGATTAGAATTGGATTGTCAATAGAAGCTGAGATACCGCGTGTCCCTTGGAGCTAGGTTCAGCATCTAAATAAGTGGGGCGGCCCCAGTCTCTCGTATCGGCCTTATATACGAAGCACAGTGGGAATATTATGGTTTGGATCCATAAATACCAAGCAGGAAATCTTAAAAGGGACTTTTTTTCTCTTTCTCTCTCTCTCTATATTTTTAAATCCAATATGAGATTACAGCTTTGATCATAACTTAATTTTTCATTTCCATCTGAACTTTAATTTTATTTGAATTTTCTTCCGACAAATCTCTAAAGGAATACTTAAGTGGCATGGTATAATACTGGCAGATTATTCATATGTCAGCCTTTAGGCTACCAAAGAAAACTTCATCTTTTCAGAGTGAGTTTTATTGGAATCTGTAGCTCACAAAATATTGCTTTCTGACAGGCCTGTGTAGCAGAATTTAAAAGCTTAAGTTTCAGGAGAATTTACACGTTGGTAGCATCCTCTGGCCCATGGAAGCAGCAGTCAAGAAATCAAATGACTTACTGCATTGGGAAAATGTGCTGCAAAATACCTCTTTAAAATGTCAAAAAACAAGGATGTCACTGAGGACTAAGGTGCTCCTGTCCCAAGACATAGTATTTTCAGTCACCTCATATGCACTTAAAAGCTGGACAACGCATAAGGAAAACTGAAGAAGAATTGCTGCCTTTGGATGATGGTGTTGGCGAAGAACACTGACTATACCCTGGACTTTCAGGAGAACAAAAAATCTGTCCTGGAAGAAGTGTAGCCAGAATGTTCTTTAGAAACAAGGGTGGTGAGACTTTGTCTAAGGTGCTGTGGACATTTTATCAGGAGGGACCACTCTCTGGAGAAAGGACGTCATGCTTGGTAAAATACAAGGTCAGTGAGAAAGCAGACCCTCAATGAGATGGATTGGCACAATGGCTGCAAAGGTGGGTTCAACAATGGGACAGTGTTTTGTTCTGTTGTACCTGGGGTTGTTGTGACTTGGAACTAATTTGACAACATGTGTCAACAACAATGGAGTTGTGGTGTGGCACTGTGGGTTCATGTGCTGGACTGCAAAGTTGGTTTGAATCACAAGGGCGGCGGTTTAAGCTCACCGGCTGCTCTTTGGAAACCCTATACAGGGTTGCTGTGGGTCGGAACTGACTCAAAGGCACTTCACAACAACAACAACAACAAAAACAATGGAGTCCTGGTGTAGTGCTGTAGGTTAATGCGCTGGGCTGCAAAGTTGGTTTGTACCAGAAGGTCGGTGGTTCAAGCTCACCAGCTGCTCCTTAGAAACCTTATACAGGATCGCTATGGGTCGGAACCGACTCAACAGCACTTAACAACAACAACAACAACAATACCAGAGCCGCCTCTGCCACACCTTTTAGGGACGTGAAATCAGGGATGTCCAGGTATTACTCCCGTAGGAAGGTTTCTAGTAATTCTCCTGCATTTTCTTCCAGTCGGTGTATAGGGCTTGCAGCAGCTCTGTTCCTCACACTTTTGGACTCTGACTGGGGCAGAAGGAGTTGAAGGCAGTGACTGTATCTTTCTGACCATTGTGCTTTCTAAGAGGTGGCTGGTTTCTCCTGGCGAACTGAACCTGTATGTACAACCCCCATCCCAGGGCAGCTGCAAATAATTGTGTTACGTATTCATCGTTAATTCCCTGAACAAATATTTACTGTTGTTGCCGTTAAGTCTGCTCTGACTCATAGCAGTCCTGTGTACAGCAGAACAAAATGTCCCCCGGTCCTCTGCCCGCTCCGTGATTGGGGGCATGTCTAAGCCCACTGCTGCAGCGACTGTGTCAGTCCGTCTCGTGGAAGGTCTCCCTCATTTTTACTGACCCTCTACTTTATCAAACGTGATATTCTCTTCTAGAGTTGGATCGCTCCTGATGTTCAAGGTTAGCAAACTGAAGTCTCCCCATCCTTGTTTGTAAGGAATAACATAGTTGTATTTCTTCTACAACTTATCTCTTTGTTCTTTTGGCAGTCCATCCATGGTACACTCAATATTGCTTGCCAGCACAGCAGTTTGAATACATTAGTTATTTTGTCTTCCCCTGTCTATATCTTTGTGATCTTTAAATATTTGTGAAAACCCTGTGGGTCATAAATATTTATTAGATACCTACTATTGGCACTCTTTTTTTTAAAAAAATGTTTTATTGTGAATTATGTGATAGTTTACTTGGGAGAGCATTAGTTTTGCATTCATCCTATCATGTATCATTTCATTGCCATGGTTACAATCCCCTCCATGCATCATCAACCAACCAAAGAGTATACACTACAAGCCTGCCCCCTATTGTCAGCAACCAGCCCCTCTCTGTATCTAAAGTCCCCAACTGCTCCATCTCTCCACGTCATCATCTCTGCCTCCATCTCAGGCATCACTGCTTCTCTGGGTAGGGTCCCACTCTCTGTTCTTCTTCCTTGATGGTCCCAGGGACCTCTGCTCCTTGACTGAAAAGTTAATCACTCCCCTTCTTTTGCTACAAAACATCTACCTTTACATTTCTAACCCTCACAAGCAATCCTGATGACAATTATTCACTATTGTATCACAAGAGACCTAGCCGCATTTCATTTCTTCAGCCCCGCCTAGACATTGGATACTACTCAGTGGAGATTCTACCTTCCTTCACAACTTCTGAATCTAGGTTCCATCTTGAAAGCTTGTAAGCCAGTCACTTCTTGCCTTTGTAGCCCTCTCCCCCCCCAATTTTGGGTAGCTAATGTCCAAGTTGCCCATCCCTGTGTACCCTGTGTATGGAGGGGATGGGTGAGAATGATCCTTGCTGTAAGGATTTGTTCCCTCTTTTGAGCTAGTGCATCCATAGGTGCAGGTCAAGTTCATCAAATTGTACCAAATTACTCTTTTATTCCTCTTCTTTCCTCTTCTAGTTGAGCTCTGATCATCCTGTCTTTGAAGTCAGGTCAAGTGGGTACTATCTGCAAGTGTCGGTGTTCTTGTGCATATGCCCTCTCTTCTTATCAGCTGGACACTTCACTCTCCACTCTAGTCCTCTTTGGCTATGTCACTGGCTCTGGCCCCAAGAGTCCCCAGGTATTGTGTTGGCACTCTTTTATGTCCTGGGGACATCCACCAACACCAAATCTAACCCACTGCCATCAAACTGATTCTACCTCACAGTAACCCTATAGGGTAGAGTTGTTGTTAAGTGCTGTCATAGTGTTTCTGAGGCTGTATATCTTACTTGAGCCAAGTAGCTGGTGGGCTCGAACCAACAACCTTGTGGCTCACAGTTCAGTGCTTAGCCTCTAGAGCCACTGCATTACCCATGAGGCAGAGTAGACTGTTCAATAGTGTTTCCAGGGCTGTAAATCTTTGTGGGAGCAGACACCCTCATCTTTTCCCCATGAAGCAGCAGCTGGTGGGTTTGAACTGCTGACCTTGTGGTTAGCAGCCCAGTGCATAACTCATTGCACTTCCCTGGGGACACAGAGGTAAATAAATCTGATACTGTCTTTCCTTCCTGGAACTCCCGGGCTAATAGGGAAGGTGGAAGTTAAATTCATAAACTGCTATAGAGCATGAAATTTGCAGGTCTTGAGACTGCAAACAAACCCATCTTGTGCCTAGGTTTAAGTGTTCAGATGCTATTTTTCTTGAGTACTTCATACCCTATTTGTAACTGTGGATGATGGAGCCAACATTTAGAGACAAAACTCAGAGCATAGAACAAAGCGTTTATTGGGTATTGATACTTAGAAGGACAGGGGAGCAGAAACCTCCCAGAACTGTCTCCCCGAGGGGAAAGGTTAAGAAGGATTTGTAGAGATCTTGGGCATAGGGTAGGAGCCTGAGGAATTTCAGAAACTTCCAGGAATTTCAGAAACTTCCTTGTTGTTTTGTTGATCTCAGGCCTTGCTGACCATTCTGGATATGTTGTCTCTAACAGGTACCATTAAGGAGCTCTGGTAGCGTAGTGGTTACGAATTGGGCTGCGAACCTTAAGGCCAGCAGTTCGAAACTACCAGCCGTTCCGCGGGAGAAAGATGAGGCTTTCTGCTCCCATAAAGATTTACAGCCTCGGAAACCCTGTACAGGGTCGCTATGGGTCGGAACCGACTCGAAGGCACATAACAACAACAACAACAACAGGTACCATTAGCTTTTTCCCAGCAGCAGTATCTGTGGCCTTGACAAAAAATGTGCAGCTGTTTCTCTCCCTTCCTGGGACAGTCCTTGGAGTAGGGAGATTAACTACCAATTAGAAGAAGAAATGATTACTCTCTAAAAGAAGAGATTACTATGGAATAGTAGTTGACCATGATCAGTAGTTATTGAAGAAGCTGCATTTTAACCATAATTGTTATGATGATCTGGACCTCATTGTCCTTTGGCCAAGCTAATTCTCTCCCTGGGCCTTTAGTTCCTCACTGCCCCATGCCACTCTACAGCCAGAGTTAGAAGTGGAGTGTATTTAAAAGTTGGTTTGGAGTCACATCTCCAAGCTGGCCCTTGTGGGAACATTCCTGGACACACCTCTCAATAGTCTTGAAGTCACAACTCAAGAGCCACAGAGACAGTCTGTGCACTTTCTGTACAGACAGACTGAACTATCTGTATAGTTCCCTCCCTCCTTCCTCAGGCCCAGCATGCATATGTGACTCATTACTGCCATCAGTCTGGTTGTGTGAGGAGACTCCTTTGTTCTCCGTATCCTACAAAAGGTCACCACAAAAGTTCTACCTTGGACGACTCATCATGCTGTCCTGTTGATGAGTTGTCCTTTACCGGGGTGATCTATGTCACTCCTGTTTATGACTTAATAAAGGGTCTCCATAATATTTGAAAATGGGGGTCTCTCTTCTCCCCTACAACAAAACAGACTAGTAAATCTGTCATGACAGCCGGAAATGAGAGCCTCAAAGGAAATAACACCTCTGAGAGAGAGGAATCCTGCCAGGAAGAGGCGTAGAAGTTCAGCCAGGTGAAGAGGTTTCCTAAGTCTTTTCGTTTGGACTTCCTTTGTTCCCTGTGATGTTGAACTTCTTCACGGGATTACTGGCAACTTGAGTTGCAGTTTATGACATTTGCCTATCTTGTATCCTTTCTGTATTTTTCAAAGATTTGCCTTTTTGCTTCTTGATTTGGTTTTGCTTTTCACACGTAGGGCTCAGGTACATGTCGTCTGTGGGTGTGTGAAGGTGGTCTGTGTGAGTAGGCTCGGGTAGGATGGTCACCACCCTGGGTGGAGAAATCTACACTGGTACCAGTTGTTAAGTGCCGTCGAGTTAGTTCCAACCCATAGTGATCCTGTATACGGTTTCTGAGGAGCGGTTGGTGAGCTTGAACTGCAATCTTGCAGATCAAACCAACTTTGCAGTCCAGCGCATTAACCCACAGCGCCATGCCAGAACTAGTTGCTGTTAAATCCACTCCACCTTGTGGCCACCCCATGTGTGTTGGAGTACAGTTGTGCTTCATGGGGTTTCTGTTGCCTGTTTCTTTTGGCAGGAGATCAACAGGTCTTTCTCCTGAGGTATCTATGAGTGGATTTGAACCTCCAACCTCTCAGCAGTCAAGTGCTTGACCCAAGACTTCACTGAATGTGGGTTTGGTCACACTGTTCTAGGACCAGGTGGGACATGATATATTCTTGAGACTGAGTTGTGGCATGTTTTACCTGCTACAAGTAATTACAGAAACTGGGCTCATGGTCAATAGAAGCAAAGCTTTCCTGTTCTTCTGAATCCCATGCCTTATGAGTTTCCAGCATAATCAGGAAAATCTTCATAGGATGATTTTCCACACTTCTCTAAAATACTGGCTTCTTGTCTCCCACCAGAGGGGGCGCTGAAGTCTGTGTGTCGGTGGTGCTGGTGTAAACAATGGGGTGTTATCTGTCTTAACTCTGAAACTCTAGACCTTTGTCTTAACTTGCTTTACTGGTTAGATTTTACTTTACTGGTTGTCGTTAATGTTTGTTAAGTTCCGACTCATAGCGACTCCATATATGATTTCCGAGGAGCAGCTGGTGGGTTTGAACCACCAACCTTGTGATTAGCAGCGATGTGCTGATCCTACAGTGCCACACCAGGACTCCAACCTCACTGATTAGCATAAAGTGGCTCTCAGAAGCCTGGGCTTGGGGTCTAGGAGAATGCTTTTTCTTCATATATTTTGCCATTCAGGGGCGGTGGCCAGACTCTTTCTTGTGAAAACAAAGGCTGTGGAAAGAGGTATAAAGGGAGCTCTGGTTGGTCAGTGGTCATGGCGGGCAGTTTGACCCTACCAGCTGCTCTAGTGTTACGGGAAAACCAGTTCTTTATCACCTGCAGCTGACAGAGCCAATATTCAGACACAAGACTCAGAACAAAGAGCAAAGTGTTTGTTTATTGAGTATCCATACACAGTACACAGTAGAACAGGGGGTAGCAAGGAGTTTTTATAGGGATTTTGGGTATAAGGCAGCCCTCCTCCCCCAACCCCAGGGATTTCTATCATCTGTTATTCAAGGTCTTGTTGATCAGCTTAGCCAAACTGTCTCCAGCCAGCACTATTAATCTCTGCAGGTGGGGTTTTCTGTGGCCATCAAAGATGTATGGTGGTTTTGTTCCTTCAGTGGTCCTTCCTTGGGTAGGGTTTGGCTACCAATTAAAGAAAAGTGACTGCTTTCAGAGAAAACTATTATATTAGGATTTCAGGATGGCCATTCTGACCTTCTTCTATTATTTTGCTTTGGCCTGGCTAAAAACCCTTGAACCCCCTGGGATTCTCTGTCTCCCTTTACACCAGGAGAAAAGACCCAGCGATCCACCCCCATAAAGACGGCAGCCTAGAAAACCCAATCGGAGCAGTGCTCCTCTGTCACGTGGACCGCTATGAGCCAGAATGGACTCATTGGCACCAACAACATTAACAATAACAATGACTGGGCAGCCCACAGATGGAGAAGCAAAAGGACACACCGTGAAGACTTGGCAGGTTTGTCAGGGAAAGCCTATCCTGTCCCTTACTGCTGGGTACTGTGCAGACATCACTAGTCAATCCCTGCTGTCATCCTACCAAGTCTTCAGGTCCTGATCCAAGAAATCTTGCCAAAGAGTTGGAGCTGGCATATCAATGGAAATATCATTGCTATCCCTGCCCAGAACATTTTTCATCTCCAGCTGGGAATTCTCACTTCTCGTTAGCCTACAATTTTCCTAGAAATGCTAATTTGACACAATGCTCTGGGAAATTAAATTCTGAAGAAAAATAAGTTTAGAAAATGCTGCGTGCTCAGATGGTTAAAGGATTCGAGTATTCCTGGAGCAAAGAAACAAACATCAAGTGAAAGTGCTCAAAAGCACTAGGTGTTTTGCTTAAAGAAGAGACTTCTTGATAAAGAATCAGGTGGGGCTCTAGGATTTTTGCTTCTTTTTAGTTTACTACTTTTCTCTGAACTGACTTTCAAAAGTCAGCATGCCATCATATCCCAGGAAGCCTGCAGGGGTCCCATCCTCTCCTCCCCCTGCTTCTCACAGCCTGTTCCCAGGAAGGGCATTTTTGTGGGCTGGCCTGGGAAATATCCATAGAATAAGCTGCTAAATGACTCAAACTTGACCAAATAAGGTTTAAGGTGTCTTAACCATTGTGTTCTGTCTGCTCGAGCTTCATTTTATGAATGTCAACTTGCTGGAATCTTTTTGTAAATTCCGGGACCTTCTGTGTTTAAACTCTGAAAATTTCTGTTTGACCCACTGTAGACATTTGGCTAATGCTTGTCAGGTACTACTTGGTTGTGTTCCTACAATAGACCCTTTACTTTAATTTTAACAGAAACTCAAGTTTGTGTTTTGGCAATAATATAGTCAACTTTTTTTTAATGATGTAGTGGATTATGAGCGAACCTCCTAACTGCAAGGTCAGCAGTTCAAATATACCAGCTGCTCCATGGGAGAAAGATGAGGCTTTCTGCTCCCATAAAGAATTACATCCTTGGAAACACTATTAGAATTGCTATGAGTTGGAACCATAAGGTTAGTGGTTCAAACCCCCCAGATGCTCCTTGGTAACCTTTTACAGGCTGCTGTGAGTCAGAACCAACTCACTGACACTCAACAACAACATTAATAACATGGCACAAATAATTTGCCACTGGCTACTTACCTAAAGGTTGGCAGTGTGAAAACACCCAGTTGCCCTGTGGAACAAAGACCTCTCAGTCTACGTCCTTAAAGATGACAGCCCAGAAAACCATACAGGGCAGTTTCCCTCTGTAACGTGTGGGTTTATCACGAACCACAACTGGCTTCACATCTGTTATAGGGAATAAAAGAGACCCTAGCATCAAATAGATACAAATGTTAAGTTGTTAAGTGCTGTCCAGTTGACACTCAAAGTGACCCTGTATAGGGGTTTCCATGGAGCAGCCGGTGAGCTTGACCTCTGACCTGTGGTTCAAACCACTTTGCTGTCCAGCATATAAACACACAGCATCACACCAGAACTCCACAGTGTTATAGGGACTCTTTATTAAGTTTCTTTTTTATTTTTAATTACTCCAAGTCACTTTTTTTTCTTTTTAAGTTTTTATAGTGAATTGAGTAATAGTTTACAAGGGAAAACATCGGTTTTACACTATCATTTCATTGCAATGATTACAATCTCCTCCATGTATCATCATTCAACAGTATTTGCTTCTATTCCATTTTTTTTTTTTTTTTTTTTGGTGTGTGTGTGTGTGTGGGGGGGGACATACACAAAAACACTCAGAAATATATAATAATTTATATAACCAAAAGACATATTCTGCAAGCTTGCCTCCTGGCCGCCAGCACTCATTCTTTCTCTTTCCATAAATCTAGAGTCCTCAGCTGCTCCCTTTCTCCATGTCCTCATCTCTGCCTCCATGTCTGGTATAACTGTTTCTCTGGTTGGGTCTTGCATTCTGCTTATGCTCTTCTCCTTTGATGGCCCTAGGGTCCTTTGTTCCTGGACTGTAAGATTAATTACTCTCTTTATTAAGTTTTAAACAGGAGTAACCATAAACTCAAACATGCAATCAAGATGTAGTGATCATTACTGGTGATTGGAATGCAAAGGTTGGGAGCAAAGAGGAAGGAACAGTAGTTAGAAAATATGGCCTTGGTGATAGAAATGATGCTGGAGAACACATGTTAGAATTCTGCAAAACCAATGATTTGTTCATTTGTTCTTTAGACATCATACGAGACAATTATACACATGGACCTCACCAGATGGAATACATAGAAATCAAATTGACTACATCTGCTGAAAGAGACAATGGAAAAGCTTTATATCATCAGTGAAAACAAGGTTGGGGGCAACTGTGGAACAGACCATCAATTACTCATATGCAAATTCAAACTGAAGCTGAAGAAAATGAAAACAAGTTCACAAGAGCCAAAATAAGACCTTGAATATATCCCACCTGAATTTAGAGATCATCTGAAGAACAGATTTGATACATTAAACACTAAAGATAGAAGACCAGAAGAGTTATGGGATGACATCAAGAACATCATACGTGAAGAAAGCAAAAAGTCATTGAGAAGACAAGAAATAAGGAAAAGGTCAAAATGGATGTCAGGAGAGACACTGAAACTTGCTCTCCAGCGTAGAGATGCTAAAGCAAATGGAAGAAATGAAGAGGTCCAAGAGCTGAACAGAAAATTTCAAAGATCAGCTTGAGAAGATAAAGCCAAATATTACAAGAAAATGTGCAACAATCTGGAATCAGAAAACCAAAAAGGAAGAATACGCTTAGCATTTCTCAAGCTGGGAGAACTGAAGAAAACATTCAAGCTTCTACTTTCGTTATTGAAAGATTCTCTGGGCAAATTATTGAACGCTGCAGAAAGCATCAAGAGAAGATGGAAGGAATACACAAAGTCACTGTATCAAAAGGAAATGGTTAATGTTCAGCCGTTTCAAGAGGCATCATATGATCAAGAGCCAATGATACTGAAGGAGGAAGTCCAAGGTGCACTGAAGGAATTGGCAAAGAACAAGGCACCAGGAAATGATGGAATAAAAATTGAAATCTTTCAAGAAAGTGAGGGAGGACAGGAGGCAAGTGACTCATCTCTGCCCAGGGAGACAACTATCTGGCCGACTGATTGGAAGAGATCTATATTTGTGCGCATTCCAAAGAGAGGTGACCCAATGGAATGCAGAAATCATCGGACAATCTCTTTGATATCCCATGCGAGTAAAGTTTTACTAAAGGTAATACAGAAACGGCTGCAAGCATACATTGACAGAACTTCCAGAGGTTCAAGCCAGATTCAGAAGAGGCCGTGGAACAAGGGATATCATTGCTGATATCTGATGGATCTTGGCTGAAAGCAGAGAATACCAGAACGATGTTTACCTGTGCTTTATTGATTATGCAAAGGCTTTCGATTGTGTGGATCATGACAAGCTATGGACAACATTGCAAAGTATGAGTATTCTGGAACACTTAATTGTGCTGATGAGGAATCTGTACCTGGACCAAGAAACAGTTGTTCGAACAGAACATGGGAACACTGAATGTTTTAAAATTAAGAAAGGTGTGCGACAAGGTTGTATTCTTTCACCATACTTATTCAACCTGTATGCTGAGCAAATAATCCAAGAAGCTGGGTAATATGAAGAAAAACATGGCATCAGGATTGGAGAAAGACTCATTAACAACCTGTGATGTGCAGATGATACAACCTTGCTTGCTGAAGTGAAGAGCACTTAAAACATTTACTGATGAAGATCAAAGAGCAGAGCCTTTGGTATGGATTACATCTCAATGTAAAGAAAACAAAAATCCTCACCACTGGACCAATAAACAACATTCTTATCAACAAAGAAAAGATTGTAGTTGTCAAGGACTTCATTCTTCTTGGCTCAACTATCAACACTCATGGTAACAGCTATCAAGAAATCAAACAATGTATTGCATTAGGCAAATCTGCTGCACAAGAACTTTTTAAAAGTGTTGAAGAGCAAAGATGTCAGCTTGAGGACTAAGGTGCGCCTGACTCAGGCCATGGTATTTTCAATAACCTCATATGCATGCGAAAGCTGGACAGTGAATAAGGAAGACCATAGAAGAATTGATGCTTTTGAGTTATGGCGTTGGAGGAGAATATTGAAAGCACCATGGGCTGCCAAAAGAACCAATAGATCCGTTTTGGAAGACGTGTAGCCAGAGTGCTCCTTGGAGGCCAAGATGGCCAAACTTCATCTCTCATACTTGGGGCATATTGTCAGGAGGGACCAATCACTGGAGAAGGATATCATGTTTGATCAGGTGGAGGGTCAGAGAAAAAGAGGAAGATCCCCAACGAGATGGATTGGCCAAGTGGCAGCATCAATGGATTCAAGCGTGGCAACAATAGTGAGGTTGGCCTAGGATAGGGCAGTGTTTCATTCTGCTGTGCATAAGGTCGCTATGAGTCGGTACCGACTCAGTCGCACCTAGCAACAAGAATAAGACAAAGACAAACACAGATCACCCAGCTGAGGGAGATCATTGGTTGACGCCATGAGGAGTTTCTAAAGCCCTGTCTCCACGGGATGAACTTTTTTGTAGGGACTGAGAACAAAGGAATCTCCTTCAACCACCAGCGTGCTGCTCTGCTAATGCAGGGCAGGGACTACTGCAGATAGGAAATTGTAGACTGTCTCTGAGGCTCTTGGGATATGCCCAGTAGTATTCCTCTGAAAGCCAACTGGGAGAAGTAGCTCTAGTCCCAGTTTTAAATATGCTTTTCTTCTAGCTCTGGCAACTCTGCATAAAATGTGCAGAAGGCACTCAAGAACAACTGTCATCTGAACACTTAAACCTAGGCACAAGGTGGAGTTGTTCACAGAAAAAAGTCTTCATATTCCATGCAGCACCGAGGAAAGCATTCCAGCCAGAGGGAGCAGCCAGTGCAAAGGGCCTGAGGTGGGAGCGTGCTGGCAGTGTGGAGGAAGGAGAGTGAGATGAATTTGGCTGCCATGGAGACATAGGGGAGTGGAAGGGGACCTGTGAGCCATTGCAAGGACGCTGGCTTTTTTTGAGAGTGAGAGGGCGTGGTTTGCTTTGCACTTTGGAGTTAAGGATACACTGCAGGGTGGCAGGGCTCTAACCATGGTGGAAGTCCAAAGACATTGATGGTTGTGATCCAGGGACGAGATGAACATGGCTTGGACCAGGGTGGCAGCAGATGGGACAGTGAACGGAGCTGAAACTGTAAAAAGACTTCTAGACAGACTGGCCGGGGTGTGGGATGATGGGAAAGAGGTTTCAGGATGCCTCCGGGTTTGGGCCTCAGAGGAGTAAGGAAGGCGTTGTTGCCTAAGAAAAGAAAGATTTAGGGAGGAACCTGCTTTTCTTTTGCAGGGAAGGTGGGGTGGGTAGGACAGAGAGATTTCTAAGAGTTCAGTTTTTGAATAAGTTAAGTTTGAGATGCCTGTTAAACATACAAGTGGAGTTACTACAAGATGGTATCAAACTGTTGTTAGGTACCGCTGAATCAGTTCCGACTGATACTCATTCTCCGTACAGCAGAGGGAAACACTGCCTGATGCTGCCTCCTCCCCACGATCCTTGTTATATTTGAGCGTGTTATTGCAGCCACTATGTCACTTCACCTCCTCCAGGGTCTTCCTCTGTCTCACTGATCCTCTACTTTATCAGAAATTCTAGGGTGGCACTGTGGGTTAATGCGCTGGACTGCAAAGTCGGTTTGAACCTCAAGGTTGGTGGTTCAAACTCACCAGATGGTCCTCGGAAACCCTATACAGGTTCGCTACAGATCCGAATTGACTTGACGGCACTTAACAACAACAACCACTTTACCTGACGTCTGCTTATTATCATTCTGATAACATGTCCTTAGTACATGAGACAAAGTCTCACCATCCTCACTTCTAGGGAGCATTCTGGCTTTACTTCTTTCAAAACAGACTTGTTTGTTCTTCTGGTAGTTAATGGTATATTCCATTTTCTTTGCCAGCACCATAGTAATTGTTGTCGAATTCCTTGGGTTCAAATCCTGGCTATCCCACTTTCTAGCTGTGTGACCTTGGGGAGTTTACTGACCCTCTCTGTGCCTTGTCCATAAATGGGGATAATAATAAAACAACAGTTTAGTTGTATGTGTAGAGTGCCCAGATCATTGCCCGGCTTGCAGGAAGAGCTGAATAATGTTTGCTATTGTTGTCATCATTGCTCACACAGGTCTGGTTTTCACGCTATGTTCTCATGATGGGAACCATTGTTGGGCTTTAGACAGGGGCGTCACACTGAATGTTCAGAGGGTTCACAGCCAGTGTTGATTGTGTGCCTCTCCTCCCTGTATTCCGGACACTGTCTCGTCTGGGGGCAGGGTCTCTGGAAATCTAGTGACTGGAGAGGTATCAGAGAAGGATAAGGTGTTAGCACAGTGTCCCCCAGCAGAGAACGGCTGGGGCCCCTTCTCCTTGCCTTGTATCTTCCAGGCCCCTGTGCACCCTGTATCTGCTGCAAGTCTGTCCCTCCCGCTCTGCAAGGCTGTGAAGCAAGACGTCCAATCCAGCTTAAATCTCCTCCATGCGCTCTGCTCTCATCAGGGTGTACAACCATAATTTGGTGAAAAGCGAGCAGACTCATTTCCAGAAGCAGCAGCCACTGGGGAGGCCTGAGGGGCGTGAGGAGCTTACATCACCTCTCCCACCGGCTGGCATCACAGCGAAACTTCAGCAATCTGCGTCGGCCAGTTGGAACAGAAATCCAAACGCAGTATTTTCACTTCCACTTAAGCTTCCCTGTGAGAAAACCGACTGTTCTGAGGTTTGGCAACAGTGTTGGATTCTCAATTATTAAAGTCTACTGGGAGGGTCTCCCAGCTGGTGGGGTGGACAGCATTTGATAAACCCTGCTTCTGCACTCAGGTCAGGAGACTTTTCGGGGTGCTTACATGGGCAGAGCTTTTCTTGAGTCTGCTACACACCCACCTACCCAGGGTCCCTAAAGCCTGGTTCTCTCCCCACCAGCCTTCCCCAGTCCCATCACAAAAGTAACAGCAAACCCAAACCAACCCACTGCCCTGGAGTAAGTCTCGATTCATGGCCACCCTAGAGGACCGAGTGGTGGTGCTTGTGTGCCGTGGAGTCGGTTCCGACACATAGTGACTCAGTACAGGGTTTCTGAGTCTAAATCATTACCTCATCTTTCTTCCAGGGAGCAGAGTGGCTAGTGGTTTGGATTGCTAACTTTGTAGGTAACAGCTCAGTACTTAATCCACTGCACTACAAGGGCTCCTTACAGTCATCCATGCTTGTTTAAAACACTCAATGTATACAAAAGGAAAACAAAGCCTCCTTTTCTCCCCACCCTTTTACATTAACTTGATATTGTGAATTGAGTGAAGGTGTACAGACAGATCATCAGTTTTACATTTAACTAATCAGAGTTTGCTTCATTTCAATGATTACCCTCCCCTCCATGTTTCTTTCTTTCTCTCTTTATCCTGTGTTCTGAGTGTACTACTCTGCCAACACCATGGGGTGTTTTAGTCTGGACTTTTCTATGTACTTACCAACACACATATGATCTTATATGCAGGGAATCATGTACATACATGCAAGTGCAGACATACCAGCGGGTCATAAAATACACACTACAAAATGGTCGTGCTAGTGGTTAAGAAATGAAGTATGAAGACTTATGAAAAATAAGAAGACCGTAGAAAAATTGATGCTTTTGAGTTATGGTGTTGGAGGAGAATATTGAAAGTGCCATGGGCTGCCAAAAGAACCAATAGATCCGTTTTGGAAGAAGTGTAGCCAGAGTGCTCCTTGGAGGCCAAGATGGCTAAGCTTCATCTCTCATACTTGGTACATATTGTCAGGAGGGACCAGTCACTGGAGAAGGATATCATGTTTGGTCAGGTGGGGGGTCAGAGAAAAAGAGGAAGACTCCCCAACAAATTGGATTGGCCAAGTGGCAGCATGGATGGACTCAAGTGTGGCAACAGTAGTGAGGTTGGCCCAGGATCGGGCAGTGTTTCATTTTGCTGTGGTTATGTGATGGCACATAACCACCTCCACGGCTGGTCAGGGAGAGGTCAGTGGAAGCCCAGAGATGAGGTCTCTGACTAGTCCTTCAGGTCTGGGACTGGGCTCACCTACAGGGCTGAGTTTTCAGCCATACGACAGGTCTGTAAAAGGAACAATAGCACCAGTGAGGTGTGCAAACCTTAGAATACTTAACCATTTGAATTTCACAAAGTTTTTGAAGCCCTCTTGATTACAGCCAGGAAGGAACTCTGGTTGTGTGTGCAGTGGTTAAGCACTTACTTGCTAACCAAAAAGTCGGCAACTCAAATTCACTAGCTGCTACATGAGCGAAAAAAGCCCGGTGATCTGTTCACAAATAATGTTGTGTTGTTGTTGTTGTGTGCCATCAAGCCAGTTCCGACTCATATTGATCCTCATATTGAAACATAGGGTTTCCGAGGAGCGGTTGATGAGCTGGAACCGCCAACCTTGTAGTTAGAACCAACCTTGCAGTCCAGGGTATTAGCTGGCAGCACCAAACCAGGACTTCAAAATGATGACAGCCTAGAAAACCCAATGGGGTCATTCTCTGTCCAGTAGGGTCACTATGAAATGGAATTGATTTGGTGACAAGGGGCTAGTTTTGTGGTGATATTTGGGAGGAGGGAAGTTATTACATCAAGAAATTTGAATTGATAATGATTGAAGCTGATCAATTTGTGCTTATTTTATGAGCCATAGTGGCAACCTTCAAGAGACTTGAAGATAAAAAAATACAAAGTTATCATCGAGTGGGTAAACAAAAGTTGTTGTTGTTATTAGGTGCCATCGAGTTGTCACCAACTCATAGCAACCCTGTAGAGGGTTTCCTAGGCTATAAATCTTTACAGGAGCAGAAAGCAGCTGGTAGATTTGAATTGCTGACCTTGCAGTTAGCAGCCTACCTTGTAACCACTACTCTTGATTTTTCTCCCTGTCTGTCTTGGACCTTTTAATGTGATCCCTTTTAGATCAGTTGGTAGTGGTAGCCAGCCAATCACCATATAATTCTTCTGGTCCCAGGGTTGTGGAGGCTGACATTCGTGGTCCATTAGTCCCTTGTTTCCAAGTGATATTTTATTGAGGGGATTCCAATCAGTGAGATGGACCAAAAGGTATATAAATTGTTGAATGTAACAGTTGATCTGCTCTGTAAACCTTTACCCAATTCACAATAAAAAAAGTTAAAAAAAAGTTAGTAGAAAATGGCATTGAAAGATAATGAGGCTGCTTAAGTTAATTTCCAGTCCAACCTACCAAATTGTTCTTTTTACCATAAGAGGGGACCTTACAAAGTTTGTAGAAATAGTCTGTTATCTTTTAATTCCACTTTTCCATGAACTTTTGGAAGCCTCCCGATGTTCAGTAAAAATAAAGGAGCCCTGGTGCTGCAGTGGTTAAGGTGCTTGTCTGCTAACCAAAAGTTTGGTAGTTCAATCCCACCAGCTGCTACTTGAAGGAACAACATGGCAGTCTGCATCTATACAGATGACAGCTTTGGAAATCCTATAGGGGCGATTCTGCTCTGTCCTGTAGGGTCACTATGAGTCCAAATTGACTGGACTGCAGGGGCTTGGGAAGGCCTGACATGTCATAGATGAGGGGAATGTGTTAGAAGAGCCGTGCCCTGGGACGCCTTGGAGTGGGACACGTCCCCCTTTCCAGTGAGGATCAGTGAGGCCTTGTGCAGGTTGACAGAGAAGTGTTGACCTCACATAGGACCTCTTGGACAGACAAAACCAAAAAGCAGCTCAGATGCACCCAGAGTAGCCAGGCACAAGGACAGTCGCAGCTCACGGCAGGGCTGCATGGCGGTAATTCTGTGTAGCCTGCTTTGGTATGAACCACAGAAGGGCCTTACTTGTTTAATGACTTCTTCAAGGAGGCCTAGTGGTGCAGGAATCAAAACGTTCAGGTGTGTTCAAGCCCACCAACCGCTCCATGCAAGAAAGATGAGGCAGGCTGCTTCCGCAAAGATCAACAGTCTTGGAAACCTCATGAGGCAATTCTGTCTGACCTATAGGGGCCAATTAGTTGGCATCTTTTCTATGGAAGTGGGTTTTGTGGGATTTTAGTGACTTGAGACATGCTTCCTTTTTGTCCCAGACACTATGCTGACCGCTTTCTGTAGCTTTAGGTTCTCACACCATCGGAATCTTCCGAAATACACAGGAGACTAAATGTGAAGAGGATTCATTGTACTTGACCATAGACGAGTTTGGAGAGTGACCGTGTGATGGTCAGGCAGCACCTTGTGACAGACAGCACCTGGCCCTGTAGTTTCTGGGTCTCTCCTCCTCTGGACATCATAGATTTCATCTGTCCTTCCTCTCCCCTTGCTGTCTCTGCTGTCTTCCAACCCCCAGACTGAAACACACTCTCCTTGCCCCTCCCGGCCACAGGGCCTTTGCACCTGTTTTCTCAGTGCCTGGCAAGTTCTTACTTTCTGTTCTTTATCCAGTTCCCTCCTGTCCATCCTTAACTTTTCAGGTCAGGTGTAACTTCCTCCAGGCTAGGGTTAGGTCAACGCCTTCTCAGAGGACTGTCCCATTTCCTTATTCTACATTCCACAGTGTGGCCACCTGTTTGTAAGCCAGCCTCATCAGACTGCCCGTTTATGACAGCAAAGTCTGCACATCTCTCACACCCTTTCAGTCTGGTTCAAAGCCTATCCTTGTCTTTTATTATTATTATTATGTTAGTGTGGTTTGGGTGAAAGTGTGGACAGCATGTTCGTTTCCCATTCAGCCTTGCATACACATTTGTTTCATGATGTTGGTTGTACTTCTTCCCTGGGTTCCTGGTTTCCATCCCTCCTCCTGTCCTGCCCCTTGCTGCTTCCTGAATGTTGTTTCTGGGTACTTTGATCTTCTATGGTTGACTGTTCTGAAGCATGGCCTTCTTTGTACTGCTCCTAGTCACTTGATAGGCCCCTCCACCTTTTGGCTGAAAGGAGATCCCTGGTTTGAAGGGTGTCCACAGTCTCGGGGTTCCCCCAGCCTCTATCAGCCCAGTCTGTATGGTGTTTTTATCTCAGTTCGTCGGTGGCGCAGGAAGCTCCATCTGCCTCATGTCATTTCACGGATCACATGATGTCTTTTCTGCTGCAGCTTCTGTGAGGTGCATCAGAGGGAGACGTCTCCCACATGCCTCAGTTTTACATTTATCTCGAGTTGTTGTTGTTGTTACTAGCTGCCACTGAGTCGGCCCCCACAACTCATGGTTACCCCATGCACAGTAGAATGGAAACTGCCTGGTCCTGTGTGACCCCCATGATCAGTTGCATGATCAGTCATCGGTCTTCCTTCACTGATGTTCAGAAGTAGATCTCCAGGTCTTTCTTCCTAGTCTTAGTCTGGAGGCACCACTGTGACCCATTCAGCATCCTAGCAAGACTCATGCCTCCAAGAACTGACGGATGGTTGCTACAGATAAGGTACATTGGTGAGGAATTGAACCCTAGTGTGTGGCGCTGTGGGCTAATGCGTCAGAGTGCAAAGTCATGTGAACTGCAAGGTTGGTGGTTCAGGCTCATCAGCTGCTCCTTGGAAACCCTATACAGGGTCGCTATGAGTCGGAATCGACTTTGACGGCACTTAACAACAACAACCCGCATGAAAGGCTCTGCAGATTCCACCAGCGAGTCACCAAGGGCTTTGAAGTGGTGTTCCTGGATGGTGTAACCACGGGGCCTTCTGGTATGACAGGTTGTCAGGACTTAGTGGATGGAGGGTCTCCTGGTCCCCTACCACTTTCACTCTACTTCAGCCTTTGGATGGAGGGAGGCTGGAGGCTCTAGGGAGTCCTCAGGAAGCCCCCGGTGTGATGGGGCTTGGGGCTAGAGGTCCAGCTTAGCCCACCACCCTGTGATCTCTGGGATGTTGCCCCAGCAGGACTCCTCCTCTGGCTTGTCACCTCAGTGACTGTCACACCCTGGCGGGATGTCAGAATGGCTCCCAGGCATTTGGAGTTTCAGAAGTTGCCACCATTGCTGGCCCCTTTCTTTCTAGAGTCTCCAGGAAACTGTTTGTAACTTGTTTGCATCCACACATTAGAGGCTGTGACTGCCTTATGGCTAGACAAACTTGTACAGGAAAGAGAGAGTAGAAGGATTTTCAGATTGCCCTTTGGACACATTTTTAATCGGAACAAGTACACACGTGGGGCTGTGCTAGCTCATGCCAGCACACTTTGGTGGGGGAGAGCAGGAATGTTCTAGCTCATTTGTGCACTTGTGGTGGGGTGGGGAGGGGGACAGGAGAGAAGTGTCAGCTCATGCGTGCACACAGACTTCAGGCAGGGAGATCCATCCCATCTGGAGGCGGGGAGTGGGAGGAGGTGCTTCTTAGCAGCTCTAAGGATCCCGGCCGCTGCTCTCCTGGGAGGGATCTTTTCAGCTCTGAGCCAGGCGGGGTGTCTAGGACAGTTTGAAGCGCTCTGTATCTCCTGAGCTCCGAGTACATCAGCAGCAGTCCTGTTCCACTCTGCCTGGGACAACCTTCCCATCTTTCAGGGAAACTGGAGTCTTGCAGAGCCCACAGCATCTACACTGACTGTTCACTTGTTGATAGCTGTGTGGCCTGGGACAAGTCATTTCTTTTCTCTGAGCATAAGCTTCCCTATTTGCAAAAAAATATTAGTAGTTACTTGTTGTTGTTGTTAGCTGCCATTGAGTCGGTCCCCAACTGAGACCCCCTGTACAGTGGAGTGAAATGCTCACCTGTCCTGTGCCATACTCAGGATCAGTTGTGCACCATCGGGTTTTCATTATTGCCAGGCCTTTCTTCTTCCTCTTAGTCTGGAAGTCCCACTGGAACTTGTCCATCATCACAGCAATACACAAGCCGGCACTGATAGATGTGTGGTGACTGCACGTGAGGTGCACTGACCGGGATTTGAACCTGCGTCTCCCGCATGCCAGGGCAGAGTCACCACTACCACGCCAGTAACAGTCCCTCTCTTGTTGCATTTTCTGTGAGGGTCGACTGTGGCGGTGTGTACGAAGAAACACTGAGCAGCACGCATGTGCAGCACGCATGCGAGTCACGGACCTGGTGGCTCGCTCTCCTCAGTCTCCCGCCCTGTAGTCTGAGGTCCTCAGAACCTGCGGCCTGTTTGAGACTTCACCACCCACAAGCTGTGCACCCTTGGACAAGTTATCAGCTGCTATATGTCTCTGGTTCCTCAACCATGAAATACCTTATAAAGATGCCATGACAATCAAGCTTAGAGAAATCGTGGCCAATGACAGAGTGCTGAATGTGTATGCATTGCAGATATGGATGATAGACAGATGGCAGATGATAGGTAAGTTGATTCTGCCTCATGGTGACCTTATCCTGCACCATCCTCCCAGCATATTGAAGTCCACTGTGGTGGCTACTCTGCCAGTCCATCTCACCGAGGGTCTCCCATAGTGTTATTGACTGAGCGCTTCACCAAACATGATGTCCTCAGACAGCAATTGATCCCTCCTGATGATATATCCAAATGAGCACCTCAGTTTATGTTCTGGTGTGATCCATAAGGTTTTCTCTGGACAATTTTCAGAAGTAGATTACCAGGCCTTTCTTCCTGGTCTCAGTCTGGAAGTTCTGCTGAAACCTGGTACGGCGCCACAGGATAAGCATTGGACTGCTAACCAACCACAAGGTTGGTAGTTCAAACCCACCAGCCACTCCCTGGAAACCCTATTCAGGTTCACTATGAATTGAAACTGACTTGATGGCACTTTAACAACACAGATGGTCCTACTAGTGGTATAGCTTCTAGCATCAGAAGACGTGCATTTTGTTTGATGGTCAAGTATACGCTTATGTGTGAAAGCTTTGGTGTGTTTGCACTTTCAAATACTACTTACCTTTTCTGTGTACAATGCAGACTCTTCCCTCTCCTCTCCTGTTTTTCCATCCAGTGAGAAAAAAAAGTTGCAGGTCATGATCCCCTGAATTCATTTCCTGGGTCACAGCCAGCAGTTTGACCCTCCTCCCTACCGGCTTCCTGTAACTGGGTTCCCCAGTCCCTGAAACACACACTTGCATCAGCAATCCAGTCTCATTCTCTCCACGCCAGCGGCCTTGGCAGCCGCATTGTTCTCTGCACCTTCAGGACCGTCAGATTAATTAGACATTTCAGAGGAGGTAGACTTTTAAAGCAATAGCTTCATTAGCATGGATGTGCTGGAAGCACGAGTAAAACTCTGTTATTTGTATGTTAATCAGCAACCCTAAGCTTCAGAGCCACAGACTAAGAACTTCCTGCCTTGGACCCTTCTGCAAGGAAATATGCTTTCTCCAAACTCTCCATGCCTAGTCTTGCTGCTGGACCAGTGAAAATCTGTCCCCACCATGGGGGCTTTGTTTGAATGTTGTTGGTGTTGTTGTTAGGTGCCATGTGGTTGACTTATAGAGACCCCATGTGACAAAGTAGAACAGCTTCAATGACTGTTATTCTTATGGGAAGAGGTTGCCAGGGCTTCCTTCTGGACACCCTTCATGTTCGCAGCTGAGAGCTTCTCTTCACCATTGCATGGTCATGGTGCCTTTGGTCAAATGGCACCTGGGGTGATGCCGATTCGGCGGGGGGTACGGTATGTAGTGTTGTCAGGTATGAACGGATCTGTGCCTCTCCAAGTTTAGTCTGAACCCCTCAGTTAGGTACTGAATTTTGAAATACTGATGCACTATTGTTAAGTGCTGTCAAATTGATTCCGACTCAGCCACCCTGTGTAGGATTTCTTAGGAGCAGCTATGGGTTTGCACTGTTGACCTTGTGGTTAGCAGTCCAGTACCTGTCCTACAGCCCCACACCAGGACTCCTTGTCAAGGGTTGTTACTGTTTTTGTGAAGTGCCATCAAGTTGATTCTAACTCACAGTGAAACAACCACCCTGTAAAGGGTTTCCAAGGAGCAGCTGGTGGATTTGAATCGCTGACCTTGCAGTTAGCAATCCAGTGCTTATCCTTCAGCACCACAGCAGGGTTTATAGTTGTTGCTGTTAAGTGCTGTCCAGTCGGTTCTAGTTTATAGTTGCTGTGTGCTATTCAGTAGGCCTTGCTTGCTAGTTCACTTTAATCTGAAAGCTCTGTTGAAAACCATAGAGTAGGTTTAGGATTCTGGCAGCGTTTTGTTTCATTGTTCACAGGGGTTGCTGCAACTTGGGGGTTGGCTGGACAGCAGCTAACAAAATCAGCAAAGTCCTGGTGTGGCACTGTGGGATAAGCACTGGACTGCTAACCATAAGGCCGGGGTTCAAATTCACCAGCTGCTCCTTGGACAACCCTATACAGGGTTGCTATGAGTTAGAACTCATTTGATGTCACTTAACAACAACAGGATTCCTGGTGTGGCTCTGTTGGATAAACACTCTACTGCTAATTGCAAGGTCAGTGGTTCAAACCTACCATCTGCTTCTTGGAAACCTCCAGAGTCACCATGAGTTGGGACCAACTCGATGGCACGTAACAACACTCACTCTACTTCTCTGGAGAACTGAGCCTGGCAGAGCGCTTAGCAGCTTTCAAAGTTCTTTCAGGCATTCTGAGTTACAAATGGTCACGGCAGAGCCACATTTGTGCCTGGTACCATCCTGCCTCTTTGCTAGGTGCATGCCAAGTTCTCAGGTCTCAGGATGGTCCCTGGTCTAGCATATCATCAGCATCCTAGAGCTTGTTAGAGAAGCAGAGTCTCAGCCTCACCCACCCCCAGCATCTTTCCAAATCCCTAGGTGCTTTTTGTGAACATAGATGCTTGAGAAACAAGCCTTCTCCTTCCCCGGCCCTCTGTGCTTCCCCTTTCCTGTCACCCCTTCCCCATCTTTCCACTCTCCTTCACTTCCACCCACTCTCCGGCTTCTCTTAAAAGGTGTGAGTTAGCAGCCGTGACTCTGACAGGTGGGAACACAAAACTCACTCGAGTCATGTCTTCATACCTGTACCGGCTATTCTATGACAAGTTTCCTGTTCCCGCTGTTGCGTGACAACTAAATTTAGTTCAATCCAGGAAACTTTCCAGCACACTCGTCTTTAATTTCATCTTTAACATGTGGCAGAATCAACTCTTATTCTTGGGTGCACAGAATGATGTCTGAGCGCATCATCACAGTCAGGATGCAGGATGGCTCCACAGCCCAGAAACCCTGCTCAAATGATGCCTTTGTAGCCCACCCATCCTCCACCCAAATCCCATCCAGACACTGGCCTGTCTTCTTTTATGAAACCTTTTATTGTGAACTGACTGAAGATTTACAGAGAAGATCATCTGTTTTGCCTTCAACCAATCATACACTTTGTTTCATCTCAATGATTGCAATCCCTTCCATGTAATCCCACTTCCTCCCTGTGGTTCTTATTTGTATTTCAACATCCTTTCCATCCCTTCTGAACTTTTTCCTTAGGGAAATGTTGCCCTTTGGATCTTGAATGGTTGATGTTTCCACGGTGAGCAGACCTTACTAGTGCGTTGTCCCTAATATACCTGTCTATTGCTTGGCTGAAAATTCGGCCACTGAAAAGTAGTGAGTTCTTTTTAGTGATCGAAGGCTTTAGCCTTAGGTACCTACAGCCTTCTTCTGACCATTAAGCCCAGTGTTGTTGGTTTTTTTTGTAATTTTGAATTTCATTCCACATTTTCTCCCACTCTACCCGGGACCTTCTAATGTGGTCCATTTCAGAGCATTTGGTATTGACAGCCGGGCACTATCTAATTCTTCTGGTCTCAGAGTCATGTTGACTGATGTTCACATGTTCTATTACTTCATTGGATTGGTTGATTCCAAGTATCTTCAAATTTTCATCACTTTCTTCCACACATGAAGAGACCAACAGTTGTGCGTTAGATGACTGCTCATGAACTTTAAAGATCCCAGTTGCTACTTATCAAAGTAGGATGTAGAATGGTGTCTTTGTGGAGTTTGTTAGCCAGTTGACTGTGGTGTGCCTCAGACAATGGTCCTGATTCTCCAGGTCCAGCAACTCATTGCCTTAAGGCATCTGATAGTATCTAAGACATTTTCATTACTTTTCACCTGTGTATGCAAGGAGCTCTGGTAGCATAGTGGTTACGAATTGGGCTGCAAACCTTAAGGCCAGCAGTTCAAAACTACCAGCCGTTCCGCGGGAGAAAGATGAGGCTTTCTGCTCCCGTAAAGACCTTGGAAACCCTGTACAGGGTCGCTATGGGTCGGAACTGACTCGAAGGCACTTAACAACAACAACCACAACATGCTCCACCACATTCCTAGGTGTGTTTGAAGCAAAGGTAAATACCCACGTACAAACATCCTCTGTCAAAACCTTTCTATATATGTGGGTATGTGCACTCCCACTCTCCCTCCCATATCTGTTATGCCTGTGTATCTATTCAGGTATCTACCCATAGAACACTGATGTTCCAGGGATGGGTATATAACAGTATTTATGTCTGTCCCCTTTAACCCTGTTCTCCCTTCTTTCAACATGAAGAGAAACAGCTGTAAACATCTATTAATAATTGGAACATGGAATGTACGAAGTATGAATCTAGGACAATTGGAAATTGTCAAAAATGTAATTGAATGCATAAATATCAATATCCTAGGAATTAGAGAGCTGAAATGGGCTGGTATTGGCCATTTTGAATCTAAGAATCATATGGTTTACTATGCTGGGAATGACAAATTGAGGAGGAATGCCGTTGCATTTCTCATCAGAAAGAACATATCAAGATCTGTCTTGAAGTACAGTGCTGTATGCGATAGGATAAATCCAGACGTCTACAAGGAAGATGAGTTAGTAACACTATTATTCAAATGTACGCACCAACCACTAAAGCCAGTGATGATGAAATGGAAAATTTCCTCCAACTTCTACAGTCTGTAATTGATCAAACATACAATCAAGATGTATTGGTAATTGGTGGTGATTGGAATGTTAAGGTTGGAAAAAAGAGGAAGGATCAGTAGTTGGAAAATATGGCCTTGGTGACAGAAATGATGCTGGAGATCACATGATAAAATCTGGCAAGACCAATGACTTCTTCACTGCAAATACCTTTTTTAAACAACACAAAAGACAGTCCTATACAGATGGGATACACAGAAATCAAATTCACTACATTTGTGGAAAGAGATGGTGGAAAAGCTCCATATCATCAGCCAAAACAATGCCAGGGGAAAACTGGAACACACCCATCAGTTGCTCATATGCAAGTTCAGGCTGAAGCTGAAAAAATTTGAAACAAATCCACAAGAACCAAAATATGACCTTGAACGTTGTTGTTGTTATTAAGTGCTGTCGAGTTGATTCTGACCTTTAGCGACCCTGAATAGGGTTTCCAAAGAACAGCTGAGCTTGAACCACCGACCTTTGCAGGTCAAACGACTTTGCAGTCTGATGTATTAGCCCACAGCGCTACACCAGGATTCCGACCGTGAACATATCCCACTTGAATTTAGAGATCATCTGAAAAACAAACTGATACACTACACACTAAAGACTGAAGACCAGAAGAGTTGTGGGATGACATCAAGACGGTCATATGGGAAAAAAGCAAAAGTTAGTTGAGAAGACAAGAAAGAAGGAAAAGACCAAAATGGATGTCAGAAGAGACTCCGAAACTTGCTCACCAGCATAGAGATGATAAAGCAAATGGAAGAAAAGAGGAGGTAAAAGAACTGAATAGAAAATTTCAAAGGTCACCTTGAGAAGACAAAGTCAAATATTATAACAAAATGTGCAAAGACCTGGAGTTAGAAAACTACAAGGGAAGAAATGCTCAGCATTTCTCAAGCTGGGGGAACTGAAGAAAAAATTCAAGCCTTGACTTGAAATATTGAAGGATTTTATATTCTGGTGTGGTGCTGTGGGTTAATGCGCTGCACTGCAAGGTCGGATTGAATCACAAGGTCGATGGTTCAGGCTCACCACCCACTCCTTGGAAACCCTATACAGGGCCACTATGAGTCGGAACTGACTCGACAGCACTTAATAACAACAACAACAGCAATGGGCAAAATATTGAATGATGCAGAAAGCATCAGAAGAAGATCGAAGTTATACACAGAGTCACTGTACCAAAAAGAAATGGTCAATGTTCAACCATTTCAAGAGATAGCATATGATCAAGAGCCAATGATACTAAAGGAGGAAGTCCAGGTGTATTGAAGACATTGGCAAAGAACAAGGTACTGGGGATTGTTGGAGTGCTAATTTAAAATCTTTCAACAAACTGATGTGGCACTGGAGTTATTCACTCATCTATGCCAAGAAATTTGGAAGACAGCTACATGGCCAACTGACTGGAAGAGATCCACATTTGTGGCCATTCCAAAGAGAGGTGATCTAATGGAATGTGGAAATCATCAGATTATATCATTAGTATTGCATGCCAATACAATTTTGCTAAAGATAATTCAAAAAGTCTGCAACCGTACACTGACAGAGAAATTTCAGAGGTTCAAGCTGATTCAGAAAAGGAAGGACCTGGAACGAGGGGTATCATTGCTGACATCAGATAGATCTTGGCTGAAAGCAAAGAATACTGGAAAGATGTTTACTTGTGCTTTATTGACTATGAAAAGGCTTTTGATTGTGTGGATCATGACACGCTATGGACAGCATTGCAGAGAATGAGTATTCTGAAACACTGAATTGTGTTTATGAGGAACCTGTACATAGACCAAGAGACAGTTGTTCTAACAGAACAAGGGAACACCCAATGGTTTAAAATTAGGAAAGGTATGCACCAGAGTTTTTATTATTTCACCATACTTACTCAATCTTTGTGCTGAGAAAATACTCTGAGAAGATGCATTATATGAAGAAAAATGTTGCATTAGGATAGGACAGAGAATCATTAGCAACCTGTGACATGCAGCTGATACAACCTTGGTTGCTGAAAGTGAAGAGGACTTACAATACTGATGGAGATCAAAGACAACAGCCTTGGGGTTGGGTTGCACTTCAATGTCAAGAAAGCAAAAATCCTCACCATTGGGCCAACAAATCACATCCATATAAATGGAGAAAAGATTGAATGTTTCAAAGACTTCATTTTGCTCAGATCCATCATCAGCACTTATGGTAGCAACAGCCAAGAAGTCAAACGTCGTATTGCATTAGGCAGATCTGCTGCACAGAACCCCTTTAAAGTGCTCAAGAGCAAAGATGTCAGTTTGAGGACTAAGGTGTGCCTGACCCAAGCCATGGTATTTTCAGTAACCTCATATGCATGCGAAAGCTGGACAGTGAATAAGGAAGACCGTAGAAGAATTGATGCTTTTGAGTTATGGTGTTGGAGGAGAATATTGAAAGTGCCATGGGCTGCCAAAAGAACCAACAGATCTGTGTTGGAAGAAGTGCAGCCAGAGTGCTCCTTGGAGGCCAGGATGGCCAAACTTTGTCTTTTATATTTAGGACATGTTATCAGGAGGAATCAGTCCCTGGAGAAGGATACCACTTTTGGTAAAGTGGAGGGTTGGAAAAAAAAGAGAAAGACCCCCAATAAGATGAATTGGCACAAAGGCAGCAGCATGGGGCTAAAACGTTGTATCGATTGTGAGGTGGATGCAGGAGCAGGCAGTGTTTGGTTTTGTTGTGCATAGGGTCGCTGTACTGACTCGATGGTCCCTAACAGCACCAACAACCCTCTCTCCCATCCCTGGTAATCATCAAAGAATGTTTCTTTTAGCATGAAAACCATTGTTTTTTGTTTTCTCTTTTTAGTTTTTATAATATTGGTCTCATGCAATATCTGTCCTTTAGTAATTGACTAATTTCAAACAGCATAATGCCCTCCAGGTTCATCTGTGTTGTGAGGTGATTTGTCAATTCCTCAGTATTCTTCTACATTGTATGTTTGTATCAAAACTTGTTTATCCATTCTTCCATTGATGGGCATTTAGACTTTCTCCTTCTCTTTGCTATTGTGGATAGTCATGTGATGAACATGGGTGTGCATAGACCAAGTCATATCCTGGTTTGTATTTCTTGAGATCAATACCAAGTAGAGGGATTGCTGGGTAACATGGTATTTCTACTTCCAACTTTTAATGATGTTCCATACCGGTTTACCCAGTGGTTGTATCATTGTACAGTCCTACCTGCATTGTAGGAGGGTCTCTGCCTCTCCACAGTCTCACTAGCATTTGTTGTTTTCTGCCTTTTTGAAGTTTGCTATTAATGCTAGGCTAAGATACTGACCTGTCTTCTGTCTCTATAGTTTTGCTTTACAAGGATGTCATGCAGTTGATATAATATAGTATGTAACCTTTTCAGACTAGCTTCTTTTACCTAAGAGAATGAATCATACATGTTTATATCGATAGTCTGTTCTTTTTTCTTTTTTTAAAACTTTTTATTGTTAGTGGCGTGAAGGTTTACATAGTGTGATCGTTAACTTGTGTCACCTTGATTGAGCCAAGATTCCCAGCTGTTTGGCAGTTGATTGGCTATGAGCAATATACACGTGGATTTCCTCCTTCAGTATCATTGGCTCTTGATCATATGCTATCTCTTGAAATGGTTGAACATTGATCATTTCTTTTTGGTACAGTGACTCTGTGTATAACTTCGATCTTCTTCTGATGCTTTCTGCATCATTCAAAGGATGTTTCCTTGGGGGTGTGGCCTGCTCCCAATAGAATGGACCTAAAGGAAAGTCTCGCTGGGTCTGGATCTCACATCTGGGCTATCTCCAGCCTCCAGGAGCCATCCGTTTGCTCTATTGTATGTTTGCCTGCTGGGCCTGCCTGCTGAGTTGCCTGGAAAATTGGATGCTCACCGGAGGGCCTTGCATGCTTGTTCCTGTCACTCCAGCTCGTGTGCTCAGTGTCGCTGTTTCTGAGGTTTGCCTGTCTCCCTTCTGCCTCCCCTGCCTCATCGCTGAGGTCCTGCTCCATGCATTGACTTGGGTTCCTGCCTTCCAGGCCTGCTCACCAATCTTGGATCACCTGGCCTGTACCTGGGACTCTTGTATCTCTAAAACTGTGAGGCGTTTCCTTGACCTAAGCTTCTCTTTATATATACGTAAAGTTGCACTGGTTTTCTTCTGTAGTGAACCTAGACTAAGACACAGAATAAATCAGTTTTCCCTTCAACAATTCTTGTGCCTTTTGTTTCATGTCATTGACTGCAGTCCTCACAATGTAACATCACTCATTCAGCTTCTTTCCTTGGTTTCCTGTTTCCTCTCCTCCTTCATTCCTTCTGAACTTTGCCCTTGGAGGAATGCGGCTCTTTAGCTATCCCGAGGTTGATTGTTCTTAACTGTGCATACTTCCCTAATGTTATTGGTCCCGTCTGTTGTTTGGCTGAAAACTGAGCCCCAGGGGTGAGTTCAGTCCCGGACCTAAAGGGTGACTGAGGGCCAGAGTGTTGGGGGTTCCACAGTCTCTATCAGACCAGTCATCCTCATCTTTTTTATGATTTTGGGTTTTGTTCCACATTTTTCTCCCACTTTATCTAGGACTTGCCATTTATTTATTTTTTATTTTACTTTTTATTGTGAATTGAGTGAAGGTTAACAGACAAGGTCATCAACTTTCCATTCAGCCAATCATATGCTTTGTGTCATCTCAGTCATTACAATCCCCTTCCTGCAACAACAGTTACCCTACTTCCTCCCTGTGGCTTCCGTTTACATCTTCTAGTTCACAAACAATCAAAGCAAAAATATTTGATACAAACACACATACACACACAAAATATACACTCTTTGAAATGACCAAAGGGCACATGTGGTATGCCAGCCTCCTGCCCACAGACACATAGCCTTACACTGTCCATGGGCCTAGAGCCAGCAGCTGCTCTGTCTCTCCATGCCAATGCCTCTGTATCCAGAACTTTTTAATGTGATCCCTTTCCGAGCAGCTGAGCACCATCTACTTTTCTGGCCTTAGTATCATTCAGGTTGTGGTCCATTAGTCCTTTGGATAATTGTTTCCTGTGCCTTTGATGTTTTTTTCCAATCTGGAAGGGGAGTACCAAGTAGCTGCACCTTAGGTGGCCACTCACAAGCTTTTAAGACTGCAGTTTCTACTCAACCAAAGCAGGCTGTGGAATATGTCTTCTTATGCCAACTGAGGACACTAGCTTAATTGGTATAACAAAGTTTGCTCTTTGGTTTTTTTTTTTTTTTTCATTTTTATGTTGTTTGTAAGTATTTCATTGTTAAGGATGTAATACACTTTGTTTATTCATTCACCTCTTGAAGGACATCTGGGTTTGTTTCTATTTTTTTGCAAAAATGAACAGAGCTATTATAAGTGCTCATGTTTGGTATTTTTGTATAAACATAAGTTTTCATTTCTTCAGGGTAAATACCCAGCATGTGCTTTATGGGTCGTATATAAGGAGCTCTGGTAGCATAGTGGTTACGAATCGGGCTGCAAACTGCAAGGTCAGCAGTTTGAAACTACCAGCTGTTCTGCGGGAGAAAGATGAGGCGTTCTGCTCCCGTAAAGATTTATAGCCTCGGAAACCCTGTACAGGGTCACTATGGGTCAGAACCGACTCCACGGCACATAACAACAACAACAACAACAACCCAAAGTTTATATCTAACTTGTTAGGAATTAATGGGCTGTATCATTTCACACTCTTCTCAGAAATGTACAAGAGTTCCAGTTGCTCCTTGCCAACGCTTGTTGCTGTCAGTCATTATTGTTTTAAGAGCTGTGTGATGGTATCAGGTAACCCTTAACTTTGTTATTTCCCAGGCCTCACCCTCTTCCTGTAGCTGGGTTCTGGGGCAGCATAAACGTAGAGAATAGTGTTTCAAGTTCTATCAGCTGAGCATCTGTACGGAACCAAGTGATTCTCCCTATCACATAAACTCAGAGAGAGGTCTTACTAGCAACCGAGTAAGAAAACATTCCCAAGTCCCTTTCCACCACTTTGAGCCCATCCTGTACACTGGGAATGGGAAGAAGTTATAGGGATTTAGGAGGACACAGGTTCTCTTGTCTCCACTTGTACCATCAAGACTTTTGTTGACCTCTGGCATTTCAAATAAGTCATGCATGTGGCCCCATCCCAGATGTTGCACAATTTATATAGAGAGGAACATTCAGTCTTCACTGTCCCCAGCCAGGTTTCAGAGGGTGGTAAGACTCAACCAAAGTCTTGTATGCATGCTTGTTTATCAGAGACACTCTGCCTTAACTGACAACAGAAATGTTTCACCCTTACAAGGGGACGCTACTCAGCCACAATGAGGAATGCAGTCCTCAGACACCACAGCATGGATGAGCCTGGAAGACACCATGCCAAGTGAGAGAAGCCAGACAGAAAAAGAACAAAAATTGTGTGCCTTCCCCTCCCCCAACTTAGAGGGCTTACCTGTTGTTGTTTGAGGCTCCAAATCACAAGCCAGAACTGATCCCACGGCTCCTAACAACAACAACAAGGCCTGTGCAGCGTCTCTGTAATATTCGTGGTTCTCAAATGGGAGTATGAGAAGCAGTGTTTGTCAGAAGTTTCTGTGCAGTTTTCAATGACTGAAATTTCTAGAAATAGACCAGCAGGCTTTTTTTCTTAGGCATTTCTGTTGTTGTTCAGTGCCGTTGAGTCGGTGCTGACCCATAGTGACCCAGTATAGGATTACCTAGGAACAGCTGGTGAGCTTGAACCACTAACCTTGAGGTTCAGAGCGACTTTGCAGTCCAGCGCATTAACCCCCAGTGCCACACCAGGACTCCTGTAGGTAAAATAGCCAGCCTTTTAGTTAGCAGCTGAATCCTTAACCTTTTGCATCATCCACGGATGTCAGAGTGGGGAAGGGAGTTCAGGAGTGCTAGGTGTGTGGAGCCTAACTCGGGAGAGGCGACATTAATCTCGAAACAATACCCAACTATTCCTGCAGTGCCTGGGAAAGTGTTCCTGAGTGGCCATTGATCACCTTTCCATCTAGAGGGTCCACAGTTCTGGTTTATGCGTGTCTGCGTCCCACTGCCCTGGAGATTGTGAAACAGGCAGGACCCTTGCCCTCCCTGTCTGCAGGTTTGAATCCCTGGGAAATCTGCATGCCAAACAAGCATTCCTGTTGATTCCACTGTAGCTCCAAGTGTGAGAACCATGCTAGTAGCAGAAAGTAATCATTCAGGCACAAGGAATGTCCAACTTGTCTAAGCATTGGATACCAGGAAAGGAGCATTGGTTTAATGTGTTTGCAGTGTCTAAAACTTTGTGTCTGCCTCTGCTTCATTTTAGCCAGCAGGGGGCAATGTGCCAGCCTCTCGGGGACCCCACGTGGCAAACACCCTCCTTGGTGTTTGCAGATCTCCAGAATGTCCTAACTTTGGAAGCAGAGCAGAGCAGTGTCCCCTGCCTGAGTCCCTGGCCTCAGCAGTGAGCTGCCCTACTTTATAAAACCAGAGTCTCTTACCTCATTAAACCAAAGTGAAAATGAAATCCAAGAAGCTCATTTTCCTCCTAGCACCCCTGGTAAGGACACCTGCAGCCACGTCCCAGGTGAGAATGCCTCACAAGTTTCTGTTGTCCGGGGTCTTGGCGTGCCCAGAATCAAGCTTCATAGTGGTTTCTCCATCCCGAGATTTTTCTTCTCTGATGATGGTTTTATGAGTGTGAAAAATTCTAGGGGAAAAGGAAAGAGCTATTTTAGAAGAATTGAAATCCCCAAACTAAGCTTTGCTCCATGTGTGTTAGGAGGTCAGACGCTGGGGGTCAAGAGCTGCCTAGACAATCAGCATCAAAGCCACATGATTTCTTGGATTTAACCAGACTCCTTTGGATCTTCAAGGAAAACATGGTCCTGAAGAAGAAAATTTCTAACACCCAAAGACACAAATGTTATTGCTTCTCTGGGCTATAGAGTTCAGACGGACACACTCTTAGCCCCGGACCCTGCATATGTCAGAGCTAATACGGAGTTGGGTACCTAGGTGGTGTGAACAATTCTAACACTCAGCTGCTAACTGAAAGATGGGAGGTTTGAGTCCACGCAGAGGCGTCTCAGAAGAAAAGGCAATAACTGAAGATCTTGTGGAGCACAATTGTACACTGAACAGCATAGTGTCTCCCTGTGTTGGAATGGACTTGAGAACAGTTGGTAGTGGTCCAGCCATTCTGTTGAATTAGGGTTAGCTCATTCACTGTGCATGTAAGAACCGCCTAGGTCCCAGGCTCTATGCCTGCTTTCATAAACAGAGTTCGATTGGAACACAGCCACGCTCATTCATTTACTACTGTGTATGGCAGATTTGAATTGTTGAGACAGACACCATCTGGTTTGCAAAGCCTGAAATATTTACTGTCTGGCCCTTGATAGGAAATGTTTGCCAAATCCCGGATTAAATACAAACTGGTTGCCACCGAGTCTACAGCTGAGCATGTTAACGATTGACACCAGCTAGGAGTACTTCTTACCAGCAGGCCTTGTGATTTTTCAGTGTACACATGGCTCCCACGATCAAGACTACATTTCCCTGCCTCCCTTGCAGCTAGGTGTGGCCATGAAGCTATAAGGGCATGTGAGCAGAGAGCATGTGCACCTTCTGGATGGTATCTATAAGGGGACTTTATCCTTTCCTATATCCTCTCATGAATGTAGGCCTGGTAATGGACCATCTTGGCTGTATCACAAGGAGTGTCAGAGCAAAAGTGGGCTCCATAAGGGTTTTCAGTGACTGATCTTTCGAAAGTAGATTGTCAGTCATGTCTTCCAAGGTGCTTCTGGGTAGACTCAAACTACCAACCTTTTGGTTAGCAGCTGAGCTTGTTAAAGCTGGAACTTTGATGGTGACTCCTGGTGTGATGCTGTAGGATAAGCACTTAACCATAGGTTGGTTTGAACTGCAAGGTCGCTGGTACAAACTCCCCAGCTGTTCCTTGAAAACCCTATATTAGGTCACTATGAGTTGGAACTGACTTGATGGCACTTCACAACAAAGCTTAACAATGGCACTTAACAACAACAACAAGGTTGTTCCTTTTCCATTGATCTTGTTACCCTACCCCCTTACCTTCTCATCTTGGTTTTAAAGTAATTAATTGTTAACCATTTTGTGATTTTGCTTTTTTTAAAAAGGCACACAGTACTTGCATGTGATAGTTATATATATATATATTTTTTTTTTGATCCAGTTTGTTATTTAGCTACAAAGTGACCTCAGGGGTCAGTTTGGGTTCAAGATTTGAAGAGTATGCTCACTTTGTTCTCCGATCACTAGTCCAGTAGGTCTGCTTTTATTCGTTGGTTTTTATTTTTAGGAATTTGAGGTTCTGTTCCACATGTTACTCCCATTCTTTCCAGGTTTCTCTATGGTGACCCGGGTTATAAGAGTGGGCAGTGGTAGCTGGACACTGTCTAGTCCTTTCATCTCAGGGCAGGTGAGGCTGTGCTTCATGGAAGCGGTCTTGTAGCCTAGTTTCTGTTTGGAGTCTTACATTTCTCTCATCTTTCGCTGTGGATGAGTTGGGGCCAATGGCTTTTTAACAGACTTCTTTATCTCCTCAACTGTCAGAAATAATGGGCCCAGCAATAGCTCTTCCCTCTCCATGGCCATGCTTCACAACTCCAAGGACCCTCGTGACCTGAGCACAGGATTGAAGAGTGCAAAATTAATATCTTTCCAAGCCCAGCTGGAGAAAGGTGGGCAGACTCTTGGAATTTACTCTCCCAGTGGGCGGGGAGCAGAGAAGGACTTTGTGAAGCCATGGAAAGGGCTGCCTGGGGACAGTGCCCGGGGATAGCTGCTTGGGCTTCAGCGATACAGGGGCTCAGGGAACGAAGGAACCTTCTCTTAACATGGAGGGCTTTGTGGGCTTATAAACTTGGTCTGTAAGAAACTTCCCTTTTCCCCCTATGGCTGATGGCTTGTTAGGGTATTCTGGTGGTGTTGTGTACTGTTGAGCCGGTTCTAACTCATAGCGACCCTGTATAGAGTTTCCAAGGCTGTAAATCTTTACAGGAACAGAAAGTCATCTTTCTCCCTTGGAGCAGCAGGTGGATTTAACTGCTGACCTTACGGTTAGCACCCCAGCACATAACCCACTATTCCACTGGAATTCCTATAGGATATACTTCTTACTGTTTTTAAGTGCCATCGAGTTGGTTCTGACTCATAGAGATCCTGTATAGGGTTTCCAAGGAGTGGTTAGTGGGTTTGAACCACTCACCTTGTAGTTAGCAGTCCAGTGCTTATCCTACAGTGCCACACCAAGACTTCTTAGGATATACTATTGTTGTTGTCAAGTGCTGTCAAGTTGGTTCCGACTCATAGCGTCCCTGTGATAAGGTTTCCCAGGAGTGGCTGGTGGGTTTGAACCGCCAACCTTGTGGTTAGCAGTCCAGTGTTTATGGGAGCTTCTAAAAGTTTGTGGAAAAATGGAATAGAAAGATAATGGAATTTTTCCATGAATCTTTAGAAACCTCCTCCTATGTATGGTATTTAAAAAATTTCCTACTCAAGTCTTGGTGTGGAGCTGTAGGATAAGCATTGGATTGCTAACCGCATGGTCAGCAGGTTAAACCCACCAGTTGCTGCTCTAGAGAAATCCTATACAAGTTCTCTATGAGTTGGAACTGAGTTGATGGTATGTAACAACAACAACAGCAGAAGTGTGATGATGTGTTTTCGTAAACTCCACTTTCCTGGTGTATGTGATCTGAGTGTTGTTGAGTTTCATGAGTCAGAATAAACCAATCCCTTCTGATTTCTTAATCTGTGTTTAGACAAGGTGATTTACTAAGCTTAGAGGCACTTACCTTGGTTGCCTAGTTGTGCTACTGTAATAGAGATGCCACAAGTGAATGGTCTTAATAAACAGAAATTTATTTTCTCACAGTTTAGGGGATGGACGTCCAAATTCAGACCTCTGGCTCTAGAGGAAGGTTTTCTTTCTCTGTGTCAGCTCTGGGGGAGCATCCTTGTCTCTTCAGCGTCTGCAGCCTCAGGCCTTGGAGAACTCCATGTGTCTTGGCCAGGCTTTGAACTGGTTCCAAATGGCTCAGTCATGGTCGATGGAAACAAGGCCTGTGTACGCATTGTATAGCAACAAACTCACTTGCATGGAAGATTTTAACTCCTTTAAAGCAGCAGTTGGTGCTATCTTTTACGGCCTGTGTTCTGCTCTGCTCAGTACGATGCAAAAGAGATTTGGGTGGTATACTACCCCTGTGTCTGGAAGTGATGAATTTCGCCTCATAAGCCACGAGTTTGTTGCCCTGGTTTCCGACGGCCATGACCAACTGGTTTTGAACCAGTCCAAAGCCCTTGTCTTGACATCTCTCTTACCTATCATTTCTCTGCTTGCTTGTGTAATCTCTTTATAAACCTCACAAGAAGTGGACTCAAGACACATCCTACACTGTTCCTGCCTCTTGGATAACAAAGGATAACAAAGACATCCTATTCTCACACGGGGTTATAATGACAGGATAGCAGTTACGATTTGGGGGAGGGCGGGGAGGGTGGGGCAATCAATTCAATCCATGGCAGCTCTTTTTAAAATTTATAAGCCCTTTAAAAAATTTATAAACTATTCATATTTTTTGCACGAATTAACCCCTTCTCAGACTGTGTCATCTAATAATCTGCGTTTCTCTCCCCAGCTCCTCAGATCATATCTGGAGTAGAGTGCTCAATTACAATGTGCTGTAATAAATATTGTTCACGGTTTGACTGAAAACCATCATTGTCTCCTACCTGGGTTCTGTAAAATCAATTTATAGGAGTGAATTGATCATGTAGTCTGGGAGAGATGAGTCTTTCTTCAGGCTTGGGAATTCTGTGCTTGACCAAGTAACTGAAATTCAGAGAACTAGAAATTATGTTCTTTCCTGACTCCTTCCTTGTTTTCAGGCAGCATATTGAATGGTCTTGTTTTCTTATCCATTCTGCCACTCTCTGTCTCTTCACTGGTACATTCAATCCACTGACAGTCAATGAAATTATCGTTGTTGTTGTTGTTAAGTACCGTGGAGTTGGTTCCGACTCATAGTGACCCTGCACATGGTTTCTGAGGCTGTAAATCTTTACTGGAGCAGAACGCCTCATCTTTCTCCCACGGAGCCGCTGGTAGTTTCGAACTGCTAACCTTGAGGTTGGCAGTCTGATTCATAACCACTACACTATCAGAGTTAGTATGAATTAATTGCTGCCATTATGCTAATTTTTTGGTAGTGCTGTTCATTCCTTTCATGTTTGCTTGTTTGGGTTGGAAGTTCATTTTCATGGTAAGTTGTGAAGTATTAACTTTCTTTGGGGTTACCTTATAGTCTATTAGCTTTTCTCTCCATTTATGACAATCTATTTTATACTGTAATCTACCTGGCCTCCTCACCACCTGGATCTCTGTTCCTACATTTTCCCCTTCTTTGACATTGATATTATTTTGATCTTCAGTTGACGTCCCAGCTCCTTTGAATTCATTGTTGTAATTTTATTCTGTTCTGAACTCTGTTATCTGTCGTCTGAGTTTCAGGTGGTGTTGCCATGCCTGTCAATCTCTGGTTGTTGTCTGTTCTTGTTGGTTTTCAATCCAAGAACTCCCTTCAGGATGTTTTGAAGTGCTGGGTTGGCTTTGACAAAATCTTAGTTTCTGTTTATCCTGGAATGTTTTGATTGCACCATCATATTTGATGACAGTTTTGCTGGATAGACGATTCTTGCTTGTCGGTTTTTTTTTTTTTTCTTTTAGGGTTTTGTATATGTCTCCTTATTGCCTTCTTGGCTGCATGGTTTTATGCTGAATGTTGTTATTGTGTGCCGTGGAGTCAGTTCCGACTCATAGCATCCCTGTACAGGGTTTCCGAGACTATAAATCTTTATGGGAGCAGAAAGCCTCATCTTTCTCCTGTGGAACAGCTGGTAGTTTTGAACCACTGACCTTCTGGTTCTCAGGCTGGTTCGTAACCACTGCACTACCAGATCTCCTTTTATGCTGAATAGTCAGAGCTTAATCTGATTTGCTTGCCTTTGTAAGTAACACTTTTCTTTTCCCTACCCGCCTTTAGAATTCTCTCCTTGTCTTTGATTTTGGAGAGCCTGATTATTATATGTCTTGGTGATTTTTTGGGGTTGTATCCTTCCTGGGGTACGTTTGGCTTCTTGAATGTTTATCTTCTCATCTTTCAAGATGTTAGGGAAATTTTCTTCCAAAAGCTCTTCAAATTTCTCCTCTGTGGACTCCTCTGATTCTTCTTGTTCCAGAATGCCAATAATTCTTAAGTTGTTCCACTTCATGTTACCCAGCATAAATGTTAGATGCTCTTCAGTTTTTTTAAATCCTTTTTTCTGCTTGCTCTTCTATCTTAGCAGCATTGAGAGATTTGTCTTCCAGCTTGTTGGTTCTGGCTTCCATCTCTTAGATTCTGCTCCTTTCCTCTTTCAGTGTATTGTCCATTTCTAATATTTTATTATTAATCATTTGAACCTCTTTTTTGTGGATTTTGAATTGTTTCCAATGCTGTATTGATCTCGTTTGATTGCTCTTGTAGTACCTTCCTGACTTCTTCCTTGTTTTCCTCCACCCCTTTTCAGAACATTTGAATTTTGTTTCCATATCATTCTTCTGAATTCCTTCTTGGGAAAATTCAAAACCTGCTCTTCCTCTTCTGGAAAGCCTTTGTCTCCAGCTCCTTTGTCTCAGTTACTCTTTTCTGTTTTTGGACATGTTTTGAGACATTTTGTTGTTTTATTGGTCATTTCCAGTAGTTATATGAGTTTTTAATGCTTAAATGGATGTTTGTTGTTAAGCTACTTGGTGTCTCCTGGTGGATATAATCAGGAGATAGGCTTCCCTTTTCTCATGTAATGCTTAGCAGCTGTTACTGGCTCTTGTCTCAATGGTGGAATATTATGGGGTCTGCTTGTAGCTTAGCTATATGGCCACGATTTCTGTCTCTTCTTGGGTAACATAGGGAGAACAAGTGCCCACCTGCAGGAAAAGTGTGTGATCAAAAGGACCAAAACCAGAAGCAATATAAAAACCACCACTATGAAACAAACAAACAAACAAATACTGTGGCTGACTGACCAGTTGCCTTGCTACACAGGCAGTGTGTGTGCAGCATAGAAGCCTCTAGCAGTGGGTGGGGGTGTCTGCTCGCTCAGGCCCCTCCTCTAGTCACCACCATAGAGGTGCATAGATAGATATTGAGAAGTTAATGGGAGAAAGATTGTCTACTGTTTTTGTCTCTTAAGGTCAGTTAGGTATCTGTGTGTGCACAGTGCAATTCTTGAGATAGTTGTGTCCTTTTATGTTGGGGTTTTATAGATTGTTCACATGGTTTGTCTGTCATGCTTGACAGGCCTGCTTTGTTCTTGCTGGATATACTGGAGTAAAGGGTCCTGCAAACATTAATTTTAGGGCTGCGACCCAGAGGCTGATGTCATAAGCAGTCACCAAAGAATTTGCTCTTAGGTCCGATAGGGCTCTTTCTCTCTGTGCCCTGGGAAAAACTGTGGGCTCAATGCTGTAACTCTTTTCTGGGGGTGCACACCCACCTTGCCTGAAGGTGTCTAGGCTGGGCAAAGAAGGCGTGACAAGGAAGAGGAGGAAAAAATATGGACCATACCCCCTCACCTCATTTTGCAAATGTCACTGCGCACCGCTTTTAGTGCCGGTTCCCTGTGCCGGTCTGGCTGTAACCCCGCTCTCTGAACTCCGCTTGGGTGGGGTGGCCGCAGAGGGAGTCCTGTGCCTAGAGTGATTCCTAAATCACAGTATTTTCCTTTATACTGTGATTTTTTTTTTCACTGGCGTGTGTGGGAAACTGACAGCTTGAACCCTATGCTAGAACCAGAGCTCTGGTGGTGGTCTGTGAAAGCAGCTTCTCTGGGTTTTCAGTCCCTCCCCCATGGAGCCTGTCCTACCTGACTCCGCCTCCGGAACCGGAAGTCCGTACCTAGGGTTTTTAAGACGACAACTTAGAAGCAGCTAGTCAGGCCTGTCTTCACAGGTACTGCACTTCCGTGTGGGTTTGAATTGCCAATCTTTTAGATAGTGGTCGGGTGCTTGACTATTTGTGCCAGCCATGGGTCTGGACATATGGACACCCAACCCCAAACCAAACCTACTGCCGTTAAGTGGTTTCCAGACGGTACATGTTTACAGGAGCAGAAAGCCGCCTCTTTCTCCCGAGGAGTGGCTGGTCAGTTTGAACTGCCCACCTTCCGGTTAACAGTCTAGTGCTTATCCCACAGGGCCACTAGGGCTCCTTCACATACAGAGATGGAGCAAGAATTACGCAAACAGTGGGTGTTCAGTGAGTGCGTTGAAGGGTCACATGCTCTCTGAGTTTTAGTTAAAATGAGTTTTGTTCTGGCGAAGGAGGCATTTGGTGAAAATTCCCACTAGGGATGCTGTTTTGAAAATTTCACTGCCCCTGAATGGCTTGGGGACCTTTGTGGATTATGGATTCAGTAGGGACCTGGGAAGCAGAGGTAAACAGGGGCTCCCTTGATACCGAGCCCCGCCCCACCCCGACAGCCCACGCCCCGCCCCCTGACAGCCCCGCCCCCTGACATCCAGGAGCCACATGCGCACAACCAGCTGACGGCTCACCTCTTCTGTGCTCACTGACACCGCTCCACTGTGATTACCCAGAACCCTGGTGGCGCAGTGGGCAGCAGTTGTGCGCCTGCCTGATAACCAAGAGATGGACAGTTCAAGCCTCTCCTCAGGAAAGAGACACAGCAGTCTGCACCTGTGAAGGTTTACAGCCCCAGAAACCCCACGGGGCATGTTCACTCTGCCCTCTAGGGACCCTGTGAGTTGGAACCAGTTCTCCCGCAGTGGGTCTGCATTTTGGTATATAATTACCCAGGCTAGTTAGAGAAATTGACGTGCCTATATACATGCCACAGTCATTTCTGTGATATAATTTGACTTTAATAGGACCAGTGCGTTAGGGAAAGGATACGAAGGCAGCCCTGAGTAGAAGCGGTATCTTTTAATTTTGAAGTAAAAAAAAAGTTTTCGCTGGGCGTGTTGGTTGCCTGCGTGTGCGTGATGTGTGTGCTTGCTGTCAGAATTTACAGGGACACAGTGGTTGTGTAAACAAGAATCCTTTGGCAAGCATTTGCCACAAGAAACTCAGATTGACTCTGTGTGTTGACATGAAGCCTAGACTTTAGAAGCATGTTGTCAGCTGCCTGGTGGTGGATCAGGGTTTCTCCCCTCTGTTGGCATGCTTCTGAAAATGGTTGTGTAGGGGATGTGAGGCTGACCCTGTGCAGGACAGGAGGCCCAGGTGGTGGTGAACCAGGTGGCTCTAACACCTACGGGCTTATACCCTATCTTTGTCTTTTGGTAGATGGCGGTGTCATTTTCTCCAAGTTTGCCGATCTGCCAGCACCTCTATTCCTCTTTTGTAAGTGGTACTTTGTGGGTGGGGATGGTGAGTCTGTGAGTTTAGCAGACACCTGGCACATGGTGAGCATTGTATGTTTCTGTTGTTGGCTGCCAAGGAATCGGCCCTGACTCATGGCGACCCCATGCACATTGGAGCAAAATGCTGCCGAGTCCTACATCATCCCCATGATGGGTTGTGGATTGTACTGTTGTGATCCACGGCGTTTTCAATGACCAATTTTCAGAAGTAGATTGCCAGTCCTTTCTTCCTTGTCTTAGTCTGGGGATGCAACACACAAGCTCCAACTGATAGATGGGTAGTAGTGCATTGACAGGGAATTGAACCTGGCTATCGTAGTGGTTATGAATCGGCCTGCCAACCTCAAGGTCAGCAGTTCGAAACTACCATCGGTTCTACAGGAGAAAGATGAGGCTATCTGTACCTTACAGCCTTGGAAACCCTGCGCAGGGTCACTATGAGTTGAAACCGATTCCACGGTACTTAACAACAACAACATCCTGGTATGGCGCTATAGCATAAAGCACTGGACTGTTCACTGGAAGTTGGCAGTTTAGACTCACCAAGCACTCCTTAAAAACCCTAAGCAGAGTCGCTATGACTCAGAACCGACTGGACGCCACTAAACGGCAACAATTCATAACTAGAATCCTGGTGTGGCGCCGTAGGATAAGCAGTGGTGGAGGGGTAACCTCCGGTCGGCAGTTCAGACCTACCAGCTGCTCCTTAGAAACCCTACACAGTCTTGCTGTGAGTCGGAATCGACTAGATGGCACTTAACAACAACTCATGAATGGGAGGTGAGATTTCTGCCACTAACCTACCTGTGCCTCTCACTGGCATCAAGGATAGTTAAAGGTTTGTGATCAGTAAAGATTGGAGGTGTGTGTGTGTGTGTGTGTGTGTGTGTGTGAGAGAGCAAGAGTGAGAGAAAGCCCCAGAAATTAAGTGATTGCTATGCTGACTGATTCAATACCTGATTTTTCTCAGCTCAGAGAAATCATAAAAAACAAACCGTAACTAAGGATTCGGACTCATAGTGGCCCCAGGGGACAGAGTAGAACAGCTCCACCGGGGTTCCAAGGTTGTCATCTTTATTGGAACAGATCGCCTGGTCTTTATCCCTTGGAGCAGCGGGTGGATTTGAACGTCAACGTTTCCATGAGCAGCCTGAGCATGGCACCACCACAGCTCCGAGAAGGTGTGTCCTTATGGTTCTGACATCTGAGAGTTGATTTGACTCTGCAGAGGGAGCGGGACTTCCATGAGATTCCTCACACTGAGCCATTCCCTGGGAAACAGGACCTGGTGAGAAACAGATGGCACCCTCAAATCTGGAGGCACACAGGCCAAGACCTGCCTAGAGGAGAATGGGTCTGAGAGGTGAGGGAAGGAGACGGTCCATGCAGAGGGTCACTTTGGGAGGGACCCTGACTTTGATCTAGAGACAGTCAGCCAGAAGCCACTCCCTCCTCTCCGTCTGCAGTGAGAACCCAGAGATCACTGGGACAGTGGCTAAGGCCTGTTTCTGGAGCAGGGAGCAGAGTAGGAGAGGGTAGGGAAGGGTCTGGAGGGGAAATATCCAGCACCTTCAGACACTGTGTTTGCAGTAATTTTGTGTGTGTGCATGTAGGTCCCTCCTTATTATTTACTTGCTATTTTTCTTTCAATCAATGCACCTTAAAACTTATTTCTTAAAAAAAAAAAAAATCAATGCCTTTTTTGAATTTAATTAAATCTATCTGAAAAAAGAAAAGTGGGAAATAATTACGGCCAGCCTCACTCGCCATAAACTGAAGGTAGCTGTAAAAATCACTACAGTGAAGGCCACAGGCGTGTGCATTGCTGGCTTGGGCTCAGGGCTCAGAGCCCTGAGGTGAGAAGTGGAGCCAGGTGAGCCCTAGAGGAGTGACTACCTGCTGCTGTCGGGTTGGTCTGACTCAGAGTGACCCCACAGAACAGACCAGAGCTACCCCAGAGGGCCCCGAGGCTGAAAATCTTTATAGAAACACACTGCCACGGCTTTCTCCAGAGGAGCAGGTGGTGGGATTGAACCACTAATCTTTCAGTTAGCAGCTGAACACTTAACACACAGCTTCACTAGGGCTTCTATGTGAAGTGTTAAAGATATTCTGTTCTCAGACAGAGACTTTCTCCTTGATGTCATTAGGGAGGAGGAAGGCGAGTTGGAAGGGATGAATTCTCATTGTGAGTCAGCATGATTTAAGGCATAGTGTGCCTGTGTCTCTGTGGTTGATGCCCTGGTGATACAGTGGTTAAGCACTCTTTGCTATCCCAAAGGCCAGTGGTTTGAGCCTACCAGCTGCTCTGCAGAAGACAGATGTGGCAGTCTGCTTCTGTAAAGATGCCAGCCTTGGAAACTCACTGGGATAGCTCTTCTCTGTCCTACAGGTTTGCTATGAGTTGAAATCGACCCAACAGCAGTGGATTTGGGCATCTTCTTAAAACCATGCCTTGGACCAGTGATGGGACATGCCAAATGCATTGGGAAGAGAACGAGCTGGGGTGTCAGTTTCTCCAGAGCAGCAATTTTCTGTCTTTTGAAATTTTGGTTGAATGTATACACAGCAAAGCATACATCAATCCATTAATTCGCACTGTACAGTTCAGTGACCCTGGTTAGATTCTTCAAGGCATGCTTCCATTCTTACCCAACTTTTCTGAATTATTCCCTCCCATTTATTCAGTAAACTTACTAAGCTTCCTGCCTGAACTTTCAAGTTGCTATTGTCAGTTTGGTCCCACATACTTAGTTCTTTTAAAAAGCAAGATGCTCTGAGTGTTGTTTGGTTTAAAGACTTCAGGGGATGTTTTTGGTTTGGGGGTTCATTCATTCCCAGTGTTTCCAGATTGTCTGGGTTACATGAGAATTTGAAATTCTGCTCTGTATTTCCCTCCTGTTGATCAGTAAGGGATTTTGTCTCTTTGCTGTGTCCTGGTGTGGAAACATATACAAAGTAGCCCTGAGAAACATGCTTGAATGAATGAAAGAATGCATGGACACCCAAATGAAATACACGAATGCTGTCCAAGTTAAAACAAAAAGCTTAAGAATCAACAACACAAGAAGCTGTTCTTGAAAGGATTAATAAAACTGACCATGTAATGAAAGAAAAGAGGGAGAAGATGCACATAACATGTATAAAAATGATACGGGTGATGTCACAACAGAGCCAACGGAAATAAACAGGATCATACCAGAACACTATGAAGATTTGTACTCCAATAAATTTGAAAATTTGGAAGAAATGATTAGACTTTAAGAAAAACACTACCGACCTAAACTAACACAGAGTGAAGTAGAAAACTTGACCAGACCTATAACAAAATAAGAAATTGATTAGGTCATTAAAAAACTCCCAACAAAACCCAGCAATCTTAATACACATGATGGGTGACTTCAAAACCTGTGGTCTGGGCTTCCTTTGCAAGCACTAGACTTACTGAGAAGGAAATTGATTTGTTTGTTTACAAGGATGGTGCCCAGATGACATCATCATCATCAATAGCAATAAGGTTGCTAGTCAGGAAGCCTTAGTCTAAATGCTTCATGTTATTTCATTCACGCTTCATAGCTATCCAATGACGTAGCTACCATGACTGTCCACATCCAGTGGATGAGGAAACTAAGGCATATAGAGGTTAAGTAACTTGTCCATGGCCACACAACTCAAAAGCAGTCCATGTAGGAGCGGAATGTGGGCACTCTGACCCCAGAGCATCTGATCAGCTGTTGCCCAAATGTGAACCCATGGACATTTCTTGAGCACTTGAGATCCCTTTTCTAATATCTGCATAATCTACCCCATAGCCATGCAATACGGTGCTTGGGTTCCCAGCAGCCAGACTCTCTGACAAAAACTTATTGGCCCAGGGATGATCACCTGACCACATCTGGACCAGTCCTGTGTCTTTACCTGGTGGTTAGAGTTGCGACTGCAGAAAAGAGATTTGTGTCTCACCTGGGATGTGTACTCAGGTGTCCCAGGCTGCTGTGTTCTCTACACTGTGAAGGACCAAATGGACAAACCACAGGCAGAGAGGAGGGCGACTTAGGAGAGACAGAGAGGACCTAGTGGGTGTCTAGCACATACATCTTAAACTTGCATATGAATATGGGGTCTTGTGACATGCAGATTCTGATTCAGGAGGACAAGCACCCAGGTGATGCTGAATCATCTGGCCCATGGACCACACATGAAGTAGCCAGGGTCTAAGCACCCAGGCTTTGGTCCGCTTCTGCCCTGAGGTCCAGGGGACAGTTGAATTCTGCCCACACCACTCCTTTCCCTTAAGCTGGCACAGGGAATCATATTTCTTCAGACTTGCTCCCGACCGTGATATCCTTGCTGAATATCTGTGTTGAGGGTGGAGCTGTACCAGTCTTGTCATGTCAGAGGGTTTTATCATGATTTTCATGTCTGTCTTGCACGTGACACCCGAGTAGCCACATCACCAGCTTCTGCTGAGTATTCTGTATCTTGTTCATCGTCGTTATTTGTTGAATGAAGGGAACAAGACTATTATGAGCACTGAGCCCAAATCTTGGCTCCAGGGGTGAATGATTCTCTTATGACTGCCACCCGTGTCTTGTAGGGACGCTCTTAGGTTGTTTCCCATGCACGTCTTCCTTCCCTGTGTGTTGCTCAGCCCTGAGAACGATTTTTTTGAACATCCTGATCTTTCACTTTGCCTGATAGGACACTTTGTAAGCAGTTGGTGGTCTAACTATGAATAGGGGACAATTTCATGGGTCCCATTTCACCAGTGAAGTCCCAGGTGCGAACGGATAACGTGCTGAACAATGGATAGGTTAGAGGTTCATGTCAACCCAGAGGCGCTTTGGATAAAAAAGGCTTGGTGACCCACTTTTGAAAAACCAGCCGGTGAAAACTCTGTAGAGCACAGTTGAACTCTGACACACATGGGGTCGCCATGAGGCAGAGTCAACTCGATGGCACCTGGTTCAGGTCTTGACTTACTTAGATTTTCCCGATGTTTATTTATTTATATATATCCTTTTTAAATCGTCTGTAAGATGAGATGGACTATAAACCACATTAAATGATAGGAAACAACACTCAGAGCTAATTGGGAATGAACATCCGCTAGGTAAGCTGGAGGTAACATTTTCCACCCTGGGCCTCAGTTTTCTCACCTGTAAAATGGGACTCGTCTCTAACGGACATTTCAACACTCACTTACGCTGTTTGTTGATGCTCCTTTTTTCTTTCCCGCCGCAGTCTTTGTCCTAGAGGGAACGTCTTCTAAAGAGCAAGTTGACATTGTTGTTAGATGCCATTGATTGTGACTCATAGTGACCCTGTGTGACCAAGTAGAACCATCCCATGGTTTTCTTGGCTGTAATCTTGATGGAAGCAGATCTTCAGGCCGTTTGTCCTTGGAGCCAGTTGGTGGGTTTGAACTGCCAGCCATTTGGTTAACAGTCAGGTGTTTGATCATTGTGCCGTCAAAAAGTAAAACAAAAAGGACCACCCTAAACCCAACTCACTGCTACCATGTTGATTCCAGCTCATAGCAATGCTCTGTAGTGTTTCTTTATAGGGCAGGCAACCTCGTCTTTCTTCTGAGGAGCAGTGGTGGGTTTGAACCTCCGACCTTGCCATTAGCAGTCCAGTGCTTATCCTACTGCGCCACCAGGGCCCCTGTAAAGTGACATCTATGGCTATCAGAATGATCTCTGCAGGGCGTCTGTATTCAGAGGTGTCTGGAAGGATGTGCAGACTCAGCCCCCACTTTGGGGACAGGAGCCCCTGTGGCTGTACCTCAGCATCTTTTCCCATCTCTCATTGGCAACCACCGACTCCACCTGTGACCTCAGCAGGTCGGGTCCCTGCCCCGCTCAGTCTGGAGGACGTGGGGTAATTAGATGGAGGTGCCTCTGGAGTTAGCCCTGGGCCTGGGAGGCTTGCAGTACCTGGCTGTCCTGTCTGTCTTCTGGGCTCTGCAGCGGGAAGCAGACTGAGGGGAGGAGAGGCACTGGGTTGGCCGGCCAGGGGGCTTCCCAGTGCTAAGTGCACACAGGTGTCCTACCTCTACAGGTGCCTGGAGAGATGCCAGAGATCAGTTTTGTGCACCTTGAGTTGTGTCTGAGGTTCCGAGTAAGTCAAGTCTTTGGTGGAAGGTTTGATATTTACTCACACCCATAGAGAGTGGTGGCTAAGTTAGAGTCTGTGGCTGCAAGCAACGGAAGCTGAGCCCCACCTCCCACTGCCATCTTGTCAATTCTAACTCAGCAACTCTTGAGGCCAGAGTACAACTACTCCACATATTTCTGAGGCTGTTCCAATCTTTATAGAATCAAACCGTCACATTTTTCTCCTACTGAGTGACTAGTGGGTTTGAACCACCAACCTTTCCGGTAGCAGCCCAACACTTAACCCACTGTACTACCAGGACTCCTCAACAGAAACTGCTCTGACAGTATGAACAGCTGGGTTCAATGGCCGTGGCCTTTAGCAGATAGATGGCCAGGCATTTCTTCTGAAGTTCCCCTAGGTAGGAGTTGAACTTTCAGTTAGTCATCGAGTGTGTCACCTTTTGTGTCACTAAAGAGGAGCTCGTTGGAAGAATGTAGGGAATTCCCAGGATGGAATTGGGGCTGGAAGACTACACAGTTTCAGAGGGTCTCAACAGCTGAAACTGCCCAGGGGTCTTACCTGGACCACAGGCCCAAATCTCACTCCCGCACCACTTTGGGGTGAGTGTGATTGGTAAGTTCTTGTTATGAGCCTGGCTCCCAGCAAAAGGAAGATCTAGTAGGAGACAGCTCCAGGGTTCCTTTGGCTTCTGTAGTGAGGAAGAGTCTGCTTTGATTGATGGCCTCTCCCAGTTGGCAGGGAGAGGTGGTGACACTCTTGAAATGCTAACAGCTGACCCAGAGAGCTGCCCTTCTTCTCTCCAACAGCGGTCTTAAGTTCCGTTATGTTCCCAGCTTAGAGATGAGGTCACGCAGCAGGTAAGTGACATAGCTAGGATTTTACCCCACAGAACACTGCTGGTGCAAGGGTTAAGTGTTTGGGGTGCTAACCTAAAGTTTAGTGGTTCAAAACCCACGGGTGCAAGTCCTGGTTGTCTGTAGATTTCAGCCAAGAAAACTGTATGGGGGCAGTTGTACTGTCCCACGAGGTGACAGAGTTGGAATCTGTTGGCCGGCAACCAACACAAACAACAACATTCTGGATCCAGAGCTATTGCTCTTAAGGATTTTGTCAGCTTGCCCAGTGTGGTGAAAGGAAGAGTTGTAAACATGGATATACCATTTGTCCATGGATCTCAGCAGTTCTTGGCCCTAGAAATAGGTGAAGCAGTGGGCCAACTAGGCAACTGCCCAGAGAGCCAAGTTACCGGAAAGCAACAGAAAAACAGACCCGAGGAATTACAAGAAGTTCTGTTCTTCTGGCCTTGAATCCTCCAGTAAAAGGGGACCCTCCGAGACTGGAAGGAATAAACCATTGGATTTGAGGTGGAGGGTCCATTTGTAAACAACAGTTTGGGACACCTTGGTTAAGAAGTATGAATGTTTTCAAGATGGCGTCTGCAACACATTGAATCAAGTGTGGGTCCCTGTGTGGTTACATGGACCTCATGCCTGTGGACCTAGCCCCATTTGCTGGTCTCTGGACTGAGAAGGGTGGGCCTGCTGACTTGCAGGGGCTCTTGTACTTTGTGCCACCCACCTGTCTCAGGTGAGCCACAATAAGGGAGCTGGTTGTTGTTGAGTACTGTGGAGTTGGTTCTGACTCATAGTGACTCTGCACAGGATTTCCAAGTCTGTAAATCTTTATGGGAGCAGCAAGTCTCATCTTTCTCCTGTGGAACAGCTGGTAGTTTTGAACTGCTGACCTTGAGGTTAGCAGCCTGATTTGTAACCACTACCTTACCAGAGCTCCTTAAGGGAGCTGGACAGGAACACAAAGCAGGTGCTGAATGCATGTGGAGCTGATGGAGGGCCACCTTACAACATGATGCTCAGGAACTATGGCTACAATCATCTGAACATTCCAAGAGTATATATATGTGTGTGTGTGTGTATGCATCTCTCTATATATTATTGTGAAAAAACATATATCAAAACATTTGCCAGTCAGTTTCTTCCCATACAATTCCCTGACATTGATTACATTCTTCACGTTGTTATAACCCTTACTGCTTACCTGTTCCCGAATCGTCCCACCACCATTTACATTATTTCGCTGCTCCTAAAGCACCAACTTCCTCTTTGTGCCTTCTCCCACCCTTGAAACCACCAATAAGCTTTGGTTTCCATTTTCCTATTTAATTTCAGTGAGACCGCACAGTATTTGTCTTTTTGTGACTGATTTATTGTGCTCAGCATGGTGATTTCAAGGTTCACCCACCTTGTGGTGTCCATCCAGACCTCATTTCTCTGTAGGACTGAATAATAGCCCACTGTGTATGTGGACCACATTTTCTTTTCTGTTTCTCTGCAGATGGACGTCTAAGTGTTTCTTCCTTCTGGCTGTTGTGAATAGTACTGCAGTGAATACTAGAGTACAGGCTTCTGTTTGCGTTCCTGCTTTCTATTCTTCTGGGTATAGACTGAGAATATTTTTAACAGCAGATGGATAATGCCAAAATAACGTTTCATTAGTGGAGCTACTAACAAAACAAAGCAAAGCAAAGCAAAACACAAACAAAACACAAAACCCACAGAATATTATTTGAAAACCTATTATGTGTCAGGTACTTCGCATTAATCTTCTTATTTAATTTCCCCTTCCCTCTGGTGGTGTGGTGGGTTAAGCGTTGGGCTGCTAACTGCAAAATTGGTGGTTCAAACACCGGAGAAAGATGAGGCAGTTACTCCCGTAAATATTGACAACCTCGAAAACCTTATGTGGCAGTTCTCCTATGTCTGCCCTAGACGGTTGCTATGAGTCAGAATCGACCCGATGGCAGTGGGTCTGGGGTTGGTTATCAAGCTTCAGTTATGACCTTCCTAGTGAACTGTTCCTTTCTTCTGGAACATTCTTACCTTTACCCTTTTGCTTGGAGAACACCTCACCCTGCAGGTCTCAGCTGATCTGGCCTTTACTGAGCCTCAGAGTCAGGTTGCCCCATGGTGCTCTGGAACTGTACCTTCTATGGGCAGGAAACACTTGAGGGATTGTTTCTTAGTTGTCTCCACCATGTCTGGTCCTTGGGATAGAGACCATGTCTATCTTTCCAACGAGCCATGTTACCAAGTCCAACAGAGCCAGGGCTGTGTTCCTTGGACTCCTGGGGAACCCCATCCCTCAATGGCTTGACTGGTCCATGTGGACTTGTTTCTCTGCCTTGGCATTTGACCAGATGAGCCCAAGTTGATCTCTGTTGTCATCTAGGTGAGAGCCTTCTTGAGAGATTCCCCAGTTGGTTTCTAAAAGAAGAGAAGAGCAACTGGAGTTGCTGATTCTTCTTTCTCTTCTTCCATGGGAACTCCCTGGCTCTGGGTGGTATGCTAGAAGCAGAAACTGGCAGACAGGTCTCCTTAATTAGGAAAGTGAAGGAGGATGTTTTGAAACATGTCAGTGCCCAGGTTACCCAAAACATCATTAATTTTTAATTTTCCTTCACTTTATTTAGCGACATTTTCTCCTCGAAGTTCCAGACAAGTGCTTTAACTAGAATCCCTGCTTGTTTGGAGAGGCGAAGGGCTCTGTCACCCCCTGGATCTCTTCAGTGGAGAAAGGAGAAGAACACAGAGTTACTGGGCTGGGAGTTTCTCGTGCCTCGCTGGACAACTCCCAGCTGTCACTCATGTCTTAGAAAAGCAAACTTATCCTGGATTTAATTAGCAACCCATAAGAAATAGTCCAGCTCTAATTATGTGCTGCCAATGGCAAGTATGGCCCCAGCCAAGAAACAAAGTTCTCTGGCCCCTGGTACAAAAGGTATGGCAATGGGACCCACCTTCTGTGTTGGTAGAGAAGGCGTCATAGCTATTCCATGCACTTTCTAAAAACCTCTCTCCGATTCATTCTTGACATTCTGCTCTTAAAAATGCATTCTGCTGTGTCCAACACTCAAGTTCTACAGGCATTTCTGAAACTTCAGGAAACCTCTCTCTGTCTCTCTGTCTCTCTCTCTCTCTCTCTGTCTCTCTCTTTTTTTTTTTTAATACTCAGGCATATATAATAATTTATACCACCAAAAATCACATTCTGCAAGTCTGCCTCCTGGCTGCTATCTCTTAGACCTCTTTCCATGAATCTAGAGTCCTCAGCTGCTCCCTCTCTCCATGTCCCCATCTCTACCTCCATCTCTGGTGTCACTGCTTCTCTGGATATAAGGTCTCGCATTCCGCTTGTGCTCTTCTCCCTTGATGGTCCTAGGGTCTTTTATTTCTGGACTGTAAGATTAACTACTCCCCCATTTTTTGTTACAAAACGTCTATATTTACAATTGTGACAGTTGCAATTAGTCATGATAGAGCTCTCTGTCTCTTCTAGAAGCTCCAGCTAGCTAATGAAAAACTGCAAAGATTGAATCAGAGTCCTCTTTAAAACAAGATGGCGGAGGCATTCCTTTACTGATGGGGAGCTGAAGACCCCAAGAGGGGAATAGCTTGCTTACTCAACCACTAAGTGGCAGAGTTGGAATCTGAACCCATTGTGTCAAATGCCAGTAGTTGGACTCCTTCTCTTGTGCCACATTGACTTGTAAATCTGGGTTAGGGTTAGGATTAGGGTTAGGCTAACCCGGGGAGATGGTTAGGGTTAGGGTTAGGGTTAGGCTAACCTGGGGAGAGGGTTAGGGTTAGGGTTAGGATTAGGCTAACCTGGGGAGATGGTTAGGGTTAGGTTAACCCGGGGAGATGGTAAGCCAGAGGGTTAGGGTTAGGGTTAGGCTAACCCAGGGAGATGGTTAGGGTTTGGGTTAGGCTAACCTGGGGAGATGGTAAGCCAGAGGGTTAGG